>NW_024581072.1:1281488-1589861 GCF_017639235.1 Corvus kubaryi | reverse complement strand
AAAAAAAAAAAAAAAAAAAAAAAAAAAAAAAAAAAAAAAAAATGGGACGGGGCCCGGCGCGTCCCGCCCCGTGGGGGCGAGCGGCGGGCGGGGGCAACGCGGTCGCTGCCGCCGGGGCGCAGCTGCCCGCCCGCCGCCGGGCGCTGAGTGCGCGCACGGGCCGCGCTCCTGCCTGCGTGCGCCCACACGCACACAGAGACACGCGCGCAGGGACACGCACACACACAGACACGCACACACACAGACACGCACACGCACACACGCCCGCCCGCCGTGCGCTGCGCATCCCGCGCCGCCGGTGCTGCCCGCCCGCCCCGCCGGGACGCGCCAGTCGCGGTCTCCCGCAGTTTCTCCGCGGGTGCCCAGGTGGCTGTGCCCCGCGGCGCTTCCCGCTCGGCCCGGCACGACTCAGCACGACCCTGCGTGTCTTGCCAGCCGGCGTCCCGCGGGCGCAGAGCCGATGGCTTTGGGCGGGAGGATGCGCCTGAGCCGCGTCTGCTGCGTGTTCTACCAGCTGTGCGTGCTGTCAAGCGGTCTCGGCGCAGGTAAGTGCGCGCCTTTCGCGGGACGGGCCGAGCCCGGGGCGGCCTCCGCGCCCCGCCGGCTGCCGGTGGCGGTACCTGGCCATTGTTAACCGCGCCCGCCCCCCGTAACCGATGGGTGATCAGATAATGCGCTCCTCGGCTGTGAGGGTGCACTGCGCAGCGCTCCTCTGTACGAGACCTGATTTCCACAGGCAGCCCTGTCATCTCTGCCGGCTGTGCTGTTCCTAGAGTGAGATGAATGTGTAAATAAAACCGTTTCCTGTCTCAGGCCAGCGGAGGTTGTGTGTACTCAGATGTTTATAAACATAATGCTGGCATGCTGGAATTTGGGTTGTATGTAGAGTGTGTGTGATATGCAGACATCACTAATTCGTGATTCTAATTCAGTTTCATTAGAAGAACTATCATGATACAGCATGTGCGTGCAACTGCCACTTGTATGTGCAGCCATGGTGTGTGTGTGTTTATTTGGCTGAACTTTGGAAGGCATAATGGTTCTTACAAAACATGCTGAGAAGAAGGTTGAAATTTTCAGATTTGTGCAGGTTTTCCCCAGCAATTTTTTTTTAGCTATATGAAAAAGTTGTTACTTTGTCTAAATGATGAAGGGTTTATGCAACTTTTCTTGCTTGGAGGTGGTGATCAAAAGGAAGAACATCCCCAGCTGCTGGTACAAACATAACTTCTGCCCAGCTTGGGCTCCGGCTTTCTCTCAATGTTCAGCAGGACCCTGGTGTGTTCCAGACGCATCAACAGGCACAGACCCATCTAGCACCCCTGCTGTGTGTAAGGACAAGATGAAAAGGACAAATGAAGCCCACTGTATTTTGTGTGGTGTGCTTGTTGGTCTAGGAGTCAGAAGGACCATCTTGTGTTATCAAAGGGTACGTTTCTGGCAGGCACTGGATGCTGCTCGGTGCTCCACTCATTTAAAGCATCTGCTGGCTTTCCCACAGGTCTCCATGCTTCAGAAGAGACTGAGGAGTGGGAGATCGTCTTCCCTGCACTGTGGAGCCCGGGCCAGCAGGAGCCGACTGGTGGCAGTGGTGGTGGTGGGGGTTGCAACGTCGACCCCGGTAGTGGGAACCGAAGCAGCACTTTCAGCGCCCCAGTCACACCTAGCCCAGTGGCTGGCAGTTCCCGAGAGGTGCGTTCAGTCTCCTCCTCGGTAGATGGGCAGGTGCAGGCTGTAGGGGAGGCAGCAGAGGAAGAGGACACGGAGGATGAGTATGAGTCTCAGGAGTTTTACCACTGGTCCCCCCTGCCCCAGGGGTCTGGTGCTGCCTCTCAGCTGCCACCACCACCGTCCCCCCCACCACCACCTCCAGCAGAGGATGGAGACGAAGTGCTGCTGAGGATCCCAGCTTTTGCTCGGGAACTCTACCTGCTGCTCAAGAGGGACAGCCGCTTCCTGGCTCCTGGCTTTGCTGTGGAAGAGCGGCTCGGGGCTGAGGGTAAAAGTCCACCCAGTGCTGCACAGTCGCAACCTGAGAGAGCCTGTTACTACAGTGGTGCTGTCCTCCGCTACCCGGGCTCCTTCGCCTCCTTCAGTACCTGTGGTGGATTGGTAAGATGACCTTGCATGCAGCAGTAGCACCCAGGTCTCCATCCAAGTCTGCTTCATCTGTTGCTTTTCACTCCCATTCTTTTCTTAAGGTCTTCTTTCTTCCATATTATCTTGGGTCCTACCTCTGTACCTACCCTTCTTCTTAACAATTTTCCTATTCATACTCTTCTCATAACATTTCTCAGATCCATAATTCTGCTTTTAGCCTGTACAATAGTGATATTATTTATCCCATTTCCAGATACATACCTTTCTGGTTTTGGATTTCCATCTTCTTATACCATCCTTTCTTAAACTTTTCTCATCTCCATCTGTAATTTTATCTTGCTGTCCATGGATGTCTGTAATTAGGTATCTCCATGCTCCCTCTCCTTTCTTTTCACTGTGTCATCATCTCTCCTTCAGTCCATCTGTAATCCATTTTCTCTTCATTCTCATCCTGTATTCTAAAGTTATCTTCCTCCTTTGTATTATCTCAGTTTTCAAACTGTTCTGTCTTTCCTATTTCTACCAGTATTTTACCAGTGTCTCCTTTCTCCTGTTCATTATTCCTTTTTTCATCTCTTCGGCCTTTTTTCTCTACCTCACAGCTTCCCACATGTGGTACCTGTAGTTACTTGAATTTGGGACTTCTTTCCTTTTAACTCCTCCACAGAAGAATGCAATGAGTGTGTTCTCAGCAGAAATATTAATACAGTCAGACCTTTTAAATTGTTACCACTTCTGTGGCATACCTCTCTTATTTAAAACAAGTTTCTCCTGCTATTATTTCTGTTGCATCAATCATGATTTTTGCCAGATAAAGAGGGTACACTGACAACAGCAGTGATGATCCAAAGAGCTGCAGTCCTAAGGTACTTGTGGGTTGATGGAAAGTGTGGAAAGAAAGTTTACCTGCGATGGTACAGAATGCTGGCAGGATCTAAAACAGAACTGATTATTGCTACTGTTTTTCTCATTTGTGGCCCTTATGTAGCATCATAAATGCATGTACCTGCAGCACATTACAGAATTTAGAATACAAAGAGTAACAGTGCTAGAAGGGGTTAACATCCTCCATGATCCTGGGGTTGGGGTGTAAATCACCATAACCACATGACAGATATTTTCTTGTATTTTTTTTCTGAATTTGAACATCTAACTTGTTCCACTGTTGATTCTTGAAGATGTGCCTTTTTATTTGTATGGCCGTGAAGTGAAACCAGGTAAAATGTGGAAATTTTGACTGCTTATTCATTTGCCTGTTTGAACTTATTCAAAAATCAACACAAACTGAAAATGGTGGATTGACACCAAATAAAATATTTGCCTGCACTCCTGCAAAGTGACACCGCCAAGTTTCACACAAGTCTAAGTGGCTGGCATCAAATTATTGATATTTTGTCAGATTTTCCTAAGCATGGTAGTAGAATTAATTGTGGAGAAAAATACTGAAAGTCAAGTGATGGTAGTTTGAAAGCAGTCAGGTAAAAGAGTTTTGTATTCATGAAAAGCATTTGACTTCTGTGCTCCTTTTTATTTTGACAGTTTTACTTCCTTCTACATTGTGTTTGGGTAAAATTAGGTTAGAAAATCTTAGTAAAGAAATTGGTGGAAGTAATTATCACCTTTTTATTATGTCTGCTCAAAAGCCATGTACATCATTGCATGTCTGTAACACCTCTGATTTGTTATAAAAATTGAAATTCACTTTTTGGATAGATCCCAGTTTCTTAAGAGGCCCATTAGTAATATTTGATTCTGTTAGACTTTACTAGGAGTACCAGCTTACTCCAAAGCGTTGGGCCATCTAAGCATGCATGTGACCAGATCATGTTCCCCATCTAGAAAGCTGCAGCTGAGACATAAAGTATTCTGTGTATCTCAAAATTGGAAACTGTTGTTGATGTTGACTGGTGTTGCCATGATCCTCAACTGCATAGTCTTGTTTGTGGTGAAACAGTTAAGCAGCAGTTTTTCCTGAGAGTGTTGCTGTGTCAGGCATAGTTAAAAAAAATTGCACAGTGCTATTATGTCAAAGTTGTCATAACAAATCCTAAGCTATTTGTCATTCTTTATTCAGTCATTGCTTGGGCTCTATTACATATATAAGTTGCTGAGTTTCCAAGAGTATTGAAAAAACATCCTAACATGCGTTGCATATTCCACCCTGTTTCGTCTAGGCCTGGCCCTGCAAATAGGACCAAGCACTATTTCAAACTACATTTTCTTTTTTTAAGATGTAAAATAACACTGAAACTTGAACCCACAAATATTTTATTGTAGTTACTGGAATTAGAATTTATTTTTTCATTTTAAATATAAAGACATTTCAGAGAAAATATGAATTTAGATATACACTAATTTCAAAGCTTAGCAGACTTTGGGCTAGGTTTAGTAAGCTGCATACATTTTGGTAAAATGTGGGCTAATACGCAGCTTAGATTACACCATTCTGCTCTTCAGAAATGGCCTTTTAGTGAGTCTTTGCTCACCAAGTACATTAAGTGTAGTCTGATGGACAACAGTGATTTTGCCATGTAGGAGGAAGGGTGAAGGAGTGCAGTGGTTTGGCCATCATATGCAGGGAAAGGTCGTACCTGGCTGTACAGATGTATGGCTGTTGCTGTAGGACTAGTTTTGTCAAAAGGTACTGCATCTTCAGTAAATTAAAGAGAGGCCTTAGGTGAAACTGTTGTACCATCCACACAGAATGCTGGTGTCCGTTCCAACTTCTCAAGGCACAGAGACCTGACATGCCAATGATATTCAGGAAATTGGAAAAAAACGTCTGTGTAGAAATCAACTTCTACTTCTATACAGAGAAAAGCAGAAGAATATTGATGCAGATGTTAGGGGCCTTATCCCTCTGAAGCTGAAATTTAGATGCTTTTTTAATATTTCAATGGTTGTACTTGTGTAAAGCATCTAACATACAGCACAACATTAAAGCTTCCCCATATTATTTCACAGTTTTTGAGAGCTTCAGTAGTGTGTTTTTTCTTAAGCTGCTTGCCAAGAAGCAGTATGGAGGGGTGATAATAATGGGGCTCCTAACATACCATGAAAGTAATGCAAAAACACAAATGAGAAATGAAAGCTGTACTCCTAGGTAATTACTAACCAAATTCTGACTGCGGGTGTGGTCTTCATCCAGCCACTTACCTGGCAAATGAAGGAAACATAACTCAGTGGTTATTTTCTAATGAATCTAAAGGTTGGAGATAGGCATAGACTCTCTAGAAACTTCATCATGGTGACTTTGGTGCAATCTCAGAGCTCACATGATCAATGGTGACAGTCCTCTCCAGCTCCTTGGTAAAACACTTGTGGAGGCTTACATCTCTTTGAATCTCAGTGGGATTTACTCTGAGTACATTTTGGGATTCTGCACTGGTGCTCTGGGAAAAAGGAGAGGTTTCCAAGGATTCTCCCATCTGTATGCCGACTGCCTGCTTTTTGTTCATGGTTAGCCAAATACCAGGATGTAAACAGTTCTGCTGATGCCAGTGAGACTGTTCTGAAACTGATGAATTGCAGAGCTGGACCATTAATTATTTAAATGCTTTTTTCTTCTGTTTGCTTGTGTTCTGCCATAATATTTGAAATAAGAAAAAAGTTGTGTCAAAGGTTATTTGTGGCTGGTAATACATATATGTATGTGGTAATTCTTTTTATAGCATGATGTAGGAGAAATTTACTGTGGACTTAAGAAATCAGACTACTGGTTCTTTATCTACTGCTAGAATGAAAGTTGAAGTAGTCTCACTGCTTTTCCCACAGAGTGCTGTAAACATGGCAGATGTGTGCTTTATCCCCTACTCATTTCATTTCAAAAAGAGAGGTTTTACTACAATTTTTTCTCAGTAATTAATTCCTTAGCTACTACTCTATGGCTGTATACTGACAGGCATGCGTTTCCCCAATGTTTCTTCTTATTTCAGCTGAAACAGTTTGCAATAAATAGAGAACAGCTATTTCTGTTTAGGCAGAGAAAGGATTTGAATGCTTTTTTTATTTCTAAAGCAATGGGGTATGTTTAGACTTTCAGGAAGTGCAAACAGGAGCAAAGACAGAGAGGACGGACAGAACAATGCAGCTTCTTACCGCTGTGCTGTTCATCTCAGCTTCTTAGCAGGTTGTCTAACAGAACATCTCTGGAGCTCTACCTGAGAAGACAACATTGACATTTGGGTTAATTTACTGGAGAGAAGTTTTGAAATTCATCTGATTTTCACTGGATGTTAAGAAAGTGAATCAGGCAATAGCATATTTATAGTTCTGATGAATCTGTGTAAAATACTATTTGCAATTAAAAGTAATGTGCATTTTCACAGTGATGTGAGTTTGAACAAGTCTCAGCGTATCTCCAGTCCAGGGAATAGCTCTCTCTACAGAAGTGTATGGTGCTTTAATTAGGCCTCGTTGCCAGTAACAAGCACATATTAAAAAATCTGACCGATAGTTTATAGACAAGTACTTCACCTGCATAGCACTATCCAAAGCAATGCTGCCAGCATAAGCAAAAGAATGGATGACAGTTGTTCTGTGCCATGCCGAAATGTGCCAAGTGTCATTGGACAGCAGAATTTCAATTAATATTTCTGATTGCAATGTTCTACTTTTACAATAAAACAGAAGTAAATAAGGATGTGAAAAACCTACATGCCTTCCATTGGCTAATGGAAGCGCTTCAGTAAGATTTGAATAAAACCTGAAGCGCCTCTACAGGAAATGCATGACTTTTTTTTACTTCTGACACAAACTAGGTTTTGAATATTAGTGTTATTAACTACTAGTAATTGAATGACACATGATGGATTAAAAATATTTTAGATTTCTTATAATATTCTAATTTCACATGTCCCTTACATTCAGGACACTGGAGCTTCTAGAAAACTGGAATTTTTATTTTGTACCTGTCCATTGAGGACAGTCTAACTTCGTAGCTTGTCTCAGAATAAGCAGAATGAAATTGGAATGAACAATAGTAATCCATTAATAAATTTGTATTTTCCTACAATTCTGCACACAATCACTTTTGGGGATAGGATTCACCCCAAAAAAAGGCTGAATCTATGTTTTGACATCTTTCTTTCTAGACAGGGATTTTAACCTCAGTGTTTCAACATTTTTATATGGGAAAAATCCCAGTGAATATAGTTCTTAGTTACACTTCCTCGTGATTCCTGCAATGAGAATAGTGCCTTGACACTGACCGTGCCTTAATTATGCCTCCCCTGATGGGGGAGAATTTTAGAGTCTTTGCCAGGAGTCCGAGAGACGAACGGGGCCATCAGCCTTCTCTGCTTTCAGATAGTTGTTTATTAAGTCTTATCAGAGAAATAGAGCCACTTAACGTGACCCAGACATTAAGAAGACAGAACAGAGAATGCAGGAGAATGCCAAATTATCAAGATTACACAGCCTTTTTAAAGGTAAATTAACCAATGGTCACCAAAAGTGTACATTATTTTTAGTTTTCCACCAATGTATAATAAATCATCTAGTCACGTAGACAGGAGCTGAGGAATTCTTTATCCAATCATCCCAAACTACTTCTACTGCAGAATATGGATTAGTAGAAGAAGAGGGTCTGGAGAACAACAACAATCCTCCATTTTGAAGTTTTTTGCTTTTATCTATTTACTATATTAACAAACCCAAATCCTCTAAATTTTCACCCTTTGACAATCTTACATAGTATTCTATCACCTAGTTCACACCAGTGTAGATTCTAATTCTTCCCAGAGGGTAGGCAATTTTCTCCATGGACGAAGGTCAAAAACAGTGTTGTCCAGGGGCGTAGAACCCTTCATAACAGGCAGAGAAATATTCTCTGCACTCTGGGGTCCTACAGTGCCTGATATGGCAAGTATAGTTGAATTTTTGGGCAGGTCAAACAGTTTTGGAGAGCTTCTACCTTTTGGTTGCACAGCTTTCAGTGGCAGTGCAGTACTTAACCTGCTGCAACTCCTTTCCTGGCATAGGATCTGATGGATTGAGAATGAATAGGCTGTTTGCGTGTGGTGTGGGTAATGAGTCTGTTTGCTGTGCAGTGGACATGCAAGCTAAAATCTTGCTTTTGTGAGTATCCCTGCTTTTATGCGCCTCTGGGAGGAGGTGGTCAGAACAACTCATACATTTGGGCTTCATACATCGCCCTGGGAAGCTGTGCTGTTACAGCATGTGAGCTCCTGCTGTAAGGCTCTGAGAGTTACATAGAGTTCTTGTATCGATCAGGCCGGAATGCAACTGCCCCATTACACATCCTGAATCATACAGTACCAACATGCAAGCTGAAATTGGTTAAATACTCAGCCTTTTGTCAACCAAATGTAGTGCCCCTTCCTCCCCACCTCAGTGACCCTTGCAGTTATACATCCGTATTGAGTAACTTCCACACCAGATGCTTTTCCAAAAGAAATTTGAGACAATTACAGCTTCTTTTATGTTCGTGGTAAGCATTAGAAAACAGAGATCACCAACAATTTTTTTAAAAAAGGGTAAAGAAAAGAGACTGTTAGCAGTCTTTATGGTCCATTTGATACATACAGGCTAAAGTTTGACATTACAGGAGGAGGATTATAAAATTGAATAGGATTATCATTACAGGCTGCCAGAATAAAATTAAGTACACACTCTCTCCTTCTATTCACCCAGCTTCCTGGGATCTTAAGGGAGAACAAACAGAAGCAGTCTGCCTACTGTTTCATTACAAGTTAGAGAAATGAAACTTTACTGACGGGGACAGAAATAAATGTGTGAATGAGGATACTCTATGAGTATCCCATTCTGAGAATTCACAGGTTCAACAAGATTTGCTTTGTTGATTTTAAAGTGTGCCTTATTTGTGTTTTAAACACCTTTAAATGGGTAATATAAAATTTCTTATCAGTATAAATAGATGAGTGAGGTAGGACATGAGTGGAAATGTTAGAACAGAAAGCAGGTTTGCTCTGTTATCAAAGTGTTTTGAGTCTTTTTTCCTCAGAAAAAACCCCAAGCATTCCTGGGAAAACAAAGCATTGGACAAAAAATTAGTTGGAGAATGAATGAAAAGAGGTAGTGCTCCTGGAGGAATGCATTCTTTCACTGTCTGTGTTGAAACTCATTTGGATTGTTCCTCCTGGATTTACAGGACAGTGGAAGGTGGGAAAGAGGAGGGCAGCCAGATCCGTAGGAAGTCTGGTTTCCAACAGGACAAAAAAAGTTGTTTACATGAGGTTACTTTGGCATGCTTAGGCAGAGGCACATCTGCCACATTTTTGCCTCCAGCTAAAAGCTTAGCTGCTGTAATTGTAGTGTTTCTGTTATATTCAAATCCCTTTATTAAAATATCACATTGAAAATGTAATGAAGCAGAACTCAACACAAAGTAGAGAAGCCCAAGAAAATTAAAATGGAGGGAGTGACTGTGGCCAGCTGAATAACTAGCAAAACACTATTAATGCTATTAACAAACTAGCTGAACAGTGAGTTAGTTACAAACAAAACTGTTAAATCTAGGTTGTGGGGTGGGGTTTGTTTTGGTTTGGTTTGGTTTTTTCTTTTCTTTCTTTTTAATAAAGGAAAGGAGTACTGGAGATGGCTTCCCTTTAAAAGTTCGATTACTGTCATTAAGTGCCATAAACCAACAAAGATCTGCTTAAAGATAAAGGAATGAACTCTCTTTGTTCCTGTTTTCCTGCTGGGGTTCTGATGCTGCAGTCTGTTGCTATTTTTCTTTATCTTTCTGATGAAATATCTTTTGTTCAGATTTTTGTTTTGTGCATCTGTGAACTCTTCCTAATTCATAAGAAGGATATGTCTTTTAAACAGAGAACACTAACATTAATGTAAAGCTGAAAGGTTTAGAAAATCAGGTTTGACTTAGGCCAAGACTACCTTTGAACTATAACAATCTCTGTTTCCTTTAATATTAAACGCTGTGGCATGGTATGTGAGATTTTGGGCCACAATGCCTCAGACCATGTGGTAATGATTCCTTCTTCTAAGAGCTATCCTACAATCATGCAGTCGCTCAATCCTGAGACAGCTTTGATTTGTGATTCTAATCCTGCTTATAATAGCCTGCTTTCTTCCTAAAGTGCTTAGTTTCAGTAAAAATACTTCCTTTGAAATATATTTCTGAGTGATAATCAGAAATGAGAAATACACTATCTCCAGAGTGGCTTTATTTGAAAAAAAATTGAGATTGCTGTGCATCATCTCAGATCTCTACCCGTTGTAATTAACATATAAAATTGTCAAGGTTATTTTTCAAGATAGAGAAGTGAGGTGGCAAATCAGAAAAACTGGGTAATTCCATTAATTAAATTAGTAAATTAGTGAAGTTCTGGCCTCCTAATTTGAAGTTAACTGCTTTAAAAAGAAAAGGCAGAGCACTGAGTGTCTCCCAGCTACAACTGCTGTTAATGAAACCAACATTTTCTTCAGAACATGTATCCCTGGCTTATATATCTCATGCATGTGCCAATTGTTTCTTCTCTAGCAAATGAACCAGGATTTTTAAAAGAACCAAATGTTCTCCATGTCGCAACCCTTGTAATATTACGTTAAAAGGACTGTTCTTTTTCTTTTTAAAATGTTTTCTTGCAGGAGTGGATATTATTGTGGTTGTTAATGATGAATTGTGACGGGGTGGAGGCAGAAAGGAGCAACATCCATGGTCTCCATGCTAAATAACATAAAAATAGGGGGAGCTGGGAAATAGGGAAAAAACCAATAGAAAGCATTAGGTGCGAGAGCTGTGAGATTGATGTTAAGTGAGAATATTCAAGGAGGAGTCTGTGAAAGCCAAGGGTTGTGTAGAAGTGTATTCAAATGGTGATCTTACCTCAATAGATGGGAGTGAGACAAAGCCATTTGGATTTGTGGCAGAGTGAGGTGTTTGCAGAAGTTTTTCTGTGGAGTGTGTGTCTTTCCTTGGTTTACACAGATCTCTCGGGTGACTTCAGGGATATAGCATGGTTGGTTTCTCCTTGCAGAATCAACAATGTAGTGGAAGTAGTGTGAACTACACTGAGCCATGTGCATGAACATGTGTGTTATATTGCATATCCAGGCAGTAGTTGGTCAAATTTTTATAAACCAATAGCCCAAAACATAATAGTTTTAAGATCAGATGTGCATCTGCAGTGCATTAACAGTTCAGTTAACTTTTTGTTGTTTACATGTCATTGCCTGGACAATCTGGTCTTCTTGTTTATTTTTATTGCTTCTCATATGCCATCATAAATAAGCAATAAGTATTATTTGGAAGTGAAAGAATGAAGAATATTTCAAGTGTTAATTTTAGAACAGTTGATTTAGAATGAGAAATCAATCTCCTAACATTAGCTGCTAGTAATACATACATCTGCACGTAAGTGAATAGAAGTAAAATTTTTTTGGAAGCCGGTGCTGTTGAATGTTTTTCTTGGGTCTACCAGTACTTCAGTCAGAATTATTTTCTGAATGAGTTTTGCATCCAAAAATGTAGAAATGTGCCCAAAACTGACTTGTGAAGTGATTTAGTTTCTGTGTGATTATCTTCCAACAATTGCATATGCTTGTTTTATGATCTCAGCTGTGCTACCTTAAGTTCTCATTAGATGTCAGAAGTTTAACTGGGTCAAGTCAGGTCAAGCTTATTTAGATAGCAGTAAGTTAAGGAAAATACAGCTATTTCTGCACAAGATGTTAATTCAGCTGAGGACAACTTCTTATGCTTCAGTACAAAGTAAATGTCCTGTTACGTCCCTCTGGGCTTCAGGGTATGCTGGGTGGGAGAAGTGCCCGAGTGATGGCTACAGCCATTATAGTAATGCCGTCTTTTGTATAGAATGTTAAACTGTGCTTCAGATGTGCTTAAAATTTGGAGTGCTCTTCTTTTTTCTTTCTTTTTTTTTTTAATTTTGCTTGTTTGTTTTGTTTTTGTTGTTAGTTGTTTGTTAGTTTGCTTGGTTTTTTGTTTGGTTTTGGTTTTTTTTTTGTTTTTGTCAGATTAGCCTGGCAATTGGATTATAACCCTGAAAACTCAGATGTAACTGTTCTTCAAGGCACGTATGAAGTGCTTTGGTCTTCTTCTGAAACTGGGAGACAGGAAATAAAAGGGACATCATAAGGGACACATTTTCTCTTAATATTTAATTGTGGTCTTAATTCTGAAAAATACATTTAAGCATGAAGCTGTCTGTGTCTGTTTCTGTTGTAAATTGTGTGTGAAACTCTTCTAATTTGCACAACTTTTGAAACCTCCTGAGAATTGACAATCTTGTTGTGAGGTAGGAGACAGGAAGTTGCTTAAGTGATTTTATGCCTACGTAAGAGATTGCCAATCTCTTTCGTCTCTTTGTGACATCAGTGGACCTCGCCTCAAATATTTATTTAGAAACACATGAGGGTAGTGAGGGAGTTTAAAGAAGAAGAGGGCTTATAGAGTAAAATGGATGTAATTAGGCATGTAAAAAGCTTAGTTTTCTTCTGTAGTAACCTATCTAAGGAAGCACAGTAATAACAACACATTTCTTGGATGTCTCTTCAGGGTTGTTTTTTTTTTTTCGTCCAATACTAAATCATTTGCATTGGAAATAATGGAAGGAAATAATTGCTTTCCTTTGTATTTCATGTTGCATAATAAATCCTTTGCTTATTTCATTTAACCAACTTTGCTTAAAAGTGACCAATCAAGACTAATGGTACTTGGTTCAAGATGCTAATGTCAAAACTCGATTCTGATCACCATTTGTGTTCTTTTGCACATAAAATCAAACTCTCTAACTTAAAAGGAAAAAAACCTTAATCCAAATATTTATTCTTCTAGTTTAAATAATAGTTCTTGAAAAATAATTAGATACTGTACCTTCTTTCCTGAGGGTAGGAGAGCTTTAGTTGCTTTGTGCAAGAAAAGGTAAATTGATTTTTTTTCCCTCAAAAAAAGAAAGGAGGATCTAGGTTTAGAAGTTGAAAGCAAAATACTATGTATAGTTTGGAAAAAAACCCCTGAATTTCAGTTAGGAGTCATAGAAGAATATCACTGCTATATATTTTTAACTTTTTAAAACAATGTTGTGAGAGTTTTGTTTATTTCTCTTAAAGCTGACTGTTTTGGATTAATGTAATTCTAGACAGATATAAAAAAGCCTAAGCATAACTTTATTTTATAGAAGGACTAACTTTATTTGTTGTAGTTCTATACCTATAAATATATTTTACTTTCCTTTCTTGAATTACTGTTTTCCACAGTTAGTAGTTTTGGCAAATTGCAAATTTGAATGAAACTGAGTTTCATGGAGTGTTGCCTTGAATTAAATAATGTTTAATAATAGTAATAATAGGAGCAAATCAGCCTCTCTGTCAGAAAGAAACCAAGATAATGGAGTCGTGGATAGATATTTCAATAAGGATTAGCAGCGATTAAATTTCTCTATGGACAATCATGGGTGTGTTTTGGAACTCTGCCATATCCTTCTGTGGCTACAATGAAAGCACATGGGTTTGAACAATGGTAACTCATTGGTATGCACTATTTAAGTATTTTACATGGATGAATCAATTTAAGCTTGGATCCCTTGTACTGGCCTTCTTGGTACTAGTCTAGGTGTTTTATCTGATGGAGATTACTTGCACAGTTGTTGATATTTTCTGTTTAACCTCCTGCATGGGACTAGGTGTAGAATGCTTAGTGCTCATCCTTTGTGTATTATTATATTATTTCCTCCATAAAGTACCATTTCAGATTCTGATGGTATAAAATCCAGGCTTGCACTAAAGAAATGGCTTTAATGCTGTTTCATTAGCTAAAGGTACAGCACTTTGATTCATATTCCAAAAGAGAGGTTTTTAGTCTTACCACAAGAATTGCTGAAGTTACTCATATTGCACCAAAATGTTCTAAAGAAACGTCTTTATGAGCATTGAGCCTTTAATTGCAAGGATTTTTTCCTGAGGTGGTATGTTTCCATAGATGTTGTTTTTTCTGTAACTAGTCACGCTTAACTGCGCAGAGAGACTTTCTTAGACAGTATTAATAACGACTGAAACATTGCTGTGAAATAAGTGATCTGAAATATCACTAAACCAGCTTATTGTAAAGAATTTTTAACTTAAGTTTTATGGAATAAAGTTTTTTAAATCCTGGCTCACTTTATAGAAACTCTTGTATTTATTCTGGAAAGGAGTTATGGCTGGGTTTGTGAATTTTATTTTTTTTTTAACAGTAAGTCAGTGGTTGTGTTCCACTTTATATAGCATTTACTTGATGAACAAAACCAAACGATTGTTAATATCATGACTTAGTTAGGACAAAATGATAGACACAATCTACAGGTTAGGTGGCTGTTTTAAAAATCGATTTTTTTTGAATTCTGCAAGTAAAGGGCTGTGCCAGGCTTGTTAAAATATAATTCTATTTTGATTTTTCATTTTGATTGTAGTTTTATTTTATTGGCCTATATTAGTCGTCTGTGGTTGGTTGAACATATTGCTCCAGCATACTTTTGAAGCAAAATAAAGTAAGGCTTTTCAGAACATTTCAGGCAACAGACAGGAAGCCCTTTTATGCGTCAGTTGGTGCATGCACCAACAATGGAGTTGAAGTCATGCAACCACATAAAATTTATATTTAATACAGGATTGTACAGGGGACAAAATGCAGATCTTTGTCCCTAGTATGCAAGCATTTGATATTTTTTGGTTTTTTTCCTCAGGTTTAGCAGCCTTGATAGTTGGTTAATGCTTTCTTTTGTAATGGTGGTTAGTTTTTTTCATTCATGTGGAAACTGTGCTTCAACCACAGTCAGCTCTGATCATTGTGTTCTTAATGAACCAAACTGAAGACATGGCCCTTTTATTACTTCCAGCTTCTTGGAACATATGCCTACATGAAAATGAGAACTGAGAAAAATGAAAAACTAATTCTGTAGCCCTCATAAGGACAGATCAAAATATGAAACCTGAAAACCAAAATGCTGGGAGACCACTGAAAGAACTTCCTTAAAAAAAAAAGTTTCTGTCTGTAGATGATCATTTAGAGCTGTGAGTATAGAAATTTTCTATGTTCTTTTAATAGAATTTTAATTATTTCTGAGACAGTAATAGTAATTTTTTAATATAAGTGAAGGGGAATAAGTTAGGTGGCCAGTTTTTTATTTTTGCACAGACATTGCCTTCTACTTGTCTTAGTAGCTCTAGCTCCATTCATTACTTGTTATTTTTAAATAAATTAATTTTGTAGCATAAAGCTATAGGCAATTGATTTTGCTACATAGCATAAATTCAGAATCTTAATTATGTAAAAACTTTACTATCAAAGCACTATCATTGATCTAAATCGGTATGAAGTCAGATCTGAGTATTAGTGTTTAGCCAGCTAGGATGGAATACTGTATCTTGTTTTATTAAGCATATATTGGCCAGAGCTGATTGAGGTTTGTCATCACGGCCATAACAACAGCCTCATTTGTCTTCCCTTTTAACATTCTATAATTGAGAAAGTTGCTTCTGATCTAATTGTAGGCCTACAAAAGAGCTGGAGAGGGACTTTTCGCAAGGGCTTAGAGTGACAGGATAAGGGAAATGCCTTAAGAACTGAAAAAGGGTAGATTTAGATTAGAAATTAGGAAGAAACTCTTTGCTCAGAAGGTGGTAAGGTGCTGGAACAGGTTGCCCAGGGAAGTCGTGGATGCCCCATTCCTGGCAGTGTTGAAGGCCAGCCTAGATGGGCTTTGAGCAGCCTGGTCCAGTGGAAGGTGTCCCTGCCCATGATGGGAGTTGGAATGAGATGCTCTTTAAAGTCCTTCCCAACCTAATACTGTCCCTGCTCGGCTCCATGGGGTCCCATGTGCACCCACAGAAGCACGGATGGGTTCAGTACTATAGTTGGTAGCAAAGAGTCGAGAAGGGCGTTTGCGTGTGTTCTGGCCGGAGCATTTATTCCTGCTACACTGTCGAAGGGTGCAGCAGCAAATATGAACATGATCCCAAAGCTCACAATTTTATCCGGGGCTGGGGAAAAGGCAGGACTAGGGAACAGGGACCAATGGGGAACTCTCGGGGAGTGACGAGGGGTAGAGGCCAACAGCCAACCGGGGAATCCAAACTGGGATAGATTAACAGAACAGAACAAGCATCCTGGGAGAAGGTTTTTTGGTTGCCCTAACATAAATGGTTCTTGTGTTACTAGGGTCTTGTCTTACTGAAAACTCTCTGTCCCTTGTAATGTATGTTCACCAGCCACAACACCAACCCAAATCATTCTATGATTTTGGTAATTCATCTTATGTTATTGGACTAAATAGTCAGCCTTTAAGGCTTTCCAGCCCTTCCTTGGAGCTTCTGTTTCTTCTGTAATAGAAGACAAACTACTTGAAAGAGAGGAATAATTCCAAGATCTAGTTAGTTTTACTGATCAGTTCAGCCTTCTAAGATAAAGGGTAGGAGCTACTGAATGAAGGGAGAGATGATCAGAAAGATATTAAAAAAAAAAAATTATGTGATGGGTTGGCACATTACATATGCCGATGTCTTTTGTGACATAGTCATGGTTGCCTTGTTTGGGCATCTAAGGATGAAAGTGTTGTGCTTGTTTTCTTAAGGATTACAAAGTGCGCCTTGAGTGCAGTTATGGATATTCTGAACATTAAGTAGCTGCACCACTGATGAAGTCTGATTTGCCAATAGCTGTCTCTTTCCTTAATCATATTAGTCAATACTTGTATAATTGCCTGTAGTAAATGAATAAAATAGTTTTTCAATTTAATTAGTTTAAAAATCAAGGGTATTTTCAGTGTGTCATTAATCCTGTGTGTCTTGAAAATAGGTTTTAAATTGACCGTCACATACATTGAATTTCATTTCAACAATACCTTGTAGCACTTGGATCAGAAATCCTAATTTGGTTTTAAAATTTTATAAATTAAGTTACCTGTGCTGGGAGTAGTAGGCTTTCTGTACCTCATAAACTTCCAGAATGCTGCATAAAGAAAAGAAATAAGAACATGCCTGTGCTAAGTGGGCAATTCTTAGTTTGTAGTATCTAAGTATGAACCTTAAAGTATTAATAATTTTGGATTTATGATTTTAAAGATGTAATTGTGGAATACTTTTATTGAGTGAACATGAAACTGTTTTGGCGAAAGGAAAATGGAAGTTCATGTACTGCAAATTGCTAGACCACCAAATTTCTAGACCATCTCTATATTTTGTAGTCTCTCTCCCCTTTCCTTTCCCTCCTCTTTGAAAGGCTGTAGAACCTAAACACTTGATAGATTAGTAGACCTAAAACTATTCTATAGCTGTGTATCTAGAATCTTGATATCTGCAACTTAGTAAAAAAATACATTTATTTACACAGTAATTTTAGCTGTAAATGGTACATGGTAACAAGAAAAAAAACCATTTAGAGTATTTCTGCTTCTGTCAAGTATTTTTCAAGTATTTTTGCATGTTACCATGCAACTGCAGTTCTTTGTTTTGTAGATGTTGCAATTGAAAAGTAGACTTTAAATGGTGATTTCTATCAAATTTTTAAAATATAGCCACTGGTTTTGAATAGCTCAGATTTTTAGTATTCTGTGTATACACATACAATCCCCAAACTGAATGCTAGTTAAGAATACATATGTATCTTGGCAAAATTTAGATTGCAAGTTGATGACAGAACAAGACGAGAATTCAAAACTTAAAGCAAAGACAGAATAAAACTACATAATAGAATTGGACTAGAATTTAGAGATCAGGACAACTGATTAATGACTTAGTAAAACATCACAGACAAGTGTGATTCTATGATTCTATGTCTCCCCTCTAGGGGAGGTGTGGGTGTTGATGCAGGCAATGGCATAGGTCAGTTGTTACTAGTGGAAAGAATCAAATTTCAGCAGAACAGAATTATAGGGGTTATTTGGCCTAAACTGAGGAAGTGCTGAACAAGCTTTTAGAAGTTATATCTTTCAGAAATTGTAACACTACAATGTTCTATTATTCATTCAGAATTGCATTACTGTGGATTTTTTTAAAAAACTTTGGACAAAAATAGTTGTATTAATTTTCTTTCGCACTGATCGTATGTTACACTACAGAGGGCTATATAAATTTTCATTAGGCTTTTTATCTTTATTTGCGTATGATCCTTTGTTGTATACCTACTGCCCTCAAGGACCACCAGGACCATTTTAACCGATCTTCTCACAATCCATCCATCCATCCATGTAATATGAAGTCTGTACTAGTGCTGGGGGTGGATCTGTCCCAGGGACTGGAGCTAGGCTTGGCATTCATCCTAGATGAATTTCACAAAGCTCTTTCTGATAAATAAATACATTTCTGTCATTCTATGGCTTTAGTGAAGATGCTGGAACTCCTGTTGGCTATTGCTGTTCTCTGTGCTTTTATCTGGCTCATAGATGACATTCTTTGTCTGGTCATACCTGTTCAAGCCCCAAAATATTAAATTGTCTGGAGGTTACTATTACCTATAGTGCATATCACGCATAACAGGATTATCTTCATGTGACACTGTGTGAATGAGTTACCTGCAGTTAGACACAGTTGGTTTGGTTGCCATCCATTTTTTTGAAAAACAGGCTGTACAGTAGAAATGGTACATTTAGCTTTAGGAGTTTATGTTTCATATTTGTTACTTTTCGGTTTTAAGCATTTGAAAATGGCACTTAGAATTGCCTTATGGAAGTAGTTTTCAATGAATTATTATTAAAGATACTTTGATTACCTCAAACTGGAAAAGATTAGTCTTGTATCTACAGAGAGAAAGAACAGCACATGCAAGTACAGTTCATGAGACAGTCTGTGTACAGTAGTAATTGTTTATAAGATTTCTATAGTTTTTCCAGAACAAATCATCATAAGAACTGTAGGGTTTCACTCAGCATCAGTGCCTATTTATCTTTTAAGGTTTAGTTTTATGAAATTTGAGTTACATTGCATTAGAGATTTTGAAAATTTTCATGTATGCTTATACTATTCTGTGCCCTCTCAATGCAAGATTCTAAAGTGTTTGAGATGAATTCTCTGTTTTAAAACATTGAGGCCATTCCAGTGTTTTTACACAACTAATATGACTGAAAAAAACTACAGCTAAACTGTTCTTCAGGATAACTGCTGCCAAAATAAGAGTGTACAGTGGAGTCCATTTACAATGTACTATTGAAGCAATAAATCTGTGAAAACTGCAACATATGTTTAATTTCAGTCAACCTCTTAAAATTTGCCTTTTTTTTTTAAGCATGCATGATGTTGTAATGAACTTGTGGGCACATTACTTAGGTGAAACAATTTTCACCACCATATCATGTTTCTTGCCTTATGCCTTAGGAAAAGTAAGTAGCTCCAAAGACTAACAGATAAAACTAGTTAGATCTAGGAAATTGAGATGCAAGGAGATATTTTTATAAAAACTGAATGTTAGGTGTGACCATGACCATAAATAATACGCTGGAAATAGCAAAGTGTAGGAATTGTGTTACCTGTAGTCATCCTTTTATGTTTATATTTGTTGTTCTGTGCTTTCCCACTTCTTAAGGACTTCATTCTCCATGTGAAGCTATCTGGCTTTCAGTGGAAGATGTACCTTTGGTGTAACTTCCTATGATTGCTCTGAAGTCCAATTCTCACATATTTAACTGGCAGAGTGAGAGAAAGAGTTCCAGTAAATTTTGCTTGGTTTTCAGTGTGACTATTGTTCATATTAATGTGGAGAGAAGGCAATGTTTTAGACAATAAATGTTTTCAAAGGAAGAAAACCTGTCTATTGCTGGAAGGCTCGGTCCCTAGTCATTAAACCTAGTTCAGATGCTTTATGTGAGCCAGAGGTAAGGTCAGTAACAATACTTGGGAACTTGACTCTCCTTTAGTGGTAAATTCAGAGCTGGGAGGCATAGAAGAATTAAACAGACCAAAGGCTGTGGCCTGACCAAAGGTAAGTTGCTTCTATTTGTGACTTACTACATTTATACATTTGCTTTACAGACTAGTGAATTAGCTGACAGTGACGGGGGAAAAAAAGATTGTGTAAAGATTGTCTATTTTATGATCACAGGATCATTATGAGCCATCAAGCATATGTAATTGGTTGAGGGTGTTAAGTGAAGATACAGAAACTTTATTCTCATTTCATGAATTTGCAGTGCAATGATAGCTGAAATGTGGCTGGCAGTTCTGTTTGCTGATGTTCAGAGAGAGGAATTAATTTGTGGTTACAAGGATAATGACATAATCAGAATATTCCAAGTTGGAAGGGACCCACAAGGATCAAGTCCAACTCTTGAGTGGCCCATACAGGTATTGAACCCACAAACCTTGATACTATTAGGACCTGGCTCTAACCAGCTGAGCTAATCTCAGAGTTATAGTAAAGCCTACTTCATCAAGCAACAGTCAAAGGCTAGTGTATTTGTCATCACACAGTAGAAACTGCAGTACAGTATGATTACCATTTATAAAAACTTCGGAGTGAGTATCAAGGGACCTGGAAAGCTGGCTGGAAAGCTGGCCCAGAAGGAAAGCAATGTAGACCCTGGATCAGATGGGTGTAAAATAATGGCCATGAATCAATAAAGTTGTAATATTGGAAAGATTTCCAACTGTTAGAAGAGAAAAATATGAAACATTTCAAATAAGAATAGTAAAATAATAGAGAGCAGTTGTATTGAAACTGTTTTATTTAACAGTAGCAGCAAGGAAATGTAAAGGGAAGTGTAGTCTGACAAAAGATTTGTGTTATAAGAGTAAATGTAAGAAACCCTCTTATTTTAAAAAATCTCCAATGCATAGGGGACTGGACTTGATGTGTGGATCTAAGACATCTTGAGGTGTGGATCTAGATGACTACAGGTAACACAATTCCTACACTTTGCTATTTCCAGCGTATTATTTATGGTCATGGTCACACCTAACATTCAGTTTTTATAAAAATATCTCCTTGCATCTCAATTTCCTAGATCTAACTAGTTTTATCTGTTAGTCTTTGGAGCTACTTACTTTTCCTAAGGCATAAGACATTAAAATACAGAGGCAATTTGCATCTGTATTCTCCATTGTGTCTTATTCATTATTTTTCCATTACTACAGGACCTAAGCAGTGACAATTAAGGTGCTGTAATGACAATAATGAAATAATGCATGCTGCCTATGACATAAAGAAAAAATTTGGCTTGACTTAGCACATTGAGTTTAGCTGAGTTTGTTTCAATAGTCAAGTGAAATTTATAAGCAAACCTACAATTCATGAGTGATATATTAATACATTTTAGTACGTTTGATTTTCTGCCTAGAGTAAGAAGATTAAATGGCTTTTTATGACTTTGAGACAAAGCTGAAATTCCATTGTGGTAGGTAAGTTGCTAGAGGAATCAGCCAATTGTTCTCTGAGCTGATGCTTCCCTCAAGACAGTGTCCTTTGTTCTGAATAACACACGAACTGTGTATTATTCAGAACAAACTGGGTGCTACAATCAATATTGGAGAACTCTAGATGATTGGTAGCAAGGGGTCTTTCCTGCTGGGTTTTTATTTCTTTCATAGAATACACGGTCTTTCAATCTTCTCGTGAGTTGAGGTGTGCTTTCCTTTGTCACAGGTGTTTCTTAAGTTCAGGTGGTTTTGATCTTCTAAGCCAAAGACTAGTCAACCAGAAACTGGGCAATAGCTTCCTGGGCAAAGGAAGAGAAAGGGGGATGGAACACATAGTTTCAGCATTTAATAGTTGGGTTGTCAGTTCTCCTAAATTCTTCTGGTGGTCAAAGGTCAAGTATGCAGTAGTTGAAACTGCACTGACATTTCTGAAAATAGTGGCACAAGCTGAACCAGGGAACTTTGTGACAGTGTGAGTTGCAAGAGCCTACAGCCAGCTGGTATTTGTCATAAGAACAGAGAGTAGCTGTCATGTAGAAGAAGTGGTCACTTGAACCTGATGACCAGCCTGTTGTATTGCACAGAAAGCTGTGGCACTTGGCTTCTATCTGGTTCATGAGTTTCACTGCTGATAGCAGTGACCAAATATCTGACTTTAAAATGCCACCATGAATTTAGGAAGCACGCCACCTGTCCGAAAGCTGGAAGACAAGAGAGCTTTCCCGGGCTCTGTTCATTCTTAAATGTGGATCACAGAGGCGTGTCAAGCTTCTTAAGTGGCTTTAAAAGTTGCCAATATTCAAACTAGCCAGTTGATAGGTTCTGTCAGCTGTAGAGGAAGCTGTAAGCACCTCTTTGCAAGCGAATCATGTCTGTAGCTGATGGAGCCCTCTTTACTAAAAAACCAAACTATGCTAAGCCATGACACCTGTTTAATTGTGAGTTGCGTGGTGAGTGCTGCTGAGTAACAACATAAATATTTTCCTGCATCTTTGTGCATCATCAGGTTGTTTTGAAAAAAGTAGTCATCCTCTTAAACATGAGAGCAGCATCCTATAGAGAATGATTTTCCTAAGAATTCAGGGTACTGTGTATCTTAAACCAGACTGGGAGTGGAGAAGTTTGGAAGGATTCTAAAGCCATGGAAAAATTGTTTCCACAGACCTCAAATTTGGGGGCTAGTACCTGAATACATGCTTTTAACCCAGTGGTCTCTGCATAACAGTCTAAATGTTTTTCCTCTCTCAGGGCTATAATGTGTAGTATTGTGCAGGTATGTGTTCTTCCATAAGACACAGCCCTAGGATTAAAAAAGATCCCAGAAAGGATTGGATTGAACACTATGTCAGCAGCTGAAAGCCAGTCAACAGTGATAATACTGACTCTCTCCCCTCTGTGATGTCTCCTATCTCCATGCAGCAAGGTGGAGTGAGCAGACAGGTAGGGAAAACCTCCAGGAGAAGCACAGTGTATATGATGTGCACGGCTGTGAAATGCAGTTAATTGACAACAGAAGTTGCTGGCACTTACGTTTCTTCAGCCTTCAGCAGTGAAGATCCTTATAGACGGAAAGTGGTAGAGCATTTGAATAATATCAGCTTACAGAGTTCTTATACTGTTATTTTCACAGTTTGAAAAGTTATTTGAGCTTGCTTTATTATTTGCCTTAGTAAGAGCTGGAGACTTTTTGTTGTATTTCAGCTGAAGTCAGGTTCTGATAGAATTGCTAGAATCATGATACTAAATTAAATCTGGATTTTTAAAATCATGGGGAAAAACCACCTTCAGAGGGGGATACTGATACATAAATCAAAGATTTTGCCTGTTTACTCAGGAATATATCCTCAGTTTTGGGACATCTGACAAATAGTACAAAGCCTAATACCAGATTATGTTTCAAAACAAGTAACTATTGAACTTGTAAAGAAGATTTGGTTTTTTGCATGGTACAGTGAAGAGGATCTTTCATTTTTACACTGCAAATGTGACATTAATATTTTGGCACTGATGGATGCAATATGTGTAGTGAGAAACATACATTTTCTGCATATGATAGGAATGCATTTTTCCCATTGATACTTGCCTTGGACAGTATGGTGGGAGCATGAAGAAGTACAGTCTTGTACAGCCTGTCCTTGCTCACTTGTGTACATTTGCTTCACAAGAGAGTGGAGAGTTGACTGCAGCAGGGAGAAACTGTAACATGCTGACCACACCCGCTGTTCCCCACCTGCCCTCACCACTCAGGGTGCTGGGGAAAGGTGCTGTTTTCATTAGTCTTGGTTTCCCACTATCCAAATTTAGCAAAAAATTAATTTTCTGCAAGCCAAGTTTTATTTGGCCATTATCTGAATTTTGCCCTACACTTAATGTCTCTCTTTACTGCATAAAGTAAATAAATACAGAGCAAGTACTGAGTTCATCAATACCTACAAAATTTGAGGATACTTTTGCCAAATGAGATTAGGATGGGCTTGAAATTTGAGATGTGTGTGCTACATTTAAGTTTGGGGGTCTTTTTCAGGTAAGAAACTTGATAAAGCAGGGGGAAGAGTGACATGTTATGCTACTGTACTAGTTTGAAAACAAACTAGTGGGAGACACCAAGTCAGAATAACAATTTAATAGGGAAATAAAAGGAGGGGGAAAGAAAAAACAATAAAAGCAGATAACACTGGGTTAAACTGACAGAGTTAGGATACAACCTGGCACCCTGTTAGTCAGGGTGGTGGTGGCAGTCTGGGAGAATGGTGGCTGCAGTCCTCCCGAAGTGGCGATCCTGTAGAAAAAAGGGTCTGCTCCTCCTCAGAAGGTCCAGTGGTGGCTGTGTAGCTCCTGTTCTCTGGAAATCCAGTGGAAAGGCATCTCTGGTGTTCAGAGTCCCAGCTTATATCCATGATGGGATGCTTGGTTCCTCCCTCTGGGTGGAGCATCTCACAATGGGGTAATGAGTCATGAGGCCAAGTGTTGATTAGGCTCATTAACAGAAGATAGTCCGGAGGGAGTTATCTCTGAGTCAGGCGGCAGGACAATGATGGGCAATTAACAGAAAGATAGTCTGGGGAGAGGAGGCAAGGAAACACTGCCCCATCTGATTTCAACGGCTGATGGGGATGGTAATAGAATACACTGCAACCCAGGACAGCTACCTTTACATGAGATAAGTCCAGCATCCTGATAGGCTTTTTAGTTGCAGCTGTGAGCAGTGGTAATTTTTCAGATGAAGCTGGTGGAAGATCGGTCAGTTAGTCAGAATTCACAGTTCTATCCCAGATGGATATTAGGGTTTTGCTTTTCCATCTTTTTAATCTTTGTTTTGCTGTACATTTTCATGACATGGAAGTTTTGCCATTTGAACTGTCTAAAGGCTGTAATTGGTCCTGGCATTCAATATATGAAAATGCGTTGAAACTGTAATGCTTTAATGCGTGTCTTTGACTTCTCTGCTTTCTGTGTTTACTTTGTTAAAAGATATTCTTAGCTCTATTTGTAATGCTTATGAAAAAATAAGGACATGGTTGACAAGGCTACCATTTCATCTACCATTTTCTACCTGTGAGATTATCCAAAAGTTGGAGAAATTATGTCTTTTTTTTTTTTTTTTTTTTAAAGCAGTCAAAATAGCATCAGAGATTATTTGGTTATCCAAATTTGTCTTGAATTACCCATATGTATACATATAACTTTACATCACCGTTCAGTTCTTTAACTTCTGGCTCAGGAAACAGGCAATAAATTTTGGATTTCTCTGCCAATGAATTAAACTTCAGTCTATGCAAGGACCTGGAAGAAAACATTAAATGTTGGTCCTAGCAAAACTTTTCAGTATGTCTAGGTGGCAATCTGAAGGACATAATCTTAAAGCCCTGGTTTCATTTTGCAGCAAAGAGAATGAAGACGGAAGAAATGTGGCAAATGTTCTATGATTGAGTCTTTGTTCAGGAGGGACTAAGGCCTTGCTTTTTGCTGGTGGACAGGGGAAACTTGCAGCACCACCTAATGGGCTGCTGTTCCTGTTCTATATTCAGAGTTTATCACCATCTTTCATATACTAAATAATTATTAAAAAAAGTAAAATAATCTATGCCTGAGTGAAATTCAACATCAGACATAAAAATAAAATGAAAAGTGATTTGTGCATTTTACTGATGTTTGAGAACTATGCTTTTAAATAAAAGAATCATTTCACATCATTTATAGTTTATGTAAGACAAGCTTAATTGTTATGTAAAAGTAGCATTTTTCAAGATACATGGAAGTGTTATCTTGTAGGTGTACAGAAAGTAATTAGCAATACATTCCTAGCTAATCTTCCAGTGTGTGACATTTAAAGTTCCTGGTGAACTGAACCTATAATGTAAATGCAAAAAGGAAAAGGAACAGCCAAACCCCAGATACTTTTGCGTTTGTGTGCAATTTTAGTGATGACCTTTCAACATCTCTTTAGCATTCTGTAGTGTAGCTGATTGAAAAAATTAAATGTATGTATTGACATTTATTTCATGTGATTGTGCAGAAAGATTGTTGGGTTTTTTCTTTTAAAAGTATTGTGTTTGAATGAAATTGTGTTTTGTACCAGTTAAAAATTTTGGTTTAGTTTTCTTCCTTGGGTCAGAATATTTTTGGATGGTTTATTCATCTGTCAGGCAGGATTTCCAGTGTGATAATGGCACCTACATAATTCCAGAAGAACAAAATTATTTTCTGTTTCTCTCCATTGATGCTATAGAAACATACAGAAGAGCTCTCTGCTTCTCTTAGCCAAATACATCACATTGTTTTGTTTCTGTAGCAAAACAGTTTAACAGGTTTAAGCTTAAGAATGAGGAAATTAACTGTCAGTCATGCTGATGTGGGGAACAAAACCCCACAAAACCTTGCTGTCTCCAGCTTTACTCTTGATAGGAACTTGTGTGCATTGGCAGCTTAACAGTTTGAGCTGAGTTTGATTTGTGTGGTATTTATGTAAGTATGTTTTACAGTATTATTTTTTTAGCTTTGGCTACAGTCTTGTAATATTAGATGTGCATCTGGTGTGTTAACTTTTCTTGTATGTTTGTGTGTATAAATATGTTGGGATGGGGGAAGAGTTAACCAACTAAATGGCTGTATTCATATATTTTTCTGGTGTAACTGCTGGAAACCAAGAAGGTGTATTTCTGCCTTTTTTTAAATAGTTTTGGGTTTTCTTAGTTTGAAAAAGAGTAAAAAGAGAGCCATGAGAATTCTTTTCCATCCTCACATTTGTTCAAGATGTATTCACATGCCTTATGTTGTTCCTGTTATATCATTAAATATAGTTATCTAAAAATGTGACAATAATAAACAATAAAACCAGTGTATAGACTTTTCTGTACATGCTGTACATATATAAATGACCCCCTGGCTCTCCCAAAGTAAACTTTTAACATTCCATATCTTTTACTGTGCATATGCTACTGGCATGTAGCCACCCACCCACCCAGATTTAGCTGAAATAAATGAAATTTATTCTGGTTCATTTAAGTAGAAAACTTGTAAAATACAAAGGTACTCACTTTGCTCATAAGGTTACTAAAACAAAGTGTTTTCTTAAATGGAGTTTTGTGGGTTTTTTTCCTCCTGCAGGACTGTGCACAACTCAATAAATTCTTACCTTATATGTTCCTTTTGTTTTCCTTTGCAGATGGGGTTTATACAGATTAATGAGGACTTCATATTTATTGAGCCACTCAACCGCACTTTGGCTGTGACAGGACATGCACACAGGGTGTACAGACGAAAAAGATCCATAGAGGAGAAAATTTCTGAAAAGCCACCTTCTCAGAATCAGTACTGTGGTGTTGTTACAGGTAATATACAAATCACACTGAAAAGTTATAATATTGCAAATATATTTTTAAGAAAAGTAGATAGTAGTTAAAAAAGAACCCAGACAAAAGTATATCTGATTACTCTTGTAGCAGTACCCTATGGTGGACTCCAAGGTGGCATGCTGCGGCTGCAGTTTCGCTTGTTGGGAGAGGGAATGGATGCTGCTTCTTAATATGCTTTTGTATTTGAAAGCAGAAATCTTCAGGGCATTTTTAAATTCAGCTTAATACTTAAAATCTATTTTCTGTCCCTCTCTGTCTTCAGAGCTGCTTAAATTGCACTATGTGCAGTGCTTGTACTTAATTTTCTGTTTTAAAACACAGCTAAGGAGAACTTCCTGGTTTTGTTTAGAAAAGTTGTGAACTTCCAAATGTGTCTGAATTTATAAGTGTTTTTGTTCTATGAATGACGCTTAGAAGATGTGTATGAAACAATCCTAAAGCATCTTCCTCAATGGCAGGTAGAACTTTTTTGAGGCAGAAGGGTTTCAACAGAAGTTTGGCACATAGTGATGACTTCCTAGTTGTCAGTGGAGAAGGGAAAAAATGGCTTTTGTGAAAGATGACGTTTTGTTTTTTCTGCTTCATCATCAGCTCTCATTCTCCAAAGGGTTCTTCTCAGTCCTTTGACCTCAGCATGAGCTGGGGGTGTTTCTAACCTTGTTGTGAGAAATTACTTTTCTCCTAGGAAATAAACCAGAATGAGTGATTCTTAGATCAGATTTTTAGGCATTCTCGCGTATAAATGAGATCCTAGCAAAATGCAAAGAAATGGCAGAAGTGGCACCTGGATTATATGACATTTGGGATGAGGCAGAAGGAACTAAGTTATTTCAAGTAGGAGAGGAAAGATAAAGGGAAGAATGCAGCTGCAGTTTTCTGGTGCCTAAGGGTCTGCAGAGAGAGGATGAAGCCAGACATTCCTTAGAGGTATGCTGTGGCAGACAACAGTTGTAACTTGTGTTCAAGGACATTTCAATTTCCATAAGGAAAAAAAAATCTCAGTAAGAATGCCTAGCACTGGAAGAGGTTGACTAGAGAGGCTGTTGAGTCCACATCCCCAGGTATTTATAAAGCATGGCTGGAAACAGCTCTAAGAGAGCTGATTATACTTTGACACTTGCACTGACTCGAGCAGCAGGTTGGACTAGCTGCCCTCTGGAGATCATTTTCAGCCTAAACTTTTCCATGGCTGTCTGATCCTTCCTGAACATTTATACTGCTCTGTCCATTTTATATAGTTACAGAATAAATGTGGCAGGTTTTGTGGTGGAGTTTTTTTCCATTTTGGAAGTATTGTTTTTATAGTTAGGCATCCATTTGAAACCAAAGATAAATTAGCAAAGCAAGGCTCTTTTTGCAGCGGGATGAAATAAATGACACATACTTCCTCCAGTGGCTCTACATTACTTTTCTAGGCATCGTATTACATTGACACTGCTTATCTGAAAGTTAAATTTTCTGTATTAGTAAAGGTTGTTCACATTAAGTAAAGCTGTTTATTCCTCCCTATTAGTGAAAAGTGTTGTAGGGTATGCATGCCTGCATATGTATGGGAATGAGAAAGAGAAAATGAAAAGTATGCGTGGTGTATGCACTGTGAAAGGTGGGGAGGAGTATCTGACGTAGCAAACTGTGATGGGTATGAAAGTGAGTAAAGATGCAAACTCCTTTGTAAGGACATTATTCTTCTGTGATGTTCATTATCAAATATCTCCTCTAAAATGGGAAAGTCAGCTTATTCTTTTGTAATAATCTTACACTCAAAGCTTTGATTTGTTGTAAATAATCTGTCAACCGGGAATCAAATATCTGCTTGAAGGAAGTTTCATTATATTTACTACCAGCTTTGAAATTTCAAAAGAGTTCAAGCTGTGCATAACTTGAGTAGCATCTTCTGACACAATGGTATTGCCAGGGACTATAAATATCTGCAGTTTCTAACTGATGCTGTTGTTCTAGCAATACCAGTCCCTCAGTCCACTGCTACAGGTTGTTTTACTGAGACGGACTGCAGTATGCTTAAAATTTTCTGTCTATGCTGGGAGGAATTTGTTTGTGTGACATGAAATTAGTTAATATCACCAAGATATTCATACTACAGACACAGCCTTAAAGGTGAATTGAAGCATCAAAAATAAGCCTTTACATAAATATTTGAAGATTCTAAGTCAAATAATAAGCTAAGTAGATCAATTAAACAAAAATAAAACAGATGAGTGTGTGGGGCTCTGAGATAGTCTCAGCTGCCTTTGGTAGAGGTGTAGCTGTGTGACATAGAGCAACTACAACCTTGGTGACACAGCAACTTCTCTGCAATATGGTCCTATCTTACAACCGTATCTCTTGCTTCTACAGTACTTGTGTGTCAGAAGAGGGGCAGGTATTTCTGCTGCTGGTTTTGATCCAAATCGATCTCAAAGGCTGGCTACCTATCAAGTAAATGAGTATTGCCAGTGATGAACTGTAATTATCAGAATGAATGAATGTCTGTGCTGGAGGTGCTGAAGGATCACTATTGGGAATAATAGCTTTTCATGGAGAACTAGCAAAGGCAATCAAAGAAGGTATTGTTTGTTGTCCGTTAACCACTGAGGGGTGGATTGAAAGTCGCTACACAGCCAAACTTGTTTGGAGAGAACAAAGAACTTGTTTTTGTGAATGGGGTGATTTTCTTATTAATTAGGCAAGGGAAAGAATCATACTGACAGAAGCAGATGCTTTCTTGGTTGTTGACAGTGTGCATGTATATAATTTTGTTGAAAGTGTGTATGATTTATTTACATATATAAGCCAGTTGCACATCCACAGACCTTACACTCCACACCTGTCTTTAGCACATGGCCCATGAAACCTTTAAAAGAAACCAATTCAGAAGTGTGTTACAGAAAAAATGTGAGAGAAGCAGTTGTAATTAGAGCAAAGGGCCACACCGGGAAGCTAAGATATTTTCTTCTTCCTAATCTGAAGTACTTGTTCCAGACTGAAGTTGTTTGTACAGTGAACTGAAGTCATGGTCAAGGCATGGGACATGTTGAGGAGAAAGAAATTTCTTACGAAGGATATGAAAAATGTGAATTTCGAATCCCCTCTGAATTTGTGAGATTGGAAGACTCCTCTTCTACTTCTTAGATCTGGCAATAAACAACATACTGTCCTGAGCTACAAGTGTGCTTTTCCTCTTAGAACAATGTCATTTTGCAGGAAAAAGCCAGCTAAGTTTCACTGTATCAAAAGCAGAAGTTTTACATTTTGGGATGTAGACTGCGCAGTCAGCTGGGAGAGCTGTGTTGATTCTTTCTCTACAGCCTGTTTCTATGTGATAGTCTTGCAGTAAAATGTGCAAACAATCCAGGTCATGGATGTATGAGATTGTGTCAGATGGAGACTGGTGCCACTTCAGATGTTCGCTTCTACTCCAGAAAAAAGTTGTCACTCTGTAGGAAAGTATTTAGATCCCTGATCAAATTACAGTGGAAGTATAGCTCATGTCTTCCTAAGCTCCTGAATATTCCTTATGTAGGCAGAATGCTGCAATTTCTGTATGACTAGGTTACCCCCTGGGGAGTGGTGGTGATTCCCCTGTAGTCTGGGCCTCATGTGCATGTACTCAGGAAATGCTTTTGTGCCCGAGGACTTGAAGGTGTGCAGGAGTCCTGTAGTCAGAGCCTCTTCTTAGTGGCTCATATTCTTTATGTAACCTGTGATTATAGTAGCTGGATTTTAATCTCTCTAAATTTTTTTAGGGTGGGGTTATTGTTTTGTTAGCATTCTTGTTGTTTTCTCTTAATTGCCTATTTTATGTCAAATGTCCTTGCTGCAGTATTTTTAGCCATCTTGCTGGGGTAATGCAGTATTCCTAGCTTTCCTTTCACTCAACTGTGTTTAAATAATATATGAATATGGAATCTTCTTATTTTCCATAGTTGCACAAAATAGAGGTCTTACTGCACAGAACCCTCCTGTAGAATTTATTTTTTATTTTGTCAATGTAATTAAATTTTTAAGATTAATTAATGCATCTTTATTCTGACTTTTATCTTGATAGCACATGCGTTATTGATGTAGCTGGGTTTTTTGTAGCAGTTGTTATCTCTTACATACTTTGCCTTCAATAATGACCAATTCTTTGTAATTTTTACTTATTTATGAGTATATAAAGAAACTATTGATTTTGCCTAAAGCCTCTTTTGCTTGTTATGTGGCAGCAAATGTGGCAGTTGTTTGAATACCAGTAGTACCAAAATTACTAATTCCATTTATCTAAAGTTCTTCGAGAAGAGCTACAATTTTCAGATAAATGAGATCTCGTGATGGGGATTTCTGCCAGCAATTTGGAAAAGGTTGGCTGGCCAAGAACAGATTGTCCATTGGTTTGTTAATGGCAGAGCTATCTAAGGCAAATGATGGGCAGACAGCTTGTCTGTAGAGCTGTGCGGTCTTCTCATCCACTGCAATCCCAAAAGACAGAGGTTTCAACAGTTTATGGGACCACAGTGTTCTTAGTGTTTAGCACATTCTGTTTTAAATTAGATTATTTAAAATGGCATTGCTAGCTGCTGTCTGTAAATCTGACCACCTTCTGGCTTGAACAGTTTCTGTGTAATTGGGTGGGGGGGTTTAATATATGTTGTAGTAGTAATGGGGATTTTGTTGGGTTTTTGGAGGGGAAACTTAAAATTAACACCATCAGTAACCTCAACCTTACCATAAATATAACATGTTTTCAATTTGTAGCTTTCTGTAGATTTGGAGGCCTGTTTCCAGGGTTTGGTTTTGTTACTTTGCTTCAGCTGCTTATAATGACATCAGCACTGACTTTGAAGTCGTGTCAGTAAAAATTCACTTTTTTGTTTCTAATAAACCTGTATCATTCTCTGTCATTCACCTGAAATATTCTTTCCTCTTTGCAAATCATGGAATTGTTGCATGTATTTACCTAATACATGATTTTATGGCAAATCTGTATTTGTTGTCTTGTATGCTAAGATACAATGACATCAAGATATTTTCTCTGTGATTTATGAAGATGGACAGACAACAATTCTGCAGTGTCAGTGAGACTATTTTTCCTTCAGATCCAACATGAGTTGCGTTTTCTCCCACGAACCAAAGTGAGACACATATTCTTTTTATAAATATGTTAGGTGGAAGGATGCAAATAATCTTTCTGACTTTATTTGAAAAGATGGATAAAATTTCTGTTTTCTTGGTATAAGCTAATATTTATACTTAGTATAGACCTTCAGTATGAGCCTTAGCATTGGCAGAGGCAAATAAGCATATATATATTAAAATCCATAGCTATTACTTTCCGTATAATGAGAGTTATAACATAGCCAAGAGTAACAAATCCTAAAAAGTACTGCTTGGGTAGTTTGATGGATGAGTTTCTCAAGTGCTGTTTTGGTTTACAGATAAAAGAAAATCCAAGAATCAAAAGGTGTCAGAAGGTGGAAGAGGAAAGCGATACTCTTACAAGTTACCTCAGGAGTACAACATAGAAACTGTTGTGGTGGCAGATCCAGCTATGGTTTCGTATCATGGAACAGATGCTGCCAGAAGATTTATTCTAACCATCTTAAACATGGTAGGAAATATAAAACTAATTTTGATGTTTTGCCAACTGTTCATGCACAGCAGGCTTATTTAATTACTCCTTCTAATGATTCTGACTGAACACCTGTAAGGGACAGTTAGTACATGACCATCAGCAGGCTGTCAAGACTTAGCCCATATGTTTTGCAGCAGAAAACCATGATGCTGCAGACTTATCTGTACTGTCTGGTCATACATCTCAGGGAAGCCTGGAAATGAGAGAACAAGATAAATTTTTGGTTAGAAGCTCATGGTGTTGTTGGAAAGGTTGGAATATTGGGTAGTTTCTGATGACCTATGCTTGTTAAGGAGACATTTTCATTTCATGACATATTCCTCTTCCAGGAAGAGGATTTTGTGATCAATAGTGGTAGAAAAAAAAGAAAGAGTGATGGACATGGACAATTACATTCCCTTCTGGATCCATCTGGAGCTATAGTGCACTCATTTGGTGCATAAAACAGTGAAAAATAGCATCTGTAGTATACAAGGAAAGATTGTTCTAAAGAAGGGGAGCATAGGCTGAACAATTAATATAAGAAGGATAGGAAGAATTAGAGAATTAGAGGTTAGCTCAGACCACTTGGTCCCCGATCATGGATTTAACTGAATAGAAATTTTCGTGTGAACAGTATTAAATATGCATGTAAATATTTGGAGAAACAGGCCACAATTTATAAAGTGGTCATGGCCATTCAGAGGATAGTGTGTATTTTTATGTCCCTGGAATGATACTGCCTAAGCTCTGTTTTCCCTTCAGAAGACCAACATAGTACATTATCTTAATGCTCTATTCAAATTATGGAAAATAAAACAGTTACAGTAGAATATGAGAGTTTTGAGGTTCTTTGGGGTTCTGTTGTTTTTAGCATACAGTGTTCTGTTATTTTTAGTGTACGTGCAATACAAGTTCATATTTTTATTTGTTGGTTTTTTCTGTCTTAGGTTTTTAATCTTTTCCAACACAAGAGTCTTGGACTACAAGTAAATCTTCGGGTGACTAAGCTTGTTCTCCTTCATGAGACTCCAGTAAGTATTTATGATGTTTGTCTTAGCCTGTAGAGGGTAATGCTACTTATCTTGTTGGTCCACAAAAGCTTGCAATATTAATGAACTTTAATGGCTAAAAAAATTTGTCAGTTAACTTTTGCATATTATTTAGTGATTTGCACTGATGAGCAGCCCCAGATTAACCTTCTCCTAATTTATGTGCTGCATGTATTGAAACTTGTCTGTGCTTACAATTAAAAATCAACTGAAGTTTCTATGTGGAAATCAGGTAGATCTTAAGAAAATCTGCCTCTGCTCTGCATTTTGTGCATTCACGTATCTCAATAGAAAAATAGTCTTTAAGCCCAATCCCTAGACAAATAGAAGCTGATATAGCACTTAGTTCATAAGGAAATGGGATTCCCTTAACAATAGTTCTAATTTAAAATATTATAATTTTCCAGTGAATAAGTAAGTATTTCTTTCTCCAGTTCCTCTCAGTAGTTGGAGTAATCTCATTTCACGTTCAAATTCTGAATCTTAACGTCATTATATTTTTCCTCACTATGGATAATGAAAAATCATCAAATAAATAAGACAAGAGTTTGAGTGAACAGATGCATGTACACTGTCAATGCACTGTCTTCATTTGTATCTTTAACATGAGAAAAAGGCAGTCTCTGCTCCTGAAGTTTGAGTTGTTTTGCTGTGGATATATTATGTCATAAAAAGCAGAATATTTTTAGTAACTCAGTCAAAAAATTCTCCGAATTCTATTTACAGAATCCTAGTTTTAATAAAATGAATTGTTTTTTATTTCCAGGCAGATATGTATATTGGACATCATGGGGAAAAAATGCTGGAAAGCTTTTGTAAATGGCAACATGAAGAATTTGGCAAGAAGAATGATATACACTTAGAAATGTCGACAAGCTGGGGAGAAGACATGTCTTCAGTTGATGCAGCCATACTGATCACAAGGTAAAGTAGTGAAAGATGAGCATTAAAAAATAGGCATGACACCAGTGTGAACGTAGATTGAAGTAGATGGCCAACTGTAGTGGTTTGGCCCAAAATACTCATTACTGTTTATCTTCTGTGAGATAAGAATTAGGAGAAATGCAAAGCAGGCACCAAACTTGAAAGAATATAAAGAAGTTTATTAACAGACCTAAAAGAGGGGAAAAAAAAAATTATACCACCTTCAGAACTCTCCTCCTCCCCCCACCTTCCTCCCTTCTCGCACTGACAATGTAAAAAGACAACCCTTGAGATGTTCAGTCTGTTTACCACTGCCATAATAACCTTGTTCAGTCCATTTAGAAAGAGAAGTCTCTTCTTGCTCGTGCTGTGAAAACATTACCACAACAAGACAGCTGCCCGCTTGCAAATATTGTTCAGTCCATTTAGGAAGAGGAGTCTCTCTGCTTGCATGTGAGTCCCTTCCCCTGCCCTGCAGCTTTTCCTGCAACTGCTTTCAAGGGTCCACTCTTGAAGTTTTTGGGGTACAATTTTAAGGTTGAGCCATTCAGAAACAAAAGTTCTCTTCACCCATCTCTGGGGGCATTTCATCTCTAAGAACAGAGGCCCTCCGCCTTCCCTGGGAGCAAAGGGTCCTCCTCATCTTCATCTTTAGGGCTATCTCTGGGAGCATCTCTAGGAATTGAGGTTTTCTCCTTTTCCATTTGGAGCAAAAGTCCTCATCGCTTCCATCTCTCCCTGTCCAAACTTCTCATGAAATTACAGCTGCGTCAGCATCTGCCTATCTCAGCGCAGGTGCTTTTGCTCGCGAGTTGAACACTCCACCCCCCATATCTTCATGAAATTACAACGGGATACTCTGATATATCATAGCTTCACAACAGAATTTCAGCTTTAAGCATCTCCTCTTTCTCTTCTCTCAGGTTTTCAGCTCTTCACAGCAATAAAAGGGTTAATCTCACCTCAGCCTTGCAGCTGTGTGGTTTATCGCTGTTGGTCACCTGGCCTCTGCCGGACAGCGGTGCCGCTTTTGCTGAAATCTTGGCCGCAGTGGAGAGGGGAGGGGGGAGTTCCGAGCCGCTCTGGCTGCCCACAGTCGTGCTGGGGCTGGGGGTCATCCTGGAGCCGTGGCCTGGCCCGGCCTGGCCTGAGCAGGGGCTGGGCCTACTGGCCCCTGTTTGGGCCCTGCAGCCACCTGTCCCAGCGCTGGAAATGAGAGAGAGAGCTGTGGGGGGGTTGTCTATTCTTAAGTGTGTATCACAGAGGCGGTCACAACTTTAAGTGGCTTAAAGAATTGTCCATATTCAAACTGGCCAGCTGATAGGTTCTATCAGGTCCCAGAGGAAGCTGTAAGCACCCCTTAGCAAGGACATCCCTTCCGGGACTATGCTTGCTAACCTATGACACCAACACAGTAAGAATTTAGTTTGCAATGACGAAGGGAGGAGCATTTTGAGGCATCTTGATCTCAAAGGTGTTGGTAAAGTGTTGGTAGAGGTGGTGCAGAAAGCAGTATTTCCCAGATGGTAAATGTTTGAAATGATTAATAGGTTACTCTCTTGTTTCTTCTTTGGCTCTATAGCTGAGGTCTTATCTGTATAGCAAAGGTTGGAATCCTTCATCCATGTGCCTTCATTAAAAAACAGGCAGCCCACGCAGACCTGCAGATACTTTCATTCAAAACAGAAAACATATTTAAGCCTTTCAGAGCTAGATCAGCATTAGGCACATTACTGAGTTACGCATTCCTCTTACTGACCTAGAGCTAGTATGTTTCATTGTGTGCAGAAGGTACTTCATGTACATGCTCAACATGTGCTCTGCAGCCACAAGGTTATGATTCCAGATCTGCAGTTCCTTGTAACTCTTTAAGTGTCAGGCATTTCACACATTGAGAAGGAAATAGGCCTCCAGTTCACCTCTTTTGTTCCAAGCAGGTACTGTCATGTTTTTGGCTGTAGGTGGTGCACAGGGGGATGCCTGTTAGTGTTCATCCAGCGTGCAGACATGATCCAGAGGAAAGGACAGAATGATGATTCGACCAGCCTAGGGTTGGACTAAGTGCCATTTTTGAGGTGGAGCTTGGGCCGGATAACCTTCAGTGCTCCCTTCCAAAGAAAATTCCTGTGATTTGCTGTAGCAGAATACCACTGTGCAATCCCATGCTGGTCAGTGATGTGGTATCCTAAAACCATGTGTAAGCTTTACACTTACATGACAGAGCACTGTCACTGGGAACTTAATGCATTTTTCTTTTTAGATTAGTTACATTCTGTTTACTCCAATATCTATAGTGTATTTCAATTTTCTGAAGCAGAAAAATGCTTCCCTAAATTTTCCTGTTTTAGAGAGCTGGTCACTTACGGGAAGCACGAAATTTAGAAATTTAGCTGTGGCAACAGCTTTGTTGCCATTTTTGCTGTTCAGTCCCTTATCTTTTCTTGGAAAACCCCCCACTTTTTACTTTATGTCATCCTTCTGTATTTAATGTGTATGGTTGTTTTATGGATAGCTGGGGCTTTGAGGGGGCAGATTACTATTTGTTACACATTAACACATTAGCTAAGCAGTAGCTACGCTACCCGCAAGCTCTTTTAATCTTTGGTGGAAGACATGAGAAATGTTCTCTGCAGCAAATTTTCATTAGCTCGTCAGAAAGCATACTTGGGGTAACAGACTAGAAATAGATTTTGCAGATTAAGACCCCAAGCTGATTTTAGTAGTAGTGAGTGCATTGTGGGGCGGGGAAGTCTAGATGGAGAAGAAAAGAAGCAAGCAGTAGGAAAGAGTATAATGCAGCACTTGTGCTTGAAGCATGAGCTCTGGCGTGCCCCAGGTCAGAGAGAGTCCAGCTGCGTTCTTCTGTGCGTTGCTGAAGCGACTTCAGCATCAGGAAAAGAGCTGCTTGCTGGGCTAGCTCGCTGGTTTCTCGGCAGAGGAAACACGGCAGCAGCCGATGGTACCGGCTCACGTCAGCTTGGAGGCAAAGGAAGAGAGAGGCTGTTCTGGTCTGGCTCCTAACAGGTTTATTCTTAGAAGTTTCGCAACCCGAACAAGCTCGGAAGGGATGGAACGCGATGGGCTCCTCCCCGAGGCTTGTCCTCAGTTTTACAGGCAATTTGAAAACCGCGGTGAAAGGGGAAAACAACCAATGAGTTACAAGCCAGGAGGAGGGTACAATTTAACAAGAACCACTGGGGGAAAGGCGGGAGTTATAACAGAGAACCAGTGAACAACCGAGTAACCGGGAATTTTCCCGAACCGGGGGAGGCGGCTCGGACCCGCGCACTGCCTGGGGGGGTGCGGCTTAGGCTTCTGAGCCGCCCCTTGACCCACCCCCTGAGCCTGCCTCTTCGGGAAATTTGATCCAGGGGGTGGGCTGGGATAGATTGGCATCACGCTGCCCCAGCCCTGCAGTGGGCTGGGTCACCGCAACAAGAGTAAACTTGGGCCAAGGCATAAAGGATATCTGAGTATCATATGTAGCCTTGCGTTGATCAAGGTGGCTAAAAGGGAATAGACTTCCTTACATCTAGATGTTCCTTGTGACTGTTCAAGGATAATGAGCAATAGCATTCTGCTTGTTTGCTAGAAACCTTATCCCTGGGCTCTCTTTATTTGAGACAGCTGAGGCAGCTAGCAGTATCTGCAATAGCAGCAGCAGTTCGAGCGAGTGTCAAATGCTTCAAGCCTGTATGGCCAGGAGAGTGACCCTAGGGCTGCCTTCTTTAGCTGTAAGATGTATCTTGTGAGTGGCAAGATGCTATAAAATAAATAAAGCATGTGACACCTTTTTCCTCTCATTTATTCATCTTCAGCTTAATGAACCTTTATGGGAAGAGGCAGAGGCATTCTAAACTGATGCAAGAGATGCTAGTTAAGATAGTCAGTGGTCTGGAGATATCTTCAACTGTCAGTGCTTTTGGCCACACAGCTTTTAGGATTTAATGCAGCATTTCTGGGAGTACTGGTGGATGAGAAGTTGACCATGGAGTTGCAGTGTACCGTTGTGGCCCTGAGGACCAATGGGATCCTGAGGTGCATTGCAAAGAATGTGGCCAGCAGGTTAAGGAAGGTGATCCTGCCCCCTTCTATTTGCCCACATCTGGGTTATTGTGTTCAGTTCTGGGCTCCTCAGTACAAGAAAGACAAGGAGCTACTGCAGAGGGTCTAGCAGAGGCCACAAAGATGATTTGGGATCTGGAGCATCTCTCTTATGAGGAGACACTGCAGGAGCTGGGCCTGTTTAGTCTGGAGAAGAGAAGACTGAGAAGGGATCTCATTAGTGAATATAAGTATCTCAAGGGTGGGTTTCAAGAGGATGGTGCCAGACTCTTTTTAGTGGTGCTCAACTGCTGGACAAGGATCAATGGCTATAAACCAAAACACAAGAAATTCCACCTCAACATGAGGAAAAACTTCTTTCCATTGAGGTTGTCAAAGCACTGGAACAGGCTGCCCAGGGAGGTCATGGCGTCTCCCTCTCTGGAGACATTTACACCCCACCTGGACATGTTTCTTGGTCACCTGCTCAGGGTGACCCTGCCTTGACTGGGGAATTGGACTAGATGATCTCCAGAGGTCCCTTCCAACCCTAACAATTCTGGGATTCTGTGATTCTGAATGTGTGAAAGTCTGATCACACGTTAAGATGCTTTTCTGCTTCGTAATAATGATATACTGATTTCATAGAATCATAGAATTGTTTGGGTTGGAATGAACCTTAAAGATCATCTAGTTCCAAACCCCCTACCACATGGACAGGGACACTTTGTATTAGAGCATATTGATCAAAGCTCCAGCCAACCTGGTCTTTAGAATTTCCAGGAATGGGGCATTCACAGCTTCTCTGGGTGACCTGGGCCAGTGTCTCACACCTCTACAGTAAAGAATTTCTTCCCTATATCTAATATAAACATAGCCTCTTTCAGTTTAAAGCCATTCCCCTTTGTCCTGTCACTACATGACCCTGTAAAAAATTCCTCTCTAGCCCTCTTGTAGGCCTCCTTTAGGTACTGAAAGGCTGTAATATCAACTCCTCTCTTCTGCAGGCTGACCAACCCCAACTGTCTCAGTCTGTCTTCATAGGAGAGGTGCCTCAGCCCTCAGATCATTTTCATGCTTCTCCTCTGGACTCGCTCCAGGGTTGTCTACAATTTTTTACCTGTCAGTTTAAATACAATTTTTTGGATTGAATCTTTGATCAGTTTTAAGGAAATTGAAGTAGAGAGAAGGGAAGTGATTGGTTTGATGTCAAATAGTAGGTAATGCTGGAGCTAGAAATAAAAGATCTGTTCTTCTGATGTTTTTATTTTTCAGTGGTATTATTCTCTAGACTGTACTGCCTCCCACCTGAGAGCTGCTTTAGCTGCTAATAAATCACACCAGAGCAATTTCTGACTGTGGAAATGTTTTGCTAATCCAGGCTACCTCTACATATCATCAGGTTTATGGTACAGCTAACACCATGTGTGGCTCTACACGTGTGTTTTGTTAATTCAGAGTCTCATTCTGTTTTGCAAACATGGAATAAGCTCCTTTGTCACAACTTCCAAAGAGCTTTGGACAGCAGGTCTGCTTTATTGAGAGAAATAATGTTGTTCATACAGATGAACACCAACTTCTTGGTGTTTTTCGAGTAAATATGTAAAGTTCTGGATATGCCACAATTTCTGTGGCAGCCCTCCTAAAACTTGCTGCATTTCCTGTTTTGTCTCACATGATAATAGGACAGCAAGGGTGCTTTGTAGAAGTTTTCCTGAGCTTTCACATGCCAGTTTTGTGTAGTAACCAAGAGTTAGAAATGAAGTATTGAGTGTTCTGCAGAGCTAATTTTTAATGCCTATGTACGAAGAGTGTAATGTGGATGTTATGGAGACTGTTATTCAACAGCGAGAGGGCCATCATAGCCTTTCCAGGAAAAAGGTAGTTTTCAAAACTTATTTTTGCATTTGTTCTGTAAAGAGGAAAGCAAAACCAGCTTCTCCCTACAGCTTTTTTTTTCTGCCCAAAGACTTTAATACATATGAATCTGCTACGAATTCATTTCAATTTACTTTGGTCCTATTTCATGATGTCAGTTTTTGTTTAGTTTCCCTTTAAACCAGCTTATTTTGATGAAGTAATATCCTGTTTAAAATATGATGCCATGAAGGAGAAGAAAGGCAGAAAGAGTTTGTAATGTATTTAGAAAAGATTACTGGGGAGGTTGATATAAAGAGAATGTGATAAATAAGACAAAAAGTTATTTAAGGACTGTTTGATAAAACTACCTGTTTTGTCAGGTATTTTGTACTGTATTCAGTTATAAATTAGCATAGTTACTTTAGAGATAGACATTATGAGGAATTTTCTCTGAGGAAAAAATGCACATACCGCATCAATGTCCTCCTTGCCTTTTAAATCACAGGGTCTGACTGTGCAGAGACAAGCCCTGATTTTGGTGGCCCCTGAGATGACATTACCAGTTGCTATCTGCATGGGTTGCTTGACCTGAATGAAGTAACTGAAAATAAGGCAGGAAAAGGCCCATGGTGTTCCCAGTTGTTCTGTGATGGTATTTAAGTTCTTATATATTCTGTTCTAGTTCTTACATCCTCTATTGCAAATTAGGTAATGAAGGCTTTGAAGTGTATAAAAGTGTGGTTACAAGAATGAGGCAGAATCTACCTTCACTTAAAGATTATACATTTTTCTGCTTTTCCAGTGCATTGGTCAATCTGTTGTATCACAGTGGTTTTTAGAAGAACAATTATGAAGAGAAGAATACAGAAAAATGCCAAATTCTTTATTGTCCTTCTCAGAAATTACATTTTCATATGTTCTTACAACAGAAAGTAGACCTCTGATTCTCCTAATATTCATCAGGTAGTGATGTTCCATGTTGACAGTGTGCATCAGCCGTTTATTCATACTTCAGTATCTGAGGTCTCCTTGTCCTGGGTGACACATAACTGAAACAGTGCTGTTAGGCATTTTCACTGTAAGAAAGTGCCTCGTTCTAGAAAAGTAGGCAATAGCATAAACATTAGCAAGTAGATTTCATAAATATTGTTTTACTTCCAATAGTTCCAACCATCCAGACCTCTCTCCAAAGCTTGGACAAGATTTTTTTAAGTGTTACTGTTATCTTCCAATACACACAAGAAGTACAAGTTATTTTTCTGACTTTGCTTTTTATTCCTTTATTTCCTCAAGAAAGTCAGAGGAAGAAGACTGTGAAAGATACCTGCATGAATGAAACTGATATTACAGGGTCACCCCAAAATCCTGGAGTGTTTGGCTGTCCCAAATTGCTGCAGTGTATTGAGAGAGAGAGAGATTGGGTTATTCAGCAGCTACTGCTGTCCTTAAACTACTAGTGAATTTCAGCTTTGGAAAAGTGAGTTCTTGCAAGTGCATGGTGAGAGATGAGATTATTCTTAATTTTGTCTTCATCACTGTGATTTCAATACTGCCAACTCTCTTGATAATTTTGTACTCAATTTATCAACTCTCCTGATAATTTGATTTATTTGATACCACCAGCAGACATCAAGGAAGTTCATGAGAATCTCACATGGCATTACTGTTAATTGTTTAGTAATAGGATTGTAGATGCAGAAGAAAGCAGGAAAACATGGAAAAAGCATATTTAAATAAAAAGTTCTGTCCTTTTGTTTTTTTTTTAAAGCCAGAATCTCTTGTAACATTGAAGACCTGTATTTTTTACCTTGTGTATTTAAAAAAGTCACACTAATTTTTAAGTCATCAAATGCTGTTTTGGTTTTTTCTTTTTTAAGTTAAGGTATTTGCGTCTGTGAAGTGGTTGTGGGAATGGACGTGGGAAAAATTTCCATGAATTTACCTGTTGCTCTCATCTTATTCTTTCAAGCTGGTGTAATTAGGCTGTGCATGTTCCATTCATAGTACAGATCTGTTCCATAGGAATACATGGACTTAAGCTGAACTTAAAATCTCTGAGTATCTAGTGCGAGACCCAAATGTCAAATTTAGACAGTAATTTTTACATTTTAATTTTCCTGGTGAGCAAGAAAAGTGTAGACAAGTCTTAAGACAAAAATTTAAAAGAAAGGAAGATTAACTGTGTTCTGCATTTGATTATTGGCACAGTTATTTACTTGCTGAATGGACAGTTGGACTTATTCCTAATTTTTGTTACTTCAGCTTTCAACCATGGATCTCTTTGTACCCTTTGCTGCTAAAATCTGTTAGAAAACTCTTCCCTATGAAAATACTTGTAGGCTGTGCTCAAGTAACAACTCTTTGTCTCAGAGTAATTTACAGAGGTTATTCTATGTAATTATTCTCTCACCTCTTTCCAGACCTTTTCCACTTTACAAAATTATTTTTTCAACCATAAGCACCAAAACTGTACACAACGTTGTGTGAACAAAGGTAGTGGTGTTATTCTGACATTTTTCTGCATCTTTATCAAAGGATGCTATTCTGTCCTACTGCATATTTTCAGAGGCTCATTTTTTGCTCTTGTTTTGTCTAATCAAGTCAGGAGGCCAGTTTTGGCTACATTAGAAGAAAATTTACTCAGATGAATCATCTTTAAGATTTGTTCTGTCTTGATTCCTATGTGTATCTATCAGAACTCATTTAATTTTTGAAGTTTAGAAGGAATGTTCTCCTATTTTCTTCTGGGTCATTGTTTAATGCTAATGCTGTGTCTAGATTCTGTTTGATTCTGCTCAAAAGCACCTTCCTTGGCTTCCTAACTATTCTATATCTGTTTTGATGTATTAACTATACATTCAGTTCAGCTGTTGTCACACTTCTGAACTTTGTTTTTTAGTTAGACTGAAGTGTGAGCTTTAGAAGGACTGTTTATATCATCCTTTTTAGTCTCAATTCAACTTTACAGAGCCTAAGTGATGTGTTACCTTTTGAAATATTTAAATATAGTATTTCCTGTTTTTCCTGAAATTCACTAACCACTGCATACTGGTACCTTTGAGATTTATCTTCAAAATAATAAACAGTTTCTGAAATACCATTTATGCTAGTAACATTGTCCATTTATTTAAATTCCCAACTAAATAGTACGTATGTAATTTTTCTTGTGGTTCATTAACATCAAAATAATTTAAAATATAATTATTGCCACTAAAAGTGCATTTATTAATTAGTAGACGTGCTTTTTTTATATGTGAGAATTATTTCAGAATATCCTATTATTTGAAGAGACATGAACATCTTCAGTGTTGTAGTTATTCACTTTGCACAATGCAAGTGAAGACATTTACAAAAAAAATTTGCCACACGTGCCATTAATTGCAACTGTTCCTTATCAAAATCTTAGGATTTGTTGAAACTTACTACTTGGGCAATAAGCCTCAAAAATGTTGTAAGCCCTGGAATCAATATCAGCAGAAGTTAGACTGCAGTTTCAAGCCTGTGCTACGTTTCAAAATTACAAACATTAGAGAAATTTGAGTAGAGTGAAGCCAGAATGAAGATCTGGTAGACTGGTAAAATCTGTTATCTGTCCTCTTCTTTTTCTTCTTTTCTCCCATCTAGCATATGGAAGGAAATGATATACCAGCCTGAACAAAAAATAGATCTTTTGACTATTTTGACTTGCAAAAACAAGTATTAAATTTAACTAAAACAACAAATTGCTGGAAATTATTCACAAAAACAAGTCTGGATTTTAATTTAGTCTTCCTTTACTGTTCATGATGTCTTCTGTTGTACATCCCATCTACACATCAGGATTTATTTTAACAAAGACAATGTACTGAGATACTTGGTATTTAGAAATCAGAAAGTTTAGAAATAGCTTTGTTTGCTGTGAAAGTCTTTCATAATGCTATTTGTAATCAATTAAAATCTACTAACTGAATACAATTTTCTGAAACAATGCATTAGTGGTTACCTATCCTTGCTTATTATCCTTTTCTCGTGTTAGCCAATTCATTCAAGTGCAGAATTCAGGTATAAATAGTGTGAAAGCTCCTCTTTTCCTTCACTTGAATAAGGACCTGTTTTTCCTTCCATGTGTATGCAAAGTAACCGTTTAGAGGAATGGATGTTTTGTGCTGGGTACTGCTTACAGTGGGTGGGCTTTAACCAGTTTCTTGCTTTTGTTGACAGACTCAGTTACTAACTTGTGCCACTAAATCTGCAATATGTGCTAGTGGTAATTTGTAATATCTTTGCCCTCTTTTGCAAAGAGAAAGGATGAAAAGGACAAAGGCAAATAATCTCTCTGAGGACTTAGTAGTGTGCTTTATTTTTGTGAGAGTCACTGGTAGGTTTAGCTAGAACGGTAAATCTTTACTAAGGAGCCTGGTCTCAACTGTATGTAATGCATTCATATTCCTGGAAATTAAAGGAGGTATTACATTCTTTCAATGTAAGTTGGGAACTAAGAATGGTTTACTGTATTTCCCTCTTGCCAAATCATAGCAGTACCATTTTCCCCAAGTCCCATAATGAAACCCTGAATGCACAACATAATCATAGTCAGATTCAGCCAAGAACTAAAAACAAAACAAAAACAGCTCAGTGAGTATTTGAGAACAAAGCTATTACATGGGCAGAAACCTCTTGGATGTTGCCAGTTTTAAAATGTAACATGGTATTCTTTTACATTTGAAGGTATGCTCTATTATTTTCTCTTTTTTTTTTTTTACTTGTTATTACATCAGTTAATATTTATGGTGGTTGGGTGGGTGTGCGTGGAAGGCAATCAGTGTCCTTAGATTGTCTTTACACATGTTCTCTTGCTTCACCACAAGTCCCATATTTCTAATCGTTCTGTCATGTTGCTTAACAGGACAATAAGTCCCCTGTGTCACATAGCACAAAACAAAGAATTGTGTTACAATGCAGTGAATTAATGCAATTTCTTGTAGGTTTAAAAAAAACAAAACTAAACAACTTTCTTGTGTATCTGATTGTAGTTTCTTGTTCACCACCTTTTGCTCATTTCCCGGGCCCTTTTGAGTGTATTCCCAGAGCATCCTTATTGGTTTACTCACAACTTTATTAATTTATAACACTGCTGCTCTTCTTCTCTACTGTGTAATTATCTGGCAGTGGCGACTGGTTAATTAAAAGCTATATAACCCCATGTATCTATCTGTGTGGCCCTTAACAAGTATCAGAAATTTGCCAACCTCTTGAAATTGCTTTTGGGTCTAAATCCCTATGTAGAAACAGTCTGTGGGAAACAAACAAACAGCTCTTGGAGTAGTTACATTTGTAAAAAAGATAAGTGTCAGTATCTTTCATTTCAAGCACCAAACAATTCCTGCATTTTGTTCCTGGAAAATGGGTCTTTCTCTGTATGTGTATCTTTATCATTATCAATCTATGTGTGTATCTATGTGCCTTCGTGGACAGAATATAAAAACTAAATTTCTCTGATTCATATTGTCTTTCTCTCTAAAAACAGAGAGACTTAGTCTGTGGCACAGCAGAAAAACAGAACTTCTTTATTTGTGGGGTTGCTATACCTGGAGTTCTTTTGTTGTATTTTTCCCCACTGGTTCCCTCCCAACCTCTCCAGTTCATGCATACCTCAGCAACTCTTTTTTAACTTAAAATAAAAAATTAACATTACTCATAAACACTCCAGTAAAAAGCAGTTTTCCCTTTGCTCTTTTAGTAACTTGTGTGCCTCTGAGAAGAAGTAAAATACATGTGAAATCAAAATGAATCCCAAGCAGATGTTTACCATACACTTGAAATATGTATTCTCCTTTATGCAATAGAGCAGTCTTATTTATAGACCTATGAGTGGACTAAAATATGTATTGGCGATAGGGTAGTTAATTTTTATAAGTCTTCCACTACTATAAGGGGATGCCCTAGCAAAAATGTTTCTTGTAATATTCCTATTAGTGTTTTTAAACATTGACTTGCTAGAATAAAAACTTTCTGACTCTATCACTGATTTAATGCTGCATTTGAATCTCATGTTAAGCATGAAAATGTTTTCATTTCAAACGTTAGAAAGACTAGCTTTAGAGTTGTTGCTTCTCAAGATACTTACAGAAACAGAAAAAAACCAAACAAACCCCAAAACCCAAAAGAACCTAGAAATCAGGTGCAATGCAATTTGTATATATGGTACATGTAATGTCACCTGACTACTCTTAAATCTGTTCTGAGAATAAGCTGGAGTTTAAGTGCTCTATGTAATCCTGGCCTTTGCTTCCTCTTGTTCTTTGTTGAGATAATAGTGTTCTGTATTTATTCATTGAGCCGTAAAAAATGTTTCTAAATAGGTTACACAGTTGTTAGCATCTAACAGCTTGACTTGCTTAACATTTTTCCTTTCCCCCCCTCCCCCCTGAATTCTAGGAAGGACTTCTGTGTACATAAGGATGAACCATGTGATACTGTTGGTAAGTAAATAAACATAAGAGACTGTGTATAAACTACTTAATAAAATTAGTGTTATATAAATAGAAATGTGATACTAAAAGGTGACAGCAAAATCGGTGATGGAAAGCAGTAACTAACTAAAATGAAAAATACATCTTAAATGCTGATAATATTGTTAGATTGGTTTATGCTTCTAGAAAAATACTGTGTTTAAGTACAGTATTTCTGTCTCTTTCATAGAGCAAACTTTAAAGGTTTTTCTTTTTAGTCTCACTAATAGAAAATTGTTTTACTAGTTTTAATTATGAATATGAAGCTAAGAAGATGTGTTTATAAATTTTTTTTATGCAATGGATTTATCTTTGGTGTGATATTTACCATATGTTTATGATTTATAAAAGAAGTCTCCATAAGAATCTAATGTATGATACAGTGTTTATGAACTATGTATTTATGAACTTCTTCAAAAGAATACAGGATGTGAGCTATTGTGAAAGGCATCTTCTGATATCTTCAGTTAAAGTGAGTGCAGGCTGCCCTGAGTTTTTCTGTAAACATTTATGTAGTTCACACACTTTTTGGAAGACATTTTTTCGGTGTAAAGGTCTGGTGGAAAAGGTAGTAAAAAGTAGCAGTTGTTCTGTTCAGTTGTAATTCTGGTTGAAAACACGCCATTACCTTAATTGAAGGCTGTCGTGGTATGTTCTTAACAAAGAATTTCAATTTGCTAATATAAGTGTTTAACAGTTCTGTATGTGACTACAAGTAATCAGAACCTAATTTTTTTTTCAGTAAGATTAGGATTATATCATACTTGTGCTCTCTCCTAAGTAGAGAAGAAGTAGATTTTTTTCCTGTTTCATTTCAGTTGCAAAGGTTTGAGGAGATTTCTTATGTAAACTGTATTACATCACTACTTGCTAGTCTTTCTTCTCTTACTGCTGTATCCCAGATGTCTGTGAGTGTGTCTGTGGAATGGATATCAATAAAAAAAGCCTTCTAAGTAAGAATGGAATATGTTTCACAGCAGTAAATGGTTAAGAATTCATAGTGTTCTTTCACTAATTGGTGTATTAGTCTTAGGTGAATTTTGTATGAGTGTTTTGTGTTTAGAAGCATATATTTTTGACTTATTAGTCCAAAAATATTTACTTCCAGCTGAAAGAGGAAGCAATGTGACAAGAAGTCTTCATCATTTTATGTTGATTTAAACTAAAATTTAAATCAGGAGTACTTCCAGTATATCTAAATCAGGATAGGCTGCTGCCTGAATTTCAGAATTGAATTGAATATATTCAAGGATTTTCCCTGAACAATATTTTCTCTTTGGCTGAATCTTGGAGGTAATAGGAGGACCATTTATCTCTGAATTTGTCTGTAGAATTTTAAATGGAATAAGATTAAACTGACTCAAGTATCAGTCGTTAACGGTTCTGTGGTGAAGACACTGGGATGAAACTTGAAAATGTGGCAGTCTATTAATTATTAAGTGCACAGGAAGTAAAGAATTTGCAGTCTTAATATTGTGATAATCAAAATGAAGTAGAGACCTTGACTGAATGACCTGGCATTTTGTGGATTGGCTCTTGTGGACTTTCCCATTCTTTGTGTTGTTGTTCAGAGGTTTCTTCAGGAATTGAAACTGTATGTATAGTTCTTTCCATATAGGTACAGTTGTGCAGCAAAAGCAAAGGTCATTCTTTTCCTTATATTTCATCATTTATTTTATGAATTTCAATCATTACTTTCCCAGATGAATATAGCACCTTTCCATAGATTTAGGGTATTGTTTCTTCCATGAATTTTTAAAGTACTGTGGGTGCATGCTCACTGTTGAGAAGAAAATTTTCTGAGGCTCTTGTCCACCATTCTGGAGCTCATTTAAGGAAGAGTGTTGAAAAACTTTGCACGTTCTTCTTGAAGAGAATTTTTAAGTTATCTTACTGGTGTGGATATATTATGTCAATTATCTTTAGGATAACAGGTCTATAATGCCAAGCTGTTGAAATTACATGTAGAATGTGGTTTCATTTTGGTATCTTCACTTTATTTTTGTTCCCCCTAGGAAAACCAAAGAGAAGATTTTAGATTAGATCATGAGTAAAAGTTTGTTGAAAGCAATTGAAGGGCAATTTGATCTTCCTATATTCATGCAACAAGTTTAGAGGCAAAAAGAGACAGTACATTCCAGAGATTTGTTGCAAATCATAGAATTTGCCAAAGGCAGTAAGTGAGAAATGCTAATGTCCTATACGACTCCCCAGTGTCCAGACCTTGCCTCACCTTCCCCCACCTCAAAAAATCCAGAAGAATGCACAGTACAGACTTTTCTCTACCATAAAGAGAGAAATAATACATTTATCTCTGTAATATTAGTATAACTGTACAGGTATGTGAGGCAGTCAAGGTGATCTTTGTAGCACTTTACACAATCCAGAAATGAAAGTCAAGAGAAGGGAGCATGTACAGGACAGACCTCATTACTGGAAAGGGTTGTCATGTTGGATAGTAGTTCTTTCCAGTGATGGATATTAAGCAGACAAATCCTGGATTTATTGTTTAGTCATTACATGCCAAGACTCACAGTTTTCAGACTGGACATGAGTATCCACTTAAGCCAGAGAGAGGAAGTGCCAGTATTCTGTTATATAGACAAAGTTTTCATATATTTAGGTGGCAAATAACACACTTTTCTGTACTTCCAGTCTTCTTCTACAGAAAGTACAGAACTTATACACTTTTCAGTAAGTAGTTTTTCATTGTCGTGTAAAATAACAGTGATTTATATGAAGATTTAATGGTTTAAAGGTATAATTAACCAAGAACTCTGTTAACCAGAAAAAAATGTTTACTCAAAATCAAAACCGTATGACAAATCTCCCTAGAAATATACTGAAATGTGTTTCATTAATGATTTTGAACAAAATATGTGGAGATAATCTTCTAAATATTCCTTCAGGAAAGCATTTAAGGTGGACAAATACAAGATTTTTTTTTTATATAATGATAAAAACCATGATTTGGATTGATTATCAAAATGTTAAATTCTTACTTGGGAAAAAAAATATCACTCTCTTGGAGACCAAACATCATGGAGAAGAGAAGGCTTCAGGGAGACCTCACTGTGGTCCAGTACCTGAAGATGGCTTATTAAAAAGAAGGAAAGAGGATTTTTTATGCAGGCAGATAGTGGCAGGACAATGGGAAATGGTTTTAAACTGAAAGAGGGCAGGTGTAGATTAGATATAGGTAAGAAATTCTTTACTCAGAGGGTGGTGAAGCAGTGGAACAGGTTGCCCAGAGAAGTTGTGGATGTTCAAAGCCACGTTGGATGGGCCCCTGAGAAACTTGATCTAGTGGAAGATGTCCCTGCTCATGTTGGGGGGGGTTGGAACTAGCTGATCTTTAAGGTCCCATCCAACCATTCCGTGATTCCAAAATCATTTATACTTCATATTTTATACTTTTTCAAAGTAGGCAGAAAGAGAAGAATTATTTCAGGAATTTTATTTGATTCCCCAAAGTGTGTTAAGTTTAGGAAGTAGAATGTATTTATTTTATGCCTTTCAATACTAAGTATTTCACTATTGCTAGAAATATTTGGAAATCTCTGATGTAGCCAGGGAGTTGACTAAACCCTCAAGTTTCTTACTTCATAAAATAAATCCAGAGTAACTCAGATTAATGCCTTCCTTATCTAATCCATGTTTCTGTAAAACATTAAGATAGACTCTCATGTGGTATCAGTCAGCCCAGGTCAATTGACTACAGCTAAGATATTCTGATTTCAGCATTATCAATTGTTGCAGCCACTGTCAAATTCATTCTGGGTGGAGAACCACAAAGCAATTGTTTCAGGCTGAAAATTGACCAGATCCAAGTGTTCTTGAGCTTCCTCTGGTTGGTTGGTTGGCTGCAGCATTCTTTTTTCTTTTTGCCCCTCCTCTTCTGCTCATGTGTATGCTTTCCATCCCTTATTCCTGCACAGATGTGATATCAAGTGATACCTTGTGATTCTCACAGTTCATCTGTAGCTTAAGAGAGGTTTCAGACTTGTTTTTAGGGACATAACAACAGAGGATTACAACAGAGGATTTCTCAGAGGGTCAAAAAATATGAAGATGTTTTTATACAAATTAAGTTAGCTAATGAGAAGATTGTTTTAGATATGTAATTGCTCAAGGTTCTTTTCTCCCAGAAGGCAACTGGGTTTTGGGATCATAGCATGTTTCTCCTTCAAACAAGCTTTGTTAACTTAGTCAGAGGAAACTACCTTTTGAATTTGTGGTGATTTGGAATGTTGATCTTTTTCTTGTGCTGATGACAGGTAAAATTATGAGTGTTGATTTACCAATGAATTTCTAAAAAATTTAAGAAGTAATTCAACTGTCGATTTTCAGAAAATTAAGTCCATTGCAATAGAATCAACACAAAATGTAAACTGGGGATTACACGTTGTATTTTTCTTGTGTGTGACTCTTCTGGTATTATATTGAAGTAACTGAGATGAGCAATGATTCATAGGGCAAATTGTTATTGGGAAATTGCACAAACCTTTATGAGATGGAAATAAACAGATATTTTCTCAACAAGTAGACTAACAAGTAAACACAGTTTCTTGAAGCAAGTGTTTGCACATTTGAATTTCCCTTCCTCTTGTCTACGTTTCCACTTCACCAATGAAGGTTTTGACTCTCTGAGGCATACTTCTGGATTAGATTTGTTGTTTGCTGCTGGCTAATGTCTTCTGTGGAAACACTATAATAGCGAGTTCTTAGAGTGCAGTGTTACAGGCATGGAAAGATAGTAAAATGATGCTTGTCTTATGTTGGCATCAGTTTGATGCCCTGCTAATCTGCAGAAAATCAGGTAGTGACTGTTTCTGGTTTAGATTTTTAGATAACCATTTTCAGTTAAAAGAACAGCTATAAGAATATTTGATTCTATCTAAACTGTTTGCTAAAAGGCATTTTCCAATAAAAGGCAATCTCTAGACACAGTTCCTCTAAAAAATTGTCAGATTGGTTTTGGGCATAAATACAGTATACTAAAAGTGTCTAAATTTGATAACAGCTAGTGTTGCAGATACAAAAAAATAGCAGAAAATTAAGATGCCATCAGATCTTTTTACTGTTGCAAAGGAACTCAATGGCATGAATACAAATCATGACCGGTAAGGAATCAGACAAACATCCATGAAATAAAGACCACAAACCAAAATGAAGTGAAAGAATAAATTTTCCATCCAACTTAGAAAAATACCAAAGACAGATTTATTTACTTTTCTTTCCTAATATGAAAGCTATATATCTTTAATACAAAGAGCTCTGAATTTTCCTCCAAGCTTTGCCCCTAGGGACAAAGGTTTAGACCAGCCCTACGTATTAAGAGATATGATAGAAATAGTGAATTGGGTGGACTATCCATGTCCAGTGAGGGTTAATGCCAGAAATACTGAAGCTGAATGCTTAGGGCCAGTTACCAGTGAACAGGCAGCCAAAGAAGTTGCACAGAACACAGGCAGCAGCACAGCAGAAGTAAACTGAAGTCTCTTTCCCTGTACTTCTTCATCTGAATCCAGTCATCTGGCATACCTCCTCTTATCCAGACTATCTCTCTGTTGTAGTCTTACGCAGCTGCTCTTAGCCTAACTAGCTGGTAAAAGTTTGTTGAGAATCACAGTGAACCTCCTCATGCTGAGCTGTGTGCTGTGGGCACTCGATGCTGCTAATTCAAACCCAGTTCAAGTACCTGTGGGATGTAGAACAGGAGCCCTTGAGGCTTAAGCCATGTTGGCAGGGTTAGTCATTGTTTGTCGTTGTCTTTTGCTTGTTTCTTCTCTTTTGTTGAGTCACAGTTATTGAAAAAATGCACTTGCAGCGGTTCCAAATCAATGCTGTAGGTTATTCAGGTGTTGTATGCACTTGCAGCAGTTCCAAATCAAGACTGAAGGTTATTCACTTGTTGGGGAGAGGAAGGTTTCTGATCAGTCAAGGCAAACAGGAATCCAAAAATCCCAGAGCCTGTCATTTATGATATGTCCTAAAGCTGACATGCATTTTTGGAAACAGGTGTCTCCACAAGAAAGCTGAAACTAGGGCGTGGTCCCTGACTACTTCCATGTAGGATGGAATATAGAACCTATGTATAGGTTCTGCTCTGTACAAAGCAGAGTACAGTCAGTCTTGCAGATGGAAGTGTAGGAAGCATGCTGAGAGGATGAAATCAGTTAAGGTTAGAAAGATGAGTTTTGTAACATTTTTTTAACACCTGGGTTTTTTAACATTTCAGCACTACACACAGTCTAGTTGGATATTGGTGAAAAGTGTTATGTTTTAAGTAACTGAATACTTTATGAATAATTACCATTTTAACATTCTGTTGACTGAGGTTACCCATACATAGCTATGTACGCCAGCGATTTTTTCAAATGTTCATCACTAGTGTAATTAATTTGCTTGGTTTTGTTGTGAATGTTACTGGTCTTGGTGCCATGGGGAATTCAGAGTTGGAAGAGGGCAGTTGAATGACAGACTGGATGGTGAGAAACAATTACAGAAACTTTCTCCCAGCAAAGGCATAACTGCAGTCTGTTAAATTTCCTAGGTCTTAAATGTTCTCTGACATATCTCCAAGCTTGATGCTAGACAAAATTTGCAAAAACAGCAAAAGCATTGTAAACTTTGAGTTTTGCTCTCTGAATTTGACACTGATTTCCAGAGACAAACGGGGACTCTCAGCCTTCGCTGCTTCTTGATAGTTGTTTATTAAGTCTTATCAGAGAAACAGTCACTAGCGTGATCCAGACAGAGCACAAAGCAGGGAATGCAGGAGAAAGCTGGATTATCAAGATTACACGGCCTTTTTAAAGGTAAATCAACCAATGGTTACTAAAAACGTACATTATTTTTACTTTTCTGCCAATTATTTAGTAACACAGCTAGGAACTGTGGAATTCTTTGTCCAATCATCCCAAACTACTTTTACTGCAGAATATGGAGTAGTAGAAGAAGAAGAAGAAGGTTTGAAGAACAACAACAATCCTCCATTTTGATGTTTTTTGCTTTTATCTATTTACTACATTAACAAACCCAAAACCTCTAAATTTTTCACCCTTTGACAATCTTACATAGTAGTCTATCACCTAATTTACACTAGTGTAGTTTCTAGTTCTTGTCTGATAGTAGGCAGTTTTTTCCATGGATGGAGGTCAAAAGCTGTGTTGTTCAGGGGGGTGAAACCCCTCAAAACAGGCAGAGAAATATTCTCTGCACTCTGGGTTCCCACAGAATTGATTTGCCCCACTGAACAAAAGGTACTCTAAACATATCCTGTGTAAAGAAAAGATAATTTTTTTTCAGTAAGATGGCTGACATTCAGTGAACTAGACTCATCTTTTAATCTGCAGGAGATTTCCAATGTCTAATCTAATCTAAGTCATTCACATAAAATTTACAATGCATGCAATTTTGCATTCTTACAACATTCTCTTTTACAGCAAGATCATGATATTAATAATTCACAGACTCGCATAGATAGGAACATCTCATACAGTGAGAGCAGGACCCTGATTTAAGTGCTTTTGTGAAAAAGCTAGCCGAAGAGATCTCACTCAATTATAATTCCTGGACTTTTGTTTCTTTTGAAAGAAAAGTACTGTAGCTCAGATGTGTAGTCAGTAGCTGCAAATGCCTCAGTAGCTCCATTGTTCACATGGGGCTTCTGAACATTGATTTTCTTCTGTAGAAATGCAAAAGTTCCCTAGGAAGTGATATCCATACAATAGTCTAGTGTATCTAGTATACAAATACCTTTAATACACAAGATTTTTTTTTAAATCATTGGAAAATTTTGACTTCTACAGCCTACAGAATAAAATTTGCTTTTGCCAGTGAGTTGCATGTCCATAAGTACAGCAAAAGAGAACCTAATTAATTGTGAATTCCAATAAATGTAAAAAACAGAAGCAAAATAAATAAATAGAATTTAGTTTACCTCATATGTCATAAAACATCAAATGAATTATGCATGCTTCGTGCAGTTTCTCAGAAAAGCAGAATGTGGGACTGCAATACATGTGTTCAGTCATCAAGTCCATACATTGCTATTACAACCCTCAACTTTATTCTTCTTTTATGAAATACAGTTCTAAAAATTACTGAGCTTCATGTTTCCAGCAAAACTCTTAGGATGCAGTCCTATCTTAGCTTGCCTCTTGTTTTACTGAGTTGGAGTTGGTCTCACTCCAGTGCATTTGTCTTGTGAATTGGTCTCACTCCACTGAGACCAGAGAGATAAGTTTTCACATCGAGATATGCAAACCTTTGTTTTCAAGTGATGTTGTAACTCAAACACAAAATAACTAGGTTACAACACATCAGATTGTTTTATTTTCCAGTGCTTTATTTAAAGTGTTTAAAGCTTAATTAGTCTCAACAGTAGTAGGGTGACAGAGAATAAATCTCTCTGAATGGACTCTTGATGGCAATTTCATAATCACTGAGCTTTTAGTTAGCAACACTTATCATTCTTAAAAAACAAGTCTTTTCTTCATTAAAAAATTGATCAAGGACTTGGTGCAGGCAACTCAATTTTTTTCTTTATTTGAATGTATTTTACTTTGAAGTAGTTAGCCAATGCATTTAGAGAGCTGCAAGTAATGGGAAAAAGATATTTTCTGTTTTGTTTTTCAGATTATACTACAGAGATCACTTACTGCTTTCTTACTAAGTACATGTTAACAGTTTGTCTTAGAAAGCAGTAGGGCCTTTGAGTGTGTTTAGGAAAATGGGAAGGTTAATTTTTATGTCTACGTACAGTTTCAGAAGTTTACAATGAAATCTATGTAAATGTTAGAGCTGGGAAAATCTGTGACATTCTGTATTGAACTTCCATTAGCCTCTGGATGTTCTAGTTCAAGGAATTTTTGGGGCTGAAACATGTTGCTCATTTGATGGGCAGAATAATTTTGTGTATTTGTTGGTAGTGTTGGTGTGGTTGGTGTGGTATGGTTGTCTTTGATATTATTTATTTGTATAATAGTTGTTTATTTATGTAATAGTTCTTAATAAAAAATAAATGTGGTATATTTAAGATAGTATTAAAGGTGCAATCATTCCTCAGTTACTAAAGAAATCAACTCTTTCAGGTAGTGTCCGTCTTGAAATACCTCTGAGGTTAGATGCCATTTTTTCTTATATTGTAATAATAACTGTTAGTTTAGACACATATCTAATTCCTGTTGCACATTCCATTTAAGATTTAGTTGTGCTCTTTCTTATCTAGTTATCATGTGATCATTGTTCTTAACGTATGTTTAAATCCCAGTGGATTCAGCTCCAAGCTCAGTCTCTGAATTTGGTCCTTGACTTGAGTAAGGGGTCCTGTAATATGCCGCAGTGCTGTCCACAGACCCTTGTAATTTCATATCCCTTCTGTGAAAATGCAATGAGACTTTGTCATTTGCTACAGATTATACTGGTTCATCACCAGGTATATCTTTAATTTTATTTTCTTTTTTGTGTTTAGTTTCAACTTAACCTGAGATATTTAAAGTGCTCTTCCAAGGAATTTAAACTATAGAGAGACTTACTATTTGTAAGAACTTTAACATTACACTGAATAGCATTTAGAATATTTATGTTTTGACCTGGAACTTCAGTTTTCTTCATAGACAAAATTCCTGCTTCCATCAGAAAAAGGCATTCCAAAGTAAGGACAAAAGAGTCTCATATATTATACAGTGCATATTTACTATGTGTTAAAGAAAACAGAAGGAAATTGCAAGTTAATTATCACAGTAATTTGCATTTGTCTTTTGAGTAGTGTGTACTTTCTAACTTCATGTGCGGATCCTTCACTTAATCATGCCAGATGCAAAAGTGAAAAATCAGTGAAGCCTCAGAGAAAGACTGCCATGGTACACAAGAGATATCATGCCAAGGATGGGGCAGGGTGGTGAGACAGAAAGCAGAGGACAGAAGTGGGCATGGCTTACTTAAGATTAGGCAAAAATTCTTTCACCAGGATAAAATTTACCATTTTTGCTAATCAGATTGTAGGAGATAAAAACATGAGTGATTTAGTGACCCTCTCAGTGCATTGAACAGTGAATTATGTTTTGTGTCACTTTATTCATTGAAATGGTTGAACAACTGAATCAGCTCCAAGCAACTGTAAGCACTTAAAAATGTCTTCCATTGTCTCCTGGATTTTATAACTTCACTACTCATCTTTTACAGGGTTTTTTGTATAAAAAATGTAAAATCATGTGGGTTGGAGCTGTAAATAATCATGCATAAATAATAAGTTACTCTATATGCTATAATACCAGTATATACTCTGGATTAGTTTGTATAAAGAATTATTCCTCACTTAATGTATCCTGCATACAATTAAATTTTAAAAAGGAAAAAAAAAAAAAGTGTTGTCACACGTTACAAATTAAATGCATTCAAAATATATGGCTGTAAAATACCTGTTTTCTAGCTAGCCATCCCCTGCTAATGAGTAGTGTGTTCAGCTCTTGGTAGGTATGCTTGCATAAAATATTTTTATCCCTTCAGAAGAAGTATTTGCAAAGTTTTGCATGAATAGTCAACTTTGTATAGTGTTGTGGCCAGTGTTTTTTAGTGGAAATGTTTTCATAACAAGAGAGACAGGTAGCTCCTTGCAACTAATGCATCAGTTTCTATGTCCTGTAACTATATGACAGGGGGGATTGAGGGGAATTAGAATGTAAAAGGTATAATGGAATTAGAATGTAAAAAATGCATTTTTTTGAAGAATGGGAGTGGTGGTCAGTGATATGAGTCCTTTAACTGAGGAGGAAACTAGAAGAGCTCCATATTTGTGGAGAGAACTGCAGATGATTGATTCAACTGCATCTAACTTGTTAAAATACAAGGAAAAGGGCTCCACAAATGTCAGCAGAAAAGAACAGAGAGATAGGGCCAAGTCTCACTCTTCATTTAAATGCCTTTGGGAGGACTTTCAGTTTGAATCCATTTCATAGATCCCTTTTGTGACATTTAAGTGGCAACAAGTTTTTTTTGTAGTTTTGTTTTGAGTCCACACTAAAGTTTTATGTTTGCAGGATGATAGTACCCTACCCTGAATAAAACATCAGCTAAGTCTTGCTTTACTCAGAGTGCTCAAGTAGGAGCTAAGGCTGCATTCTCAATTACCTTGCAACTTGCAGACTTTTCAAAGGTTATTTTGGATAATGTGCACCCTGGAAGAAGAAAGACCTGATTGTCTCAGTCTATTCAGCTTGCTTTCATTGAACTCAGACTTCCAGAGAAGTTCATCCCAACAAACTCAAAGAATTTATGAACTGAAAACAGTTTACAAGAACATTGAGACATGAACTTGAAGAAAGTTGTGCATCAGGTTGTGCCACTGGTCAGTTAACACTGTTACTGGGGCACCATAAACACTTTGATCATGTGTGGTAATACAGCATGAAACAACATAGCCTTAGTTGTACCAATGTAGACAAAATGCAGGATGATCATCTGCAGATAAAAATAGTGATTTTAAATCAAATTATTTTAGCTGAAAAGAGGTATAGTGGAAGACCCTTCTAAAGATAGCTTTTCCTTTATTCTCATTTATCAAAAGATGCTAGCTAAGCTGTGCATCCATGTCTGGTCAGTGTTTTCTGTATAAAGGAACAGTTGGCTATTCAATTCGCATTTCCTAGAAGATGTGCTAATAGTGTCTGCTATAAGCAGCCTCAAGATCAGTGACTTTCTTATAGCGCATCTCTCAGTGAAAAAAAGTATAATTTCACACAAAAATCTTAAATGGCACAAACTGCAAAAACTTTGGCCATAGAATAATACATTGTGCTAAAAAACAAAGCAAAAACAGACTAATACCACTTTCAGTCTCACTAGCTGGACCTTGTTTCACATAAAAGAGAGTGCCCCATTAAATAATGGGGAAAAAAGTCCTAAATATTTTCTTTAAGTGGGATCTCAGCAACAGTTAAATATTCACTTCCATATCACTTTTAAGTTGAGCATATCATAAAAACATGAGGAACGTTTTACAGGAATTACTCAGGTTGCAGAAAATGAGGAAATGTTTTACTGTGCTGAAGCCCTGTGTATCAAGGAACAGTTTTATGTTTCTATAACACAGTGTCATTTCCACAATGTTGGTATAATAAAATAAGTTGCAAAAAAAAAGCAAGACAGTCTTGTTTCTTGCAGGAACAAAAATAGGTCTAAATAATGTATTATAGGGTGAAAATGATGTGAGTGATTTCACACTGGATTGTTGCGTATGGGATGGTAGCAACCATCTTCCAGGAAGAAGGCACCAGAAATTAAATTACAGGAGAATCAGCTTAATAGGATATGAAGGCTGGAATTTTTTTAAGAGCAGGAAAAGCATCAGTGATATATTATGAGTAGATCAAACCAGTAAGGGGAACTGATGTTACACAAGCCTTGGAAACATATTCAGGAAAAAACATGATTTGATGGAATGAGACAGGAGGTGAATTCAAAGGCGTTGCAATGTGTGTAGATGTACAGAACATGGGGGCAGCTTTAGCAGCTGCACATTTTATGAATGTGATGAGAACTGAAATCCCGATGTCAGGAAGGCAAGAAGAGAGATGAGCACCTGGGTGAATATTTTCACTAGTTGGACATAATTAATGCTAGTATAAATTTTACTTTGTGATGCTAATATATTTTGATCCAAGTGTATAGAGTTGTAGGCTTGTAGTATTCTAAAATACCTTAAAGTGAACTCACATGGCACAGCAGTGGAAGCAGTTCTGACAGCTAATTGTACCATCTTGTGTTCCAGGGCTGCATTTAGTCATCATATTTTTTATGGGGAGAGTCAAATTTTTTCAGAGGTGGAATCAGAGACAAGAGAGAGTTGTAAACATACAGCATTTGCATTGAAGTAGGAGTGCAATAAATATTTTTTTCTTTTTTGTTTTTTCTATTTAGAAATAACAGAGGACATTAAATCTTGACATACGCACTTAAGTTTGAAGGCCAGCACAATTTTTTTAAGGTTACAGAAGTGCTGTCAAATTTCCATTTAGAAAATAAAGGCTACCTCAGAACTGATCTTGAAAACTAGAGTAACTTTAAAAGTCCCTGTATAGTTCCCATGGAAGTCTAAAACCTACACTTACATCAGCATTTTCATAAACATGCTGTTTCTGTGCACTGTGCTTCCTACTTCTTAAGCCAGGGCCCATGACATCAAATGATAAGACTGCTTAAAAAAATACTTTAAAAGAAAATGTTGGGGTGTTTTAATGTCTTCCAGACATTTAATATATTTTTAAATTGACCAAACCTTTCCATATGTTTTTTTAATAAAAATATGCTTAAAATAGTGATTAAATTAAAAAAAAAAAAAAGGTAATTTAAACGACTGGCAGCAGCAAGAAAGTATCTGAGAGCAAAGCTGTAACAAATTATTAGAAAGAGTTGTCTTCATCAAATGAGGTCAGTTTCTGTTTCTTAATGGTAGCAAGTATTCATATTGTGATTTCTTATACTGTGGTATTCTTGGAAAACTAAAATTTCACTTGCCTTTTTGGCAAAGGTATCTCCCTTTGAATTCAGACTAGAAGCTGTTGTTCCTGCTTTCCCTTTTAAAGTCATACCCTAGCAGAAGCTTCAGTATGTAAGCCTCCAAAACATTTTGCACAATTATACTAGGCTACAAAATGAACTTGTTCTCTCTTTTTGTTAAAGTTAACTCTTTCTAAATACTTGTCCTAGTAAATCTATGCCTTCTATTTCTTACAAATTTTTGAATGGACAAATACCAGATATAAGTCATCCAGCACTAATCAGGCTGTTTAAGCGTGGAAGATTTGTTCCCATGTGTCAGGTGTTTAATTTCTAAAAAAATGTTCCAGAAAGAAAAATGGACGTCTCATAATGCTTTTTTCCTCTTATCTGTTTTTAAAATGGGACATTTGTTTTTAAATGATCTGAAGAATAATTTGTCTCTTCAAAGAACTTCACAGAGAATTTTTGCTTTCAAGAACCCCTCTATCGTCAAGGTTTTGTGTGGCACTATTAAACACAGATAACCACTTACGTGTTACAGATGTTCACAGTGGTCCGACTTGCTTCCTGACAGTTTCAAGAGCTATTATATGCCCTGACATAAGATTAGTTTCCGGCAACTGAACAGAACTTGACTCAAACTGAAAACAATAAGGAAGAGAATATGTTTTAGAAAAGGCTAGTTCTGTATGTATGCTGTATAGAACAGTATTACTTCTTCTTCTATCTTTGAAAGAGTATCCTCTGTGGAGAGTAATGAAATGCACAAGGGTCAGAATTCTTTGACCAGGTTCTGTTATGTATTGCACATGAGGAGGGTTTCATGTTTAAAACAAAATGTACTTATCTGAAGACATTTGATGTTAATGTGGGATTTTGATTTAGTAGAATGATACGGCAGCATACTGAAATCAGTGCAAGCCATTGTATAGCCATTACAATATACAGTGGGATCACAGTACAAATCTCAGTCTCACTATTGGCCCTCACATGCTCACTGTCATGATGCTGAACATCCCCCGGTGCTGGGAAAGAACATGTGAGTTAAAGTCAGCTCAAGCCCATTGCTCTGTTCACAGTTCATTTTGTCAGTTGTTCAGTTTTTATACAGCTCTTTTGGGCTGAGCTACATATGCACTTACCCCTTGCTGGGGTGGCTAACTCAAGAAGCCATTCGCACTCTTTTGATTAACTCAAGGATAAATATTTACACAAGCAGTTAATCCACTGAACTGATACAGGCATTTATCTAAAGCTAACTCTCCAGTCCCTCTTGAGTTCAGTTTTTTTTTTGCAGCAGCTGTGGTCAGTCACTCCATTCATTCTTTGTTCAGTTTCATAAGTACATCACCCTTGCCCACCGCATCTCTTTTAAGGGTTTACTGACCAAGAATCAAAAGGTTGGGTTTTTTTTTTTTTAATAAACAGGTTTATTTAAGAAAAGCAGATGTGGAAAAGAAAAAAGGGAGCTGGACTAAATAAAGGTAAAAAGAGCAGAAAAAGAAAAGTGTATATATTTATGTACACAGAAGTGCAGAGACAGTCGAATAAGTTGCAGCCATCATAACGTGCGCCTTGTAGCACTATACAAATGTAGGTGTCAGTCTGGACTAGTGGTATATATGATCACAAAGGTAAAGAAGTAAAAGGGAAGTGTATGCTTTGTTTTACGTATTTCCAAGTTATTGTGATGATCCATTCATAGCAGTCTTTCCTTAGCTTCTGTGTTGAAAAGCCTGAAAGACTGCAAAGCAACATTGTGACATTGCCCACCTTGAAAGAAAATGTAATTGTAAAACAAGTTGGAAAACAGAAAGCAAGTTCTTAAAATTACCTCCTGTGGTGTACTGCACTGTTCACGGTCATCATCTCATCATTTTGTAGAATAACAAAGGGTTTTTTTAGTGTACATAAACAGTTTTGTGGTAGGAAGCAGGCCCAAACTCATGATCTGGGGCATGTGATAATCATTCACAGTAAGCAGTGTGTCTGTCATGTCTGTCCAATGCATCAGTGAAAAGCATATCCTCAAGATTAAGTTATTTATGTTTGTATTTGGTAAGAGCTGTTCTCATGCTAAGCTTCTAACCTGTTGCCAGCTCTTTAAGTAACAAGCTTTCCCTTTACTAAGAGAGCCTCATTCAGTTTTGTTGCCAAATAAGCGAGGTGTCTTCAAAGTCACATCTTACTTGATTGTATACAGCAGTTCCATGAAGACTTATAAGGCACTCTTATAATTCATCAGATAATTTAAGGACTGAAAGTGCTTATTGCATAAGTCCTAAAAATAGACATTTCTACTTCTGTCCAAAAGTTTAATTTTTATATGTAGCTCAAGATTCTTATTAATTTTCTATGCCATGCAAAGCAAATATCTAGAAAAATTGTTCATGAAAATTATGCCATGAGGAAGTTAAAGTAATGGATCAAACTATTTCAATTTCTTAGAAGATTGAGTTACTTCTTAGAAAGGTTACATTTGGTTTTTCTTTCATGTTGGTAGTATGAGAAAATATGAAGCAAAGAAAATTTTTATTACATAAAACTTCATATCCAATTTTTCATATTTTCTTCTGAGCAGAATGATTTAGGTCCTCTTCAGCACTAATTATATACAAGTTATTCAAGTTGGGCTTTTTTTTTCTTTCTAGATTACAGAAGGAAGGTTAAATGAGGAGAAAAGGAAGTTGTGACTTTCTCAAATTTATGGCTTTCTGCTTTTCATTTAACACTATGCAGTTTTCTTTTCCATTTGAGTCTTTTCCTGTTCGTGCATATTTTTATGGAAAAGTTTTCCACTTGGTGATGTTGCCTTTAATAAAAAAAGGGGCAATTAAAAGACTTCAAAAGTATACTGACTGTACTCAGTGACCATGTTACAGTGTTTTATAGCTTTAAATATTTTCCTTTAAATTTTTAAGAATTTTTTATATGTGACTTATAAGTTAAAAGAAGACATGGGAATTACTTGTCAATTTTTACACTAGAAGAAGGTATCCTTGAGTTCAGAGCTTCCTTGCTTCATAAATTATTTGGAGTAGTGGTGGCCTGCATATGCATTCATATGATTTGAAGCATTCTGGATAGTTCAGTATAAAACTGACAAGAAGAATTGTTCACAGATATCAAGATACTGAAAAGGAAGTGAAAGAGAAGATGGAAGTATAGACAAACTAATGCATATTAAGGAAAAAAAATTAGACTTTAGCCTATATGTTTGAAATCATGGGCTTTGCTGCCACTCAGGAAAGAGATCAGAGAATGATAAGGGGCAGTTCTCCAAAAATCACTGAATTTTTAGGTTGGAAGGCACCTCTGGAAATCATCTAGTCCAATTGCCCTGCAAGAGCAGGTTCACCTGGAGCGGGTGACTAAGAACCATGTCCAGGTGGGGTGTAAATGTCTCCAGAGAGGGAGACTCCATGACCTCCCTGGGCAGCCTGTTCCAGTGCTCTGACAACCTCAATGGAAAGAAGTTTTTCCTCATGTTGAGGTGGAATTTCTTGTGTTTTGGTTTATAGCCATTGATCCTTGTCCAGCAGTTGAGCACCACTAAAAAGAGTCTGGCACCATCCTCTTGAAACCCACCCTTGAGATACTTATATTCACTAATGGGATCTCCCTTCTCAGTCTTCTCTTCTCCAGACTAAACAGGCCCAGCTCCTGCAGTTGTCTCCTCATAAAAGAGAAGCTCCAGATCCAAAGTCACCTCTGTGGCCTCCACTGGACCCTCTGCAGTAGCTCCTTGTCTTTCTTGGAGCCCAGAACTGGACACAGCACTCCAGATGTGGCCTCACCAGAGCTGAGTAGAGGGGCAGGATCACCTCATTCAGCTTGCTGGCACTGCTCTTCCTAATGCATCCCAGGATCCCATTGGCCCTCATGATCAGCTGAGTAAACAAAACATTAGGGCTGACTAGGAAAGAACAGAAAACCACAGAAAAATCATGATGTTGCTCCTCTATTCGGTACTACAGTCTTTTTGACTATAACCACTTCTGTCTGAAAGACTGTAGTAGAACAAGAGTAAGTGAGGTGTGCAGTGGGCTATAAGATGTCAAATAGGTGTAGATGGCTTCTGCCTGAGGAGTTGCTAAATTTGCTATATCTTCTCAGTTGGTCATTGCAATTGCTGACAGAGGTCTGGGAAGGCATAAATGAGTTTGAATAGATGAACAGAGTTTTGTATTTGAGTTAGAGTACTCCCTCTGCAATCTTCATAAGAAGAGAAATATGTACTGTTGTAGGCAACTACACTCTGGCGTTAGTTGCCATCACATGGTATGGACCCAAGTAGATGCAGGTAAGAAGGAATACCCAAATTCAGAGGATAAGTACTTTGCTGACTATTAAAGTTGACAGTTGAGATGCAGCCAGCCTTTAGCTCAGGGCATCCGTACATCCCTTGTCAGCCAAGGCCAGGAATGGGCAGTGGGGAAAATTTACTTATTGTCTCCTCTGTGTATTCATCTTGGAAGAAATTTTTTCCATGTGGGCTTCATTTTAGAAGAAAATTAGTATCTTCCAGCACTTCTGCCATCCCATCCCTATATTAGCATCTCAGTTGCCTGTGGATTCTTCAGAAATTACAAGAACTAAGAACCTAAAAATGTATAAACACACATTCAGAATTTATTTTTGCATCTATGGCATACACATACGCTCTCCATTTTTAGACTTTTTTCCTGCTCTTAGGATTCAAGTGCGGCAGTTTGTTTCAAGATGTACAAGTAAGCTTAATAGTCTATTCTGAAACATAAAATCACATACTTACTAGTACCTAAAAATTAGTGTAGTTATTGATGTTCTCCTGAAAGCATGGATTTTCTAAAATGTACATAAATCATAAAATAACAAAAGACATGAATAAAATTTATGTTACATTTGGGAAAAATGCAACAGAAACTGATTTGAAGACATTTTTTCTGATGTCTTGCATTGATGTGTGTTTGTAAAGATGCAAGACACACATGTATAGGTATATTTGTCCTCACTGTTATATGTCCCACTTTAAAAGAGAAAAATAAATATTCCTGGGCTTTGCATTTTGCATTTGAGATTTCTGATTGTTAACTGTCTTGTTTTGATTACTAACATGTTTAAGAGCTGCTGATTCACAGACAACTTACAAGACTTGTTTTTCCTGGAAGTCATCTGTGACTCTCTTCAGAACATCTTGTGCTAATTAGACTTTGAAGTGTTGGCTTGGTGGAAAACTTTTTTCTTAAGAACACTTGCTTCTTAAGAAAAGCATCTGGTCTGCTAAAAAATGTAATTTTTTAGATTAATAATAAAGTGCAGTTAAATAATGGGGTTTCTTATGCTGACAAGCCCATTGATTTGCCAGTTCATTCTAAATGTATTTTAAGTACTTTTTACTGTAAAATATTTATTTGTGGATCAAAAGCCAGATGTACTTGGGCTTTAAATTATGTTTCTATTGTAGTGGCTTGTGAGTTTTGTGCATCAGTGATAATTCAAATGAAGATCATGCTATTGGAAGTTATGAATAAACATATAGCTAATACCATGACAAAAAAAACTTTAATGTGTTGTGAAACCAAGGAAGTTCAGAGGAGAAGAAATTTAAGAAGGAAAAGAAATTTAAGAGGAAAAGAAATTTAGTAAGTAATTTGGGTGATTAGACTTACAGAATATTAGCTCTATTTTTACAGTGGCTCACTGTAAAAGGAAAAGTAAGAACCATTTTCTAGCCTTTTAGAATGCATTATTAGAGTCATACCTACTTGTTTTATGGTCACTGTAAGGAAGACCAATGATTGTAAGTTTGACTGCATACTCTTAATGTGATTCTGTTTGGGGTTTTTTTACTGTGGAGTTTTTGTTCCTGGGGGGAATGCTGACAGCAGCCTTTTTAACACAGATAGTGTATTTATGTTACAGGCAGCTGGCCATGAATGAGTAGGTAAAGCTAACAGACTTGTTCGGATACTTTACACTGGTTAAGTGTAACATCCCTGTCAGCTGAACTAGCACTTTTCAACAGAGAGAGTGTACATGTGTGCCTCCTTTGAAAGAGCAAGAAGGTTGGCGATTTGATGAGGGTGTTCATTAGCAAACAAGAATATTTATCATAGTTTGTAGAATGAAATGCCCATGTCTATGGGTAGCACTAACAGCAGGAGTAATAAACTACTGCTATCACTTGGGAAAAGTTCTACTTTTCTGAAGCAGCATGTATTTAATTTGAATATTTCCATGTTTGATAAGAAAATGTAGTCCCTTATGTGGGTCTTCTTAGGCATAAAGTTAAGCTTTACTCTTTTAATTGATGTGGCATGTATTTTCTTCTGAATTAACTTGAGAAAAAGTTATCCACAGAGGGAAGTAATTTGAATATATTGCATTTGACATATATTCAATCAAGATTTTTTTTTGTTTCAAAACATAGGTTTTATCGATAAATAATTGGATCCTTCCTTATATTTTCAGTGAGATGAAGTTACTGATTTCTAGCCAACACTTTTCAAATACTAAGTGTTTTAATTTGAAACAGTGTGTTGAGGCTATGGGGTTCACTAGATATATCTTAATCATAACAAGGGAGCAATTGTTCATTGATTTTTTTGTTTTGGGGGTTGGTTTTTTCTTTTTTTCTTTTTTTTTTTAATGTGGATTTAACCTTGGAGCCGTTCCAGATGTGTTAATAAACTACAGGAAGCTGCAGTGAACATAAATATATTTAAAGAACGAATTCTGTCTCTTACTTAATACACAGACAACTAAGCAAGAGCAGCTGCTGAAGTCAGTTTCTTCTTCACTGCATGTGAAATTCATAATCAAAGACAAGACATGAAACTAGTTCACAGCTAGTAGTTGGCTGATTTACACCCCATAGTTGCTGTTGAATGTGGCTGGCACACACGAGGTTGACTTTGTTTGGTAGGGGAGAAGTCATAAAGCATTAATCGCTTTTGATGCTTTCAGAAATTTCTAGAATCAGTAATCTAAATCAATCTCAATGAAATTTAAATCTTGTGTTTTGTCTGCCAAATTTATAAAGCTCAAACATAATCAATTTTCTTCAAAGAATTCCAAGTAAGAAAATAATTTTTTATGATATATGAGGATATATATGAGCATTACGTGAGTATTATGTGATCAATATATGAGTATTATTGAAAATTTCTAATACTGCTGACTGCCTCTTTTGCAGAACAGGTATAAAACTTGAAACATTCATAATTCTTTGGGAGTAAACGGGGGGGCAGTCAGGATAGTGGACAGGAACTGGTAGTACTCATGTTGTTGTATGGAAAACCTGCCATTTTAGAGGTCAGAAGAAAGTTAGGGAACTACTTTTTCCTTCAGAAAACTAGAGATTATCATAGTTTTCTGTTAGTACTGAGCATCACCAGGAAGAGGGAAGTTTGGGAATTCCCTCTCTGTAGATTCCAGCAAGTAAGTTTTATCCAACTGAGAATAGCCATCAACACTGTCATGACTGAGCTCCAGATGGCAACTAAACACCACACAGCTCCTTGCTCTCTCCCCACACTGTGAAATGGGAGGAGAGAATTGCAAGGATAGAGTGAGATAAAAATAGTTTTGTAATTGAAATAAAAATAACAGTAATAATGATAGTAATAATAATGAAAAGGAAAATAACAGAGATAAGTAAAAGCTAAGAAAGACAAATGATGCTGCTAAAAACAATTGCTCATCAGCAACCAACCAAAGCCTGGCCAGTCCCTGAGCATCAGCCCCCTGGCAACTACCTCCCTAGTGTGTTTGCTGAGCACAGCGCTGCATGGTGTGGAATATCTTGCTCAGCTGGGGTCATCTGTGTTGGCCGTGCCCTCTCCCAGTGTCTTGCCCAGCCCCAGCTGTCCTGGTGGTGAGGTGGTGTGAGGAGGAGGAAAGGCCTTGAATCTGTGTAAGCACTGCTCAGCAACAGGGAGCACCTCCCTGTGTTATCCGCACTGTTTTTCACACAAACCCAAAACATAGTTCCTTACCAGCTACTGTGAAGGCAATTAACTCTATCACAGCCAAAACTGGCACAAGAAGAAAGGTATTTTGGAATGTTTTGCATTATAGTAAAGGATCACTCCCAGCACTTCAAAATGCAGTATTGGGTTTTGTCTTTGGCAAGAGTGATTTTTCTATTTTGTTGGAGCACTTCTTAAGTTTGCTGATGATGGCTGAAGTCAGGACCCTGATGTTCACTTCCGATATTGTTACCAGCTGTACTACTTCGAACTCCAGCATTAAAAGTCTTTCTATCTTTTTCAGTTTGGTCATCAAATCTTAGAAGAACATGCATACAGTTGTGGAACTACAAGGCACAAAATGATTGTAGAAATACTCTTGTTTTTATTTCAGCCATTGGAGCATAACATTTTTGAAATAAAACATTACATTTCAGAGCATTTCTTCTCTTATTTTTATTCAAGTTCGTGTCGGTGATACCTACATTTAGCATAAGGTCTCATTTGAAGGACTACATTTTTTTTTTCCTTTTGCTTTTTTTTTTTGTATCCCAGATGGCTATTCCCTCTTTTGGAAACAATTAGTAAAAGTTGAAATAATCTGCCTTATTCAAATTTAATTTATCATTGTTTTGTTCAGTCCTGGACAACATTTTTTTGTCAAAAGTTCTGTGTCCAAAAGCTTTCAGCCAGTTCTTTTGAGGGCAACACTGCCAGAATAGTGATCGGGTTACTACTTGTGGGTGAGGTGTTGTGCTCACAGACTGACAAATACTTGGACTGTAAAAAGAATGACTTATCTTATTAACTTGGAATGATAATTATGACTAAATTTCAAATATTACTTCAAATATTCAAATCTCAAACATTTCAAACTTGACCTTTATGTGCAAATATCCAGCAAACATGCTGAACTGGAGGGCACCATTCAACTGAAAGGAAGTTCCTGGGAAGAAGGCCAAACACTTGAAACAGTGTTTTGGTTGCTTCAGATTTTCAAACAACATGTGATGACTATTGTCCCTGCTAAATGCGTTTGTGGTCTAAAACCCAAATTAAGCTGTGCATTCCTCAAGCTTTTACAGTTATAGACACTCTACTTTTAAAAGCTGAACTTGAACTCAAAACCCTACCACTGAAGCTTCTTTGGGTTTTTTGGAAACTAAGGTGTTATGTAGTAGAGGCATTATAGCCTCCACAAATATGTTTGACAGGCTGCAGTCTCCTTCTGGGACATCTGACTCTTCTAAACATTTTTAAAACCACTAACATGCTGAATGCTTTATCAGTACTTAGCAGTGATAAGTGTAGGGACACAGCTCTGTGCTTTGCACTCTGTTCTTCTAAGTCTGTCAGAGGAAGCACCTGTTCAAACTTGTGCTCTATGGTTGTAGACATCTATTTTCATTTACAGCAGTACTGACATTCATACATGTGTTCTATCACATCTCGTTAAGGTACCGAGCAGTGCTTTTAAGGAATGCATTTTCTATACATTGCAGTCCATGTAATCATTACTGTGAGGTAATATTACCACTGGTTGCAAAATGAGTAGGTAAACCTTTGTCATATCTGTTTATATACTAGGATGACTCTGACCACAACAAGACTGGGTTTCAGTCTTGTTTGGGTCTAATTATCCCATAATATGTAAAGTTAGTGATAACTAAAAATAATTGAATGTGGTGGTTGTATTTCCTAGGTATAGCATACCTGAGTGGAATGTGCAGTGAAAAACGAAAATGTATAATTGCAGAGGACAACGGTCTGAATCTCGCTTTTACAATTGCCCATGAAATGGGTCACAAGTAAGTATGTGGATATTAAATTCTAGTATTTGTTTGCACGTAATACTAGTACAATTTGACTAATCTGACTGTGTGCTTCAATTTTTTCTTTTTTCTGTAAGGAAGGGATTTAAATGAAATGAAAAATTTGGAAAATAGTGTTTCTGTTAATAATAATAATAATAATAATACCATGTATCTTTATATAGTATGTAGCTTAAGAAAATGTTTACAACTTGAAGTAATACAAAAGTCTTTATAGCTACAAAATAAATAGATTAACTGGAAAGACTGCCATTGTGTAGAGGAAAAACAGGTACCCCAAGATGTTTTTTCTTCTCTGACTATGGTGTTGTGTAACAGACCCAACTCCAGCAATTGCTGCCAACAAACATTTTAATGAGATCATAAGTTGGAAGAATCCTTATTTAGTTTGGCTTTCTCAGGATAGATCCCATTAAAGTGTAGATAAGTCATTGGTCATTGCAATATTAATACTGTTTTTCTTCGCAGAAGAAGAGAAGGATGGCAAAATGAAGGTGAAGGAAACTGTCCTTCACAATTGGGCTGCATGTTTTAACTCATTCAGTGTCAAATATTTTAACCCAAAGTGAAAAATTCTCATTTTGCAATAATAAAAACTGTTAATAAAAGTTGATTTTCATTCTTGGCTTCACTACTTGTAAAGAAAAAGAAATAGAACATGCTTATAGAAATAGAACATGCCTATAGAACATTTCTAACTGAAACAAAAGGGAGGCATGTATTTAGCTGTCATTTTTGTCTGCAGTGTCTGTGCCGGGTAGCTGTGTTTTTGTATTATAATGTCAGTTTCAGAGAGACAACAGAGAGGGATATTCTGCTAAATGTGTGGTTAGGTATCTTAGGACAAGCACTGAATTAAAAGTGACTTGGTTTAAATTAGGACAAAGCTTTCTGAGAATGGAGATCCTAGCATCTAATGTTGAAACATGAAGTTAGTTGAAAGAAAAAAACAGAATTTAAAATATTTCTATTGATTTTTTTTCCCCCCGGATGCAAAATAAGCAAATACAGAGCAATCATATAAAGATTGACACAAGTATAAGTTGCTGCATAAAATTGATCTTTCCTGTTTTTTCTTTTTTTTTTTTTCATTTTCGTAACTGCAGAAAGCAACTCCTGGTTAATGTAAGCCAGCCTGCTTGCATGATAGTTGCAATAAATGAAAGACTTTAAAAGGAATATTATTTGTGTTTTGTAGCTACATACCATTCTATTTCTATTTTTTGCTGTAGTGTTTGCTGGTATTATTAGAGGGAATGGGTAGAGGAAGACTTATTTTCTGTTCCAAGTATAAGGGGAAAGAAACAATCACTGAATATGATCAAGTTCACTGGTGATATGATAAGTTCACTGGTGGAGTAAATTAGAAAATTGTTTGAGACAAGTATGATAATAACAGATGTAAGTACTACTTTATGCCCAACACAGTAAAAATATTTTTGGAGAATAGAGACCTTAACAGCAGAATCACTGTATTTGAAAAGAGAGACATCTTGATCAACAAGAAATGTAACATTTTATGCTCCCTGAAAAATGCTGATACATTAAATTCTTGCAAAGCTACAAGTGGTGTGTTGATTGTGCAATACCAAATTTGAGAATGTGGTTTACTGATCTCAAAAACCTTATGTAGATGCACAGTTGTAAGGTTTTTGTCTTGCAGCAGACAATCAAACCTATCTTTGACATGCTGAGGTCTTCTAGATGCCAAGCAGCCCATGAAACAAGGTAGACAGAGAAGCTCACTGGTGCTGTTAGCAATTCTTCCAAGGCTGCAGGACAGGCCAGGCTCTATAACCTATATTACATTTGTTTGTGAACTTGAAATATCTTCATGGCTTCGCATTGCTGTTGGACTTTGAAAGAGAAAGGATTTTGCAGGAACGTAAAACTTAAATGGCTAATACATAAATCCTGGGGGAAGAAAAGTTACAAGGCTACATATGAAATTTCAGAGCTTTCAAATCCTTCCATACTAATTCAAATAAACTCGGAAAAACAAATCATGATGGTATCCCAGCCATCATAGTCTCATAGTAGTAATGGCATTTGGATGTCCTTAGAGACATCCTCACAATTCTCTGTGGGTAATGTAATAGATATTTTTAAAAAGTGGAAATAAAGAATAAATCAAACCTTGTGTCATTATGAAAGACAGGATGTTGATTGAACCACACATTTCTTCAAGAAATCTGAACTCACGAAGGCTAGTAACAAACCAGATAGTAAATAGAAGGACTACCACAAAAATCAAAGAATAGGTAGCCAGAGATATATGTGCAGCTGCTGGGGAAAAAAAAAAGAAAAAAAAAGGGGATCCTCCAGTGTAAAAGATGCAGAGGCAGAAGGGCATTCACCTTAATCCCTGCTTCATTATGGAGTCAGAGTCCTTAGCTGTCACAAGTGGAAATAGAGTGGTCTCGCACCAAAGAGTGTAAGGTGGTATTTTAGAGACATTTGTTTTTTCTGCCTGTTTTTCTGACTGTCTCTGTTTACCAGCCAGGCCCTGGCAGTTGCAAAGAAGACACTAGAAGTAGCTGAACCTTTGTGAAGAGACAATATAAAAATATTTGAAGACAAACATTTGAATGTAGATCCTATTGGAAAGGACTTCAGCAGATTCAAACATATCTAGAGTATCTCTCACAGAGATTTGTCTTGCTCATTCTTAACTGCCTCAGAAACAGAGTTTAAATGCTCACCATACAGACCAGTCATAAATTGTTCTTCTTTCAACACATCATCTTTTCTATAAAATTTTCACTACTTTTGAATCTTGAAGTCATTTAGCTACTACCTTGTTTTTTTTGTGTGTAATGTCTTTAACCATTCTAGTTGCTCTTGTGAAGAGTCTAGTTTAGCAGCATGGAAGCAATAGCTTTCCCAAAGACTTTGCTTCTTGAAGGATAAAGAAAAAAAATTGTATTTTTTTCCCATCTGTACAACAAATATTATTCTTGCCCATAAGCTATCATACAAATAGATTCAAAACTTACACAATTTAGATGCTGTTGATTTTTGTTTTCTGAGAGCATATACAAACAAAGTTGTCATTGTATTAATGAATATAAAGTTCTGATGCTTAACCACCCTTTAATTGAAGAAATTTTTCCTGATATCCAACCTGAACTCCCCTGGCACATCTTGAGGTCATGTCCTCTTGTCCTGTTGTTAGTTGCCTGGGAGAAGAGACCCTGATATTGTGTACTTGTGATACATGGATGTTTATTAAGCATTGTGTCGTTGGTTTTTTAGTTTTTCCAATTACAACAGAAATATTCTCAATGAAATACAAAGGCAGACTAAACCTGACTTTGCAATATGAAATGTCTTTGTTTTAGCCTTGTGTATCTGAATGGAGATGATATTTTAATTAAGTCAACAATTGATTTTTGAGCTCTGTCTGTGTAATCAGTCATTAAAAACTGTATTACCTTACATTAATTTTTCGTGGTTTAGTGGGCAAGTTCTTTAAAAGTTGATAATCTCTTGTTCTCCTGCATCCATATCAAAGTAGACTGTGTTCCACAGTCATACACTTAGGCTTCTTCAATCAGCTTAAGGTCTTACTGGGCACATGGGTGTATCATTCCAAACTTCAGTGGCCTGAAAATTGTACACCAAAATACACTTAAGATTACAGGTAACAGAAAAATAATGAAGTCTGTTACATACTTAGCATTTCTGTTTACTCTTACTCAAAACTTATCTGGTATTAAAAACCATGAAAAAGAAAACTAGTTCTGTTGGTCCAGTTCTAGTCACGGAAAGATCTTCACTTCACACATCACTGCAATGCCAGGCAGAAATAAAGCATCACAAGCCTTTTGCTGGTAGCAAGACAGCTGAAGAAAGAAACAGCTCAGGAAGAAATGAAGCACTGAGACAGGGAAGAAGCACTGCATCAGCATTTTAGTAACTTTGAAAGATATGGTGATTTTTTACTTGAAATTGAGATTAGTCAACCGTTTCTCTAGCAAGGTATTAAGAGTCGCATTTCTGCCAGGCTATACTGTTTCAGGATGGATTTGTGTTAGATTTTCCTTAGGATAACATTTGTAAACTAAACAGTTATTAACTGGGCAACATCCTACAAAGGCTTAATTGATAATCTAATACATTTAAAAGAGCTGTGAAAAAGTTGGCAAAAGATCAGTGTCAGTGGTTTTTTTTTATAAGAAAACTATTTTTTTTAGCTCTTCGCCCAAGTATGTAGTAGCTCAAGAATGTGGCATGGGTGTCATATTTGCCAGAAGCAAATGCTTTTCCTGTATTATATGATTTCTGTAAAAAAATTTCAGCAAGGGGCAATTTATATTTTCATGTTTTGATGCTAAATACATCTGTCACAGCAAAGCTTTAAATTATTTATATACTTCAGTCAAAGGACCGTGGCATCTTTGTCTAGATCCAGCATCATGGAGCATGGTGGTAGAAGTATTGGAGATACAGAGGAAAAAACAGCTGTTCAGCAAAAGCTGCAAAGTCAGCTGGACAGTAGCATCCAGTGTATGTTAGTATCCCTATACTAATATGCATGTGGTACTTTTACCCAATTAAGACTGAAAATGTAATCTGAATTGCCAACGTTGTGGAGAATGATTTATGATTCACAAAAAAGAAGTCATAATTGCAAATAGTTATATATTTTTAATTTTTCAGATCATCTAATTATTAACAAGAAGATTGAGATTTCCTTGTTCAGTAGATTTTCCTTTGAAGATAAACTCTTTTCAAAAGAAATGATGTTCTACCTTTTACCATCATAGTTTTTCTGTAGCTGGGTCAATTGCCTTTCACTTTCAGCTAAATAATTAATTTACAAGTTGAAATGTGTCTTATCCCATTTATTCAATGATCTGTGAAGCCCTCATATGTTTTAAAGGACATAGAAAAAAATCATACAACACTTACTATTTCACTAACTGGGATTTAAAAAAAACAACAAAAAAAATTTTAAAATTAAAAAAAACCCCAAACCAACATATAAAAAGCTTATAAAAACTGCAGCTAATTTGGTCTTTTTATATATTTTTCTCCATAAAAATGGCACTGTGACAAAACACTTCATTGAAAAAGTACAATAAAGGTACTGAGAAAATAGTATAGCTTCTGTCTCTGTGTCTCTTAGTCACATAAGGGGTGTTGTTTTCATTTATCAAATACATCCTCATGATACTGCAAAATTTCAGATTAGAAAAATTGATGTAAGCTTTTAAACCTTGTAATTTCTGGGTCCACAGTTTAACAATTTTTGATCATTCTAGCATACTGTTGGACAAAATGATGACAAAAAAGAAAGCAGTGGAAATAATAAGGAAGATAACACTATTATTAATAATACTTTTAAAAGAAATTTTTATTTTCAAGGTAATATAATTTGTTATGTTTGTGATTTATTTCACAGAATGGAAAAAATATGTAGGATAAAAATTGTAGTTAATTTCCAAATACTGTGTAGTAATCACTTTTACTAAAACGAATTTTTAAACAGATCAGATGGCACCATGATCCCATCACACATCACAGATACAAACTGCCTACTGCATTCAGAGATTGACTTTCTCCTTCACAAAGGGAAAGTTTTCTAGTAATTTTCAGTCTCTCCTGAGCTTATACTAGTAGTATTATACTTGATCTGCAGTTTATGCTCATCGTTCCTTTGTTCTATATATGACTCGGAAGAAGTAGCTCTTTTAGTATTTGGGAATCTATTTATTATAGTGAATATTCTAGTGCTGGATCCTTGACCACTTGCTCTTGCACTTTTCTTAATCCATCTCTTGCTTTCTAATCTGTCTCACTGTTAGTGACTGGAAAAATCTGAGCAGTACTAGTTCTCTTTATTTAATTCTCTCATTTTTTGTTTACAGATAAGCCTAAAGTAATTCTCCACATCTATCTGAACTGACCTAATTAATTGCGCCTATATCAAGTTTTTGTTACTATTTGATCTTTGTCCCTTCTTAGCCTGTTTCTGGTTTTAGCATCATTCTTGTTCAGCTGCACTACTTGCATTTTAAGTGTAATAGGATGGTGACAACCATCATCTGCCATTTGCAAAGCAAAAATAAAATAATGAATAAATAATAAAAAGCTTTCACCTGGAAGCATATGGGGTCACTGAGCAAATTCATGTTGTCATGAAAGTAGCACATGTCAAATAATTTTGATGTCCTACAGTGAGGAGAAATATAAAATAGCAACGCAGACCTAGTTCTTCCAAGAAGGTGTGTGCATAACGTTATTTAGCTTATTTAAATATAGAATAATGACTGAGGATCCTCTGTTGAGGCTTAAAAGAGCTTTGATTTTGTAATACTTCACTATGATAAGGTCAAGTTAAATTATAATACTTAGTACTTGTTCAGTATGTTGACACTGGGAATGCATTTTGAATGCAAGAATATAACCTATTCCCTAAAATGACACGAGAGATGCTGTTGTCTGATTCCAGCTGTACACATATAATTGCAGTAGTTAATTGCAAAAGAATTGTTTTTTAACTGAAATATTGAACTAATAGTTTTCTTCTACATTCAGTGGCCTGAGTTCTTAATTCTGATTTCCAAACACAGAGAATTTAATGATGTTTCTTCCTTTGTACTATTCCTAGTTACTTACTAAAGATTTAGGAAAAATGATTCCAACTTTATACATGATATCACTAAAACCATAAATAATCTTCTAAAGAATTTTTAGAGGGTTTTTAAACAAAAAATATTTTTTTCGGTGGACTTGGCTGATACTGTTAGTGGAGTTTATTGGACCAAGGCTCTTTGCCAAAATAATTTTAAATTGAGATTATTAAAATATAGTTTAATTGCATAGTGTGAATTTAAATGTTGCTAATATTTTACTTAGGGAAGGCATTCTATAGAATGCTTCCTACTTGTGTATTTTATCTGCTATATACAGCCCTTAACCAGAGTGGGTAGAGCATTTTTATGTAACACTGAATAAATAACACTTCTGTTCTTAAAAATATATTTTATTTCTATATATAGACATGGTGTACTGGTTAAAGTACAGCACTGTCTTCTTTGTTAATTGTGTTTTTTCAGGCTATTACAAAGTTACCCTGTAATCCCAAACTCCTTTGTCTTCTTCCCACATGCACATCGTGTTGCTTTACTCTTGTATGAGGTTGAATGATCACAGCTGTGGGAGAGAGGAGAGGGGGCAATGTGCTAAGTGCACAGTACATTCTATAGGAAGAGGCAGAACAGCACCTTACACAGACACAGTTTCTGTGGTACCTTTGTATTAGTGAAAGGATATAGTTGTCATGGGCAGCAAGGGAGGCTAGAAAACACCATGACCACCACTGCAAGCATTGAATATTGTTATATCCTTGATCGTTAATGGAGAAGTAGGTACACATGCTTACATTACTCATTCTCTTGTAAATAAAGCAATGACTGTTCATCTTCTTTTTTTCACCACACACGTAATGAGAGAAATGAAATCAGAAGTCAGTTCTGCTGCACATTGACTTTTATGTGGTCTTGTAATTGATACTAGGTCAGATAAAAATATGCAGCCACTACCATTCCACAGAAGAGATCAAAAGACCTTACTGAAGAAAACATTTCTGAGAATGTTTAAGAGCAGGTTCTGTTGCTTCTGTAGCTTACTTCTCCGATATTGTCTCGCGATTTAGTTAAATGTTGTTAACATACAACCTGCATTTACCTTTTGAATAGGCATTTTTAAATGCCTATTCATTCAGGTAGGCAAAGTCTTCAATACTTGTCTTTACTGTTTTCTGGATTTTTTTCTGTGTACTTAATTTGGAGGTGAAGAGAATTGAGGAATTGCAGATATTTTGAACTACAGTTGAATGTCAAAGCAGAATAGGAGAAGTGTTATAAAAATATGGGCAGCTAAAGTCTTGGATGATTATTAGAATTAGGTTTTTTATTAGTGCTTAAATAGCTGATATACACAGCTGTTACAAGTCCAACAGTTTTTACTACTTCTTACTTTAAAACAATGTTTTCCTCAGAATTCTTTTGCTAATAAACTTTACAAAATGCTTCTGTGGTAGTAGATTGGAAAAAGTGGGTACACTGATATAGGTATGCAGTGGTGGCTAGTGTAATTGTTTTTTCAAACTGTCAAGATCATGATTCAGCTCAGCACACATTTTTCTGGATGACTTTAGAGAAAGACTATTTTGTGAAGTCTAGCTTCAAGAATTGCTCTTCAGAGTGAAGAGAAATAATAATTAGAAATAACAGGGGTTTTGTAATTTTCATTTAAAAAAATGTTTTAAACATATAAATGTGTTAATTGCACTCTGCATAAATGGGAGCCATCAATTGTATAATAAATTTTGTCAAGATTTTGTGTTGTAAATGTTTTAGTTTAAATCCTACAGTGTATGTGATACTGACAAATGAGTACTTCTAAATGACTACTTTTGCGCTAAGGAAGCATATAACTCAAAGAGCTATAAGCAAAATTGATTTCTTATGTAGTCCACAAGGTTTAGTATCATTAGATTTTTTGTGTCTTCCTCCGTAGTTCCTACAGGTGTAAATAACTCCGGAGATAGAGACATCTCAAATTCTGCATGTGAGGCATGCAAGGAGAATGTAAAGCAAGTGCAGAGGCACTTCTGTGTAGATGTTTTGTCCCATTCAGGCAGGTCAGGAAAAGACAGAGGCTAAGATGAGAGTCAGACAGATTTGCTTGCCTCAGTTATACTGTTTACAGATAGCAAAATATCCAGTTTATGCAGAAGCCACTGTTCCAGGGCTCCAGACTGTAGGATGTACACATCAGTGTAAGACACAGAGCACTTCTATAGGCAAGGTAAAGCCCTACATGATATTTCAATTTCATTAGTAAACACAAAGTAAAGCAAGTTGCAAATGTATGTAAAATTCGGTCTAGTCATGAATGGATTTTGGGATAGAGTGGAGAATAAAAGTGTTGGGAGACAGGTCTTTTTTGCCATTTGCCACTGTGGTGTGGTGAAATAAAGAGAAGCATGATGTACTCCAGTTTTTCTACAGACACAGCAAATTTATTCTGTCTTTGCAGTCTGTAAGTGAAAGAATCAATACAAGGCATAGAGTTTTATCAACTGTGAAGCTTTGCTTTTCTGCAGGGCAGATTAGTGCTACAAAATTCCAGCACTACTTTAAATCCAGTACTCTGGAGAGTAATCTCATACTCATTTGTAAATCTTCAAAAACAGCTGAGTGTATTTATTTCTTATAACACGAGTCAAGCATGATCCACTTAGCTAATTTTGAAAATCTTGTTTATCTTCTTCCTCTCTGTTTGCTAATTGTGAATGAGAGTGACAGTGAATCTTCGGTTAAAACATCAGCTTCAAGCAGGTATTTAGTAGAATTTTTTATTGCAGTGCATTGAGTATGAGAACTCACTGGGATGCATATGGATGCTACGTCTTTAAAATCAAAATCTATTTAATTTCTTCATCAGTGTTACTTCTAACAAGAGATTGAAAACACATTTAGGTGTTTTTCTTTAGAGACAATAATTACACATTAAAGGAGTAATAATTTTACTGTTCTGTAAAATTTCAAACAATCAGTTCCATATAGAATGAAGATAGAGTCACTGCCAAAATATCACGAATCTTAAAAAATAAATTTCCAGTATTTTTGTTGCCCATTTACAAGAGAAGTAGTATTCATTAAACTTGCAGTAATTGTACAGTTTTGAAAATTCAAAAAGTTGTCCAAAATATGTTTTGAACTGCGTGATTAGAATGCAGATGAAAATATGATTAGAATGCAGTATTTCTCATCAAATAAATGCAGCTCCACTTTCATCTTTAATGATAGAATTGGCCTCTACACGTGGTTCCATGCACTTCTATGAAATACAGCATGGGAAAAATAATCAAAAGAGAGTTCCTACACATAGTATATATGAGCTTTTTACAGCCCTTTGCAAGAGTTTTAGCTTCCAAATTTCTGAAAGCAACCTTTTAATTTGTTGTGCTTTGTTTTATTTTTAATCACTTCAAAACTCAGCATGGGGATAAACCACGACAATGACCACCCATCCTGTGCAGATGGTGTCCATATCATGTCTGGGGAGTGGATTAAAGGACAGAATCTTGGCGATGTTTCATGGTCTCAGTGCAGCAGGGAAGATCTGGAAAGATTTCTCAGGTATATAATTCAAGAAAAGAACTCTTACTGTATGTCATTTACAAATAGTTGCAATTAATATACTGAAATAATAGGTTTTAAATATTTTTTGCTTCTGTGGGAGATTTGTTTTGCAAAATCCGTCAAAATATTTAAAATCATCTCAATCTAATATTAGATTTATTAAAATCTGTTTCCAGCAATTATGTGGATTTTTATGTTTTCATGTCTTAAGGTATATGATTATATTTTTATATACTTATATACACATTCTATATATGTCACTATATTTACAATATATTAATATGCTGTGTACTGAAATGTTTGGCTACCAAAACCTTAATCCATTAGGTAAGTTATGCTAAAATGTTGGCCAGTACTTTTCTGAAATGTTGATAGATTATCTTTCTGCAAATGTGCAACAGAATACATCAACTTATAACAAGTGGGCCATATCAGTTTAAACATGAGAAGCAGCCCAATGCTGATGAATAAAAAAATTGTAATTGTCCACGTATTTCAAATGTTGTGTGCAAGTTTAAGTTGGTGTGGCAATCAGACTCTTGGATTGCTCAGCATATGAATCTCTGCATATTACCAGGTCAAAGGCCAGTAACTGTCTGGTACAGACGAATCCTCAGAGCCTCAATTCTGTGATTATTCCCTCTAAGCTCCCAGGAATGACATACACTGCCGATGAGCAGTGTCAGATTCTTTTTGGACCAACTGCTTCCTTTTGCCAAGAAATGCAGGTAAGACTGTGTCTGTACTTCAGAAAATACATCTGCCATCCAATTTTTGTGTAAGAATAGCTTTTGTACATGTGTTTGGTAGAGAATGTAGCACCTTTGAAATAAGAATTTTACATTTGCTTTCTAAAAATTAGTATGCACATTTTCATTTGTTTTTCTTGTAAGTCGTGCTTTGGGTCTCTGGGTATCCTGAAATGTGTTTTATTGATACTTTTGTTGCACTTTAGAAACAAAAGATGTCATAGTGTTAAGACTTCTTGTTGCAGCAAGTGGAATATCTGCAATTTATTACTTGGGTTCCATTTTATTATGGTTTGGGTACTGACTGGCCATTTCTAACGTTCAGAAGATTATGCTGTGCTTGGAGGAGTAATAGTGGTGTTAGCTGGGCTCTCTGCACCTCCCAGGAGGCCCCTGTGAGCCCAGGCAGAGCTGTACAGTGCCATGACGAGAGGAGTTCCAGTACTTAAGTCAGTTTGCTGATGTTGCTTCATCAGCAGTGTGAAGCAGTGTCACTAGATATTAACCTTAAAAAGACAGATTAGCAAAATTGAACAGGTCTTCCTAATTTTATGAACTGATACTAGTAGACGTCTGATTGAAGAAGCAGTTTCAGAACGGTTTTTATGGAGAAAAGTCAACCTTTTTTAACATCAACAGGAGAGACTAAACATGTTGGAAGCCCTTAAGACACTTACCAAGACAAGATGGGAAGATGATATACAAATAAATAACGAGCTTGGAGGATGGATTGATAGAGCAGGGACTAGAGGAACTGCGAAATAAAATTCCATCAGAATCAGTGGGCAGATAGCCTGAAAAGGTTAGGAGTACTAAATAGGAAAACATAATTCCTTTTCCCTTTAGTTCTTCAGTTCTCTTCCTGTTTTCAGTTTGGACATAGTACTATTTCTTCAGAGACTTTCACTGAGACTAATCTTTATCTAAAAGACCCTCAAAGGAAACATTACAGTACATGTACAACTAAGGCATGCTGAGAGTGGTAGAGTTGAAGAGAAAAAAAAAGCCATAGTTTCTGGATTTTGTTTTAGCTGCCTTATCAAAAACATTTTCACTCTGGCCATGAGCAGTAAAACTCTATGTCACAGTTCTACAAATGTTCTTCATTACTTCCAAGGGCTTTTTTCATGAATTTCAACCTGTTTCTTGCTTTTTAGTACATTGTTTTCAATTGAAGGATGCGATTTCTGTTTTTCATTTTCTAAAGTCTATTTTGAGTAAGAAAATGGCAGAGTGTTTAGTATTTCTTGTAGGTCTTAATGTTTAAAGATTCTCAAAAGTAGTTGAAGAGACAAAAACTTTGCTGAGACAAGACTTGCTGTTGCATAATACCTTTGTATGCTTTTCATTTGTCTGGATAAATCCCTTTCTTATTACCTTTGTGTTTTGTTCTACTTCAGATATTTAAATTCAGATAGTCAAGTTGTCCTGTGCTTGTTGTGTTTTTTTCATAGATGCAGTGAATATTCTTTTGACTTCCTGACTCTGAGGTTTCTTTGTTTACATTATTATTTTAGAAATGTTAGGAAATTAAATTCAGTGAATATTACCCAGGTAGTGTTCAACTGTTTGCACAGAGATTACTTAGGTTCTAGGTGCTCACACCTTATTGTCCATTTCTAGTCATCTTCAATTGTGGTCCCCTCTTCTGACATTCTGTATGTAAGAGGACACCTTTCAGCTAAATCACTTATTTTAAGCTAACTAAATTATTCTGCTTTTTCCTACTTACTGGATCATTGCTTTATATTTGTATTAAGTATTTATACTTATATTAAAATTGTCAGAAATTTTCTATTAAATATTTGTATCAGTATACAATTTTAATTTAAATCCAAGTATAATGTGGGTTTGCTGTGAAGAAAGAATATAGTAATGATTCAAGACAATAAAAAAGGCCTGTGTTCATTTCAACTATTCTTTTTTCCTGACAAACTGCAATTTAATTTTAGTTCTTGTCATAAAACTGAATGTGTTACTTGATAATCTTATGCTCTTAACAGTTAGAAAAAGAGAGGCCAATAACAGTTTCTGAGAAGAGAGCAAGGGGAAGAACCATCTGCAGTTTTTCCAAAATCCTCTGCAAAACTGCCAACCCTGAAGTGGAAATGGTATAATGAAATGTTGAACCGAGACATTATTGCAATGAATTTTAAGAACCTTTGATCTATTAGAAATTACATACAAATGAATAAACAACACAAAGGACAAAATTGAGAAAACATGGTGAGAGTGGTGAGATAGAAATTTTCCAAAGCTTCCTTGAGACCTCTGTAAAGTCACCTTGTTGGTTTTCTTCTGTGTTCTTTTATCTGGAAGCAAAATTTACACTTTTACCTTCCTTGCAACAAAAAAAAAAAATCCAAGAAACTTGATCCTCAGTTTCTAGACCTGACGAGCTACTTAGAGCAAGCTTAGGCACCCTATTCAGATCTTCTTCTTTTGTTCCCTGCTGTGAGTCTTCAATTTATCTCATCCTTTAGGGAAGTTTCCTGCTAGTCCAATTAGATATAGAACTTCTAAATAATAGAAATAATGTTTCTTTCGTGAAGGGGAAACTCAGAGCAATGGATAGAGCACAGCCCAGAGGATAAGTCATCCTTCTCTTACATGTTTTCTTCCTGTTTAGGAAGTGAAAGGAGGAAAAAGAAGTTACCATTTGAATTGGGCTAGAACCGAACCATTTAAACTTTCCAGAAATCCTTCATGAGTTCTAGCACGTGGACTGTGCAACACCAACATCATCTAACTGTGAAGCACTTTTACTCAGTATCTCATTTTATCATCTTCTTCAGAAATAAAAAGATGTTAGATACAAAAAACAAATATGTTGAATCTAACCTTGCATATAATTGCATTTTACTTAATATAAAAATGACTCAAATTTCTTTTTGTTCATTATGCAAATTATTGTGGCTGCCATTGGCGAAATCAACATTTAGAAGACCTTTCTAAATTGAATGCAGTATTTCATTAGTTATTGTATTACTTTATTACAATAATTATTTAATTATGCATAGGTTGCCACTGAATATTCTGTGATATCCAGACTACTTCCTTTAATCTCTGTATAGTGTCTCCTACTCTGCCAGTAACTGGCAGTTTATTATGGTTATAGTTGTTGTCCACAAGCCAGGAAATGAGAGAAACACACTCCTCGAAGGTTCATTTAAATGTCAGTAAATCCAACAATTTATAGCCCAGGATTTTTTGGACATGTTCTACTTGCAGAACAGTTCATGCACTTCAGTATAACTGTGTAAATGATAAATTATGAACTATGTCACAATCTTATGTATTTTGAGACTGGAAGATGATTTAATGAGCAGAATTCCATACTGTCTTCTACATTAAGCAACTGTGTTTCATGTATAACAGACATTCAACTAAGAAAACAATGGGATAATGATGAAAAATAATTCTACAGATATCATTGGTACAATCAATAGTGCATTTGTGCTGAGATGTAATTTTCTACAACTGTTAGTACTGAGGAGCACTTTCAGATTGCACTTTACTGACACATTACATGGCAACCTCTGAGAAATACTACTGATGCTAATGATATTCCCTTGCTATAAAGAATTCCTCTTTATAATTTAATTTATTGAATGAAGAACTGAAGGAACCACTGAGATCCTACTCCTATATTTTCCTAAGTGAAGCCCTCCCATTCCCCCTTTCATAAATGGTGTCCAGACTTTATTTTTTCCTTTTCATCTTTATTTCAAAGCCTTTTTTTTCATATCTTAAGCAAAATTTTTAGACCCTAGAAAAGCGTAAGTGGATCTCCAGGTTCAAGATTTATACCATATCTCAATGCTTACCTTGTAAGGGAGCCAAGTTTGCTTTTATGCCCATAATGTCTCATGCAAGAATCAATTAGATCCTAACATTTTTTCACATAAGAGATAGTGAGATCATGGCCCAGAAGTAGTTCCTGGTGATTAAATGGGATTGTAAAGCTTGACAATTTAATGCAATTGTTGAACTATTAAATATTGGCTTTTAAGATTAAAGTCCAGGATGTGAATGCTATCTGGTCAGTTCCACTAAAACAGTTCTTGTCATAACACAGCTGTGAGCTTTGCAAAGTAGGAGAGTGGTTGTATTTCATGGTGATTTTTAAGGCATTTCAGGGAAAGACCACAATGAAAAGGACAAAAGTAATGGAAATGCTATAGTCCTGGTGAAATATCTGTCCTCATCTCAACCACCACATTCTAAACAATCTTGACTTCACACAAATACTGTTCTAAAATTCCCTTTTTGTCATTCCCAGTCTGGTCATTCCTCTCAACTGAACTTTCTTTCCATATGCTTTTATGATTGGAAATGCATCCTTCTGATTCACATACACCTGCCTCTCTATTTTAATTAAAAAACTCCAAACAGACACAAAACCCCCACAAAACTCCAAAGCTGGAGTGACCTTTGCTACTTCTATAGTACATTGTGACTTTCATGTTTTATTTTACAAGCTTTTGCTGTTAAAACCTCATGACTAACACATTCTTTTAAAAAAAGGTCCTTTGTATGTGCTTGGCAATATTTTGTTTTCCAGTGTCCATGCAGAGAAATATTTTACAGATTGTGAATAGTCTAATATCACAATTGTAAACTTTTAATCTCCAATATCTGTTCCTTCCCTTGGCTCGCCTAGAAAGCTGTAATGGTCGTTGAACTGTACTTTTCATAGAGAACTAGTAAACCTTTGTGAATGTTAGCTTAGATATATTGATTTTGACTGAGGAAAGTTTCTCCCCAGAGGAGTAAAATCCTGGTGTATAAGTGCCCTGATTTTGGAGTGACTGTAACATTGACACTGGCCTCCAGATTTCTGTTTGTTTTCAAATCAGTCCGGATCTGCTTCATTGCAGGTTGCTAATGAAAAACCCACATGGTGTGTCACGTTTGCCTGGCCTTATACAGAAATCCTTAAATGTCAAAACTTAGATGCTGACAGTAATCTCCATATCTCATACCTCTGGAACAGAAATACAGTCTGAACTGTAACTAAAGAGTCTATTTGTGATTTGACTGAAATGAAAAGCTGAGAATAAAGCCTTACAAGTAAACCACAAATTTTAGTTTTTCTTGGGTTTGGGGAATATTAAAGTTACTAATATTGAATGCTTATTTTAACAATTGGTGAAGTGAGTGTTTTTAGAATACAGTTCACTTACAGCTCAAAGTAGTTTCTGTCTGAGGAAGTTAGGCTTCCCTGGGTTCGTACGGAGGTGTGTATACAAGTATTTGTAGAAACAGTAACATGCATACAATGCAGATTAGCAAGCAAAGTGTCTTGATTTGATTTACTTCATTTAGTTTACATGGTTCAAGTATATCTTTGTGTTTAGGTACCCAAAATACCCCAAACCCCGTAAATCTGACTTAATGCCTCTCTGTATTTAGAAGAATTGTTTCTAAATATGTAAAGAGCTGTTTGTTGTAAGCCATAAGGTCAAAGTGTTTAGGGAAAAAAAAGAATGATAATGTACTTAAAAATGTGAAAACACAAGAGAAAATTTGACTCTATTTTTTTTAAAAATTGGATAAATCTGGATAGCTTTTCCACCATTTTAGTCACTCAGAAATGAAGATTTATAGGTATTCCAAAAAATATTTATTAATAACATTATATTAACATATATTTTTGTGGAGTAGTTCCAACAGTATGTCTCTCATTTCATACTTGGTATGGAAGTACTTTGTCATGAACATCTGATACTCTATCTCATCTACTATTGTCATCATCTACATTGTTTAAAGAACAATAGACAAGAACAGAAATTACAGTTTGTTACTTGAAAAATGCTTGCTAAGATTACCCAGGAACAGGATAGAACTTCTGTAGCTGTTTTTTGGAGACATGCATAAGCTGGTTGTTGTGTTGTTAGCTCAGCTTCAGCAAAAAACTCTTACACGATGAGTTAGGAGTGAGTCTGACTGCTACCATCCTGTCTCGTTTCTATACAATGCTTCAGACCTCTACAATTTTTGACTATTTTTGACAACTGATGTTACAGATATTTTTATGTGCAAGACTCCCACTGGAACTGCCCTGTTTCCTGGTTCAGACACAGTCTTTTGTTGAATTATGTTTTGTCTGCTTTTTTCTCAAGGTAGCATAAGATTTATGACACGTTTTTCATGCGTAGTGTAAATGGCACAGAGACTCATACTGGGAGTACCGATATAACAAATCATTTCACTCAGAAAAAGCAGGTCTTCTGGCAGCCCTGGTTTAAAAAACCCAGCTGTTCTGTATCTTTTATCCTCCTTGCAATGCATTCCCCTCTCCTGATCCTTCTTGCCCCTCTTTGGGCAATATACATATTGAGGAGGATCACTGTGCCTATGCAACAATATTCAGGCCACAGTTCAGCCCCATGTGACGTCTCTTCACTTCCACTTGGTTTATTGTTAAGGGGGGAACAGACAGCAAGGAGAATGAAGTCATGACTGAAAACCATGGGAGAAGGAGGACTTTTTAGAGAAAAATAGGGAAAGCTGCCAAGGAAATTCAGGGAAATGTGAGCCAGCATCCTGCAAGGCTGTGCTTTCTTTTGAGTAAAAACTCTTTTGTTCTTATACTTCTGAGGGACAGAATGAGCAGCTTTTCTTTCCATCTCTAAAATTCACTGCTGACTTGAACCCCTGTCATATCCCGTTTCTTCTTTCCAGCAAAAATACTTCATTTGTCAGGTTACTTTGTGTCTTCTTTGTGGAGATCAGGTTCGATGGCTTTTGGAATTTTTTTTTTCCAGAGTAATAAATGAATTCTAGAGGAATTATGAATCATTGGAAGAGTGTGATAGCAGCAGTCATTGGGATGGCACAACAGGAGGGATCTAGAAGTCCTAGAGAAGCATGATTAGTAAAAGTCTGAGGAGACTCTGCCCACTTGGGGTTTTTTGCATGTTTAATGTGTCTTTAAACATATTTCAGTACCATCAAACTAGTAAATTTAGACAACATTAGTAGACTGCATGCAGAAAGTAATTTTGCATAGGATAGGTTTTGTGCTTACTCTTTGTTTGGTTTTCAGCATGTCATTTGCACTGGGTTGTGGTGTAAGGTGGAAAGTGAGAAGGAATGCAAAACTAAACTGGATCCACCAATGGATGGAACAGATTGTGACACTGGAAAGGTATGCCTCTGGTGGAAAAGTAATATCAACTATACTGAACATCTAATAGTTAAGGAAACAAACTGAATAGGTCTTTGCACTTCTTTTAAGTTCCTATTTGCCTCAATTATCATAAAAATAAACTAAGTATAGTTGAATGTATTATATGTGATGTATTTTATAATATAGATGTGAAAAAAGAACATTTCCCTAAAACCAGTGAATTAAAAAAAAGTTAGCCAAAGAGACAGATGTTTTAGTATTTATGCTGTTTTATTTCAAAATCTTTCTCATTTTGTATCATATTTATGAATAGAATGCAATTGTTGCTCTTCTAACTATAACTAGAAACTTAAGATTTTAAAGATACAGAGTTCTCAGCTATGATTTAAGATTTGGAAAAAGTCTCTTTGAAAGAATTGATACAGATTTGTGTTAAAACCTTTCAGGATAAGTTTTGTAATGAAATATTTATAGTGTAAGTGCATGTAAAAGAGTGACAAATGCCATTAAAAGTATGCCATCACAGATAACTAAATGGTCACCCAAGTCAGACGTACATTAAATGTCCTTCAAGAGTTTTCCAGTTCAAATAATCTGTAATCTTTGTATATATCTGTAAGTGAATATAAATAAACCCCAGATAGATAACAGAGAAAGAGCGTACATATGTCTTGGGATTTTCCTGATACTGTGCCGACAGCAATTTCCCACAGGAGTGATTTACTCTTTTGAGTCATATTACATTCACCAGAACTCTCATCATTCTCCTAAAATCAAATCAATCAACTAAGATAAAATTTTCAAAAAATATAATTTTATATGTGGAAGGAAACCCAGGTTTTATTTCTGTTCATATCTCGAAAATAATGACAATTGCTGCAATATTTTAATTCTGATAAAATTTGTAGTGATACTGTCTGAAGTCAACATCTGGAAAATAAGGGACATTTCTGTTGTTTGATATCACATGTTTTACATTGAGACTGGGCTGCCCATGCTATGGAATAAGAAAGCAGAACCTCTTACGAAGATTACTCAGAATTACTGATTGTAATTAAAATGGCTTATTGAGCCAGGCTATAGAGATGCCTTTTTTATGTATAGCAGTAAAAAACTAAGCAGACTTTACCAAACCATCCCAGGGGATGAGGAAGAATTATTCTTCTTGTTTGTTATCTGTCCAAGATGGGCTTTAGGTTACACAAATCACTGGCTTTGGGTTCTTTTAGTGGTATTGTGGAGATGAATTACTGTTGTCTTGTGCTCCTCTTGGGATCTTAGGAAGTGATGGAAATGCCATTTGCATAGCCTGTCCAACCTGTCTGGGGTTTAAGTCAAGGATTTATAAGCATCCTTCAGACTCCACATAGGGCAGATGCTATGTCTATAGAAAAATCCATATTTTATCTGAAGCAATACCTTTAAATAGATATGAGCATTTTTGATTTGAAACATCCAAGAGCATTACAAAATTTACAGTTTCTAGTTAAAAATCTAATATAAAGGTGAAGCCATTGAACATGAATACTTTTCAAAAGTGGTATAATTATGCCATCATTTTAATGTGATGATTTAAGAGAGAAAATTAGGATCAATTGATCAGTGAAGGCCAGTTTGAAACTGCAGGTGAAAAGGTTACCAGATAAGGATTTAGCACAGAGACTAAAAGTTACAGAGGTGTGTTCTAAAAGTAACAAAAGCCTTTATTGAGTGCATTAGTGACACATTTTGTTTTGCTATAAATAGGAGACTTCTTTGTGAACTTTTTCCATTGATAACAGTCATTCACCAACAGTTCAGAATGAAAAAAGAAATTAGTTAAATTATTGATGTTAATGACATTAAGTGTTCGTTGTCTACTTGTAGCCTCATTGCTTTGTAATTCCTGAATCACAGAATGGTGAAATTGTTACGGTTGGAAAATACCTCTACTTCATAATACACATGACAGATAGCTGGTTAATTTGGTAAAGCACTAATTTCTGCAGAGTTTATGATGATTTATATGAGATATCAACATAGGTTACAGAGCATAACAATAGTGATGAGATAGTTTTTGAGTGAGAAATTGCGGTTGTCCTGGGAAACGATATATGCATGCAAGATCGTTGAGTTTATTATTACTATTTAAATAAATGACAGAAATTCTTTTGACTTTCTCAACACCAGCTTCTTGAAGCTTCCATTTTATCTTTGAATACAAGCTGTGAATAAAATCTTATTTTCTCTATTACTTTTTAATATATTTTTCTATTGAAATTGTCACTGGATAGTCAGGGACAATGAAGTTCCTGCTGGTGGGAACTGTCATGCTGAAACAAGCAACTCCTGAGAACAGCCCTGGACACTGTGCTGTGATCATCTACACAGTTCAGCAGGATGATGATCCCTGCAATAGGTTTGGACTGGACCCCAAAATGCTTTGTTAGGCAGTGCCCCAACTCAAAATAAGGGAGACATCATAGTCTGGATACCTTTTCTAGGAGGCATCCTTCATTGGAAATTAACTTATTTTTGAGGTTATGGACAAGAACTGAATCTGCTCCTTGGCCACTGAACCAGAGAAAGGTCTCTGGCTGCTGCATTTACTAGGATAGACAAAAAAGCTTTGGGGAACACTAGGCAAAAATATATCTGACTGATACGAAAACTGTATGTTGAACCACGTGTTTATGTTGTGCTTCCATGTGCTTGTGGAGAAGTGAATTGTTTTGCATATGCCTTGATTTTTTTTACGTAAGAGCTGAATTTTCCCCTAGTGGTGTAAGGCTGGCGATTGTATCAATCGGACCTCTTTTGCGGAGCACATGGAGGGAGAGTGGAGCGCGTGGAGCACTTGTAGCCGTACTTGCAACACTGGAATCAGTAGTCGACAACGCAAATGCCCTGGGTAAAAACAAGTTCAGGTTTCCATTTCTTTTCATCAGAATTTCTGAACAAAACTTAAATGAGTACAGAAACCATGAAGAAACAATTGGCCTTTACCTAAGCAATTAATACTTTTTGTATACTGAAAAACTTAGAAGAAGAGGTATTTCAGTTTTTTTATCGCATGGAAACACTATTTTTCACCTTTTCTGCTTCTGTCAAGAGCCTAGATAATATTAATGGAAGAATAAAACTTTCTTTTTAAGCTTCACCTGAAGAAGCAGCAGAAACTTAAATTCACAATTTCTGACTTGCAGATCATCAGGGTGTAATTCTAGTCTTTAAATTTTTTAACTGTAGAAGATTGACTTCTGCATCTCATCTGGAGAACCAAGGAATTGAAACTTTTACAAAGAGACCTTTCTGCCAGTTTCTCAGACATTTAGATAGACTCTCTGGAAACAGAATTTAGGTTCCCTATCTTGTGAAAATGAAAACCTTCTGCCATTGGAGATAAAGGGATTTTTACTTTTGACTTGAATGAAATTTGTTTCGCTATGTCTCAGTGACCAGCTAAAAGGTGTTTTCCTTTTAATTAGTCAGTACCAACTTGATTTTTGTGGGTTATTTATACACCAAGTGAAAAAGAAAAATAGGCATAGAAGTGGGAACAGAGTAGAGTAATGAAGGCAAGTATAGGGAAGACTAAACCAGAGTGGGTAAGAGTCGAGTCAACGGTTTTAAAGAAATAATAATACAACAACAAAAGGGGGAAATGAAGAATTATGGAAGACATTATAGCAGATTTTGGGGCAAAATAGACAGGAGGATTAAAAAAGATAAATTTGCATAAAGAATGTTGCAGAAAAGTTGGATATGACTATACAGAAGCATGTAAGCATAAGTTTAACAGAAATTCAGGTATGCAGAATGCTTTCATAGTTCATGCCATCTAAACACCTCTTTCAGCCGTATACATTAAAGCTATTTCTAGAATTTACAGATTTCTTAATTTCACTCTCATGAATTCATTTTTCCAGGCAAGGTTCCAAATAATTAGCTCCAGTTTCTGCAGTTCTCTCTTCTTTTGTATTTGTTCGTTAGGACCTGGAAGCACAACTGAAGTGACCAAAAAGAAACAAAGCATTTGTCTGAACCCTGTAACACCACACTTGTTAAAAGTGAAAAAGGAGAGGTAGCAAATCTGCAGGTGTTGCTTCCTTTCAGTAGCCCCTTTGGCTTAGCCCAGGTAGAGAAAAATCATCTCAACTATATCAAAACTGCAGCTGTGCTTCTCCTTACTGAACTCCTACTAGTCCGAATGCTTCCTTGAGGCTAAGTGTAAATTATGGCTTAGCACCCATCCCTCCTTATATGTAACATAACTGGTACAAAGAGAAGGCAAACATGTTTTGTTCTGTGACTTTGATTTTTTATGGGTGATTTCTGGATGCTAAGTGTCAAAAAAAACCCTGCTATTTTGAGTTTGTGTCTAGCATAAATAAACTATACTGTAAATCTGACAAAATATTGCCAACAGTAAAGGGTTGTATTTATGCCATCTTTTCTAGTTCAGGCCTTGAAGGAGAGTGTCATGGGCCCACAATGCAGTATAGGGTATGTGAAAATCCTTCTTGTCCTGCTGGTGTTCCTGCCTTTAGGGACTGGCAGTGCCAAGCTTTCAGTATCAGATCTTCATATCAGAAGCATGTGCACCAGTGGCAAGCTGTCATTGATGATGGTAAGTATAAACCATCTCCCTTGTTCTTATCATCTGCTTATATGGCTTGCAGCTTGTTGGTATTGTTGATCAAGAGAGCTATAGTTAAAACTAGAGTAAACAAACGATGAATGAAAATTGAGTCAGCTTTTTCCTATTTAATCAGAATTGTAGTATGAAGAGTCTCAGAAATAGCACTTTCTAGAGTAATGGTCCATCATTAAACATGCATATATCAGTTATATTTTTTACCTACAAAGCCAAAAAGACAGTGCAGATGTTGTGAGCCTGTTGTTTTTGAGGAAGGAGAGAACTTACAGCTTAACATTGTGAGTATTTCACATACCAGTGTTTGATTTTGGCAGCAATCTGTATGTAATACATGCTGTAAACGTCAATAAGATTTCTTTAAATCCTAACAGCTACTGCATGCAAAGTCCTGGCATACTGTTTGCATGCTTCCATGCAAGAAACTTGCTTTCATACCTTATCATTAGGAAAACACTCAAGTGGGAGTATAGTAAGATTAGACTTACATTATCTGCAAAAATAATGTTGGTGTAGGACATCAGTGACTAGAAAACAAATTCCTATGAAATGTAAACAATAATTGCCACCCCACTGAATTTTCTGTAATTTTTTGTTTTAATTTATTTAAATTAAAAACAAACAAAGGAAAAAGCACAACAAAAGTGCATCAGTTATGAAAACAGTTGACTTGAGAACCTAAAGTCATAGCAACCCACAGTAAAGAAGACCTTGAATGACACAGGAGTACTGTGTGTTACCAAATTTTAAGTAGTTCATTACTATAAATTGTTTTAACTCTTGAAACAATTTATCAAAAAGCATCAGAAAGCACAGAAGACTATTTTGCTATCAACATGTTATAATATATATGCCTGACTAAAGAAGGTTTTTTTTTTCCTAAGCCTTTTCTCAAGGTGCCAAAGGGAAAACTTGTGATAGTATTTTCATTAGGCTTGTATATTAGCTCATTTCATTGTAAGAAGAACTCTCTCCAGCTATTACATAGGTGCTTATTGAGTCAATTACTTTTGGTTTGTTTTACTAAATTTCATTTTAGCAGAGGACCACATGATTTATATCCTAAAGGATCTAAATGTTTAAATCTGACTTTGAATAATATGATTTCATTCAGATGAAAAAATCTTGACACTCTCCTGTGCCATGTTAACGAGTATGGATGGTTGCTTTCATCTAACTTCGTTCTGAGTGATCCTACTATCTTGAGGTGTCCTTCAGGGACAAAAGTGGACCAGACAGAGAGTTCCAGTATCCCAGTATACATTGCTCTCAAATCCTTAATTGTTTGCTCTCTTAGTGGACACTAATGGTACACCATATCCAAAATAGTTACTGTATGAGGGTCTGTAGTCTGTTGAAGTTGTCTGGTGTTGTTTAGTTGCTGTCTCTTTGAGTTCAGTGTCTTTAAAATAATGTTTAGGTCATCAATCATGTATTCCTTTAAAAAAATGCTGATACATGTGTAAAGGCCCCAGGGAACTTTGAGGTTACTATTTAAGGAGTATAACAGGAATGCAGAGGGCACAAACTCAGGCAGCTTTTTAGCTGGAGATGGCGTGTGTCTGACTAGCTTCACATGTTGGCAGAAGAGATCACATCTGTTTGTACTGGTCCTCTAGCCCTGAGGCTCTGTCAATTTTAGTAATTTAAATGTGCCCAGACCACTCTCTGTTGTGTAAGTCAGTTGGCACAAAAGTCCTGTCTGTACTTTCCTACTCTTTTGCATGCTAAAATGACTTTTTTGAAAACAGTCCTTTGCAGATGGCAATTTCCAGTCTAGACTGAGCTAGTTCTAGTTAGCACATGCAAAAAAACGTGGCATAGACTGTTTTACAGTTCAGCTGTATAGACAGTAGAATTCCTGTGCCCCTGAATGTTTCCTGGAACTGTTTAATTTACTAATAAAAATGCACTCCAGGAATCTAGAAGTCAGTATGAAGTCAGAGTGGCATAGATTGTGTCCAAGTGAAATCAGTTTCAGGTTCAGGATTGACTTTATCCTTTCAAAAGTCTGTAACAGATTTAGGAAGAAGTTCTGAGTCAGTTCATTTGTGAACAAACATACGAAAAAATCCTGTCATTTTGTACTTTGTTGGCCACTGAGAAGAAACTTAGTTTCTTTTATTCGCTATTACTTTCACAGTGGTGACACAAACTTCATTGTTTATAAATGAGGCCATTAGAAATACATGGATACATAGGCCATTACTACATTTTTATGCGCTTTCATAATTAGAAATGATTTACAGAATGTTTTAGAAATTTAGTAGAAAATTGCTTGAACTTTGTAAAAATGTCAAAAATAATGTTTCCAGGGGGGTTGTGGGGTTTTTTTTGTTTGTTTTTTTTTTAAGGTGGAATTTGTAAATTCATATATTTTTCTTCCCAGGGTGTGTCAGTTACTTCATTTTTTTCGCCTTGACCTGCATAGTTAGGAAGTCTGGAAAGTGTTAAGCTCCTTTTTTAACCAATATTTATGATCTGCCAAAAATATAGGAGAATGAAAGTATAGGTTACAACCAAAATATTCCAACAGCTGTAATGTGTATATTCTTAATTGCAACAATGAGCATGACATGAGTACTATGTAGGCCAAGTTTGTAGCAACAGCATGCTGTAGGGGGAAAAAAAACCTCAAGTTTTTCAAACAGCTAAGGAATGGATCAAAATCTTTTTTGTTTTTCCTGTGTCTAAGATAACTTCTTATGTTAACATAGATGCATGCCACGCATAAGCAAGTATCAGTTTTAACAATAGTGTTGATGATAATTCTGTATTTCTGAAGTTCCCTTATTCCAATATTGCATGTTTTTCCATCCATTGCTGCTACAGAAAAGCCATGTGCCTTATTCTGTTCACCGGCTGGAAAGGATCAACCTGTTCTTCTAACAGAAAAGGTGATGGATGGGACTTCCTGTGGCCAGCATGGGCTAGATGTCTGTGCAGATGGTAGATGCCAGGTATGAATTATTTGTTTTGAACCTGGATATACTGGCACACACCAAGCACACATATATGTTAAGACTTTAAAAGGTTTTTAATTCATATCAGGCCTGCATATATTAACTTTATTGCTGTTGTCAAGCTACCCCTGATACTAATTCATAGAAATAGGTCTAACAGTAATATGGAGGTGCTTGAGTAAACTTAATTTATTTTAAACTGAATGCTTTTTAGCAAAACACGAATATAATTTATATTTACATATTCTAGACCTGTTTATGCCCTGTTCAGAATAAGGTCTTAGGCTGACATTAATGGCACTTTCCCATTGTGGGCATAGGAAAGAACCACCCATATTTTGAGTAGAAAGCAGGAGAGGCACATTGCATTCACTTAGTGGGAAGGCCTGTGGTGTGTGCGTTGCATAGGGCATCTGATGTGCCACAGGTCCCACCAGGAGATGGGAATGCGGTTGTGTTTCTCTTGGAGAGCAGCTGGTAGACTTAGCCAACCACATAGGAAGAGCGAACGCAGCAATCTACATAAAATCACAGGGGAATTCTCTATGGGACAGATCTCTGTCACGAGCTAGTGCAACCCTCATTCCCAGCAGGGCTGGGTCATGTAGGCTAGGCATCTTGCAGAAGGGAGAGGTGCCTGATACTAAGGGCAACTTTATGAAAAACATGGCCTCTATCTGAATAGCTTTTACTTTCTTCTCCTGCAGAAATTTGGCTGTGATGGTATATTAGGATCTCTGGCTCGTGAAGATCATTGTGGTATATGCAATGGTAATGGAAAGTCATGCAAAGTTATTAAAGGTGATTTTAACCATACCAGAGGAGCAGGTAATGTCTGTTTGTTTATTTCAAATACTAAGGAAACCAGTGGCTTGTTGATTACTTTGAGCATTGGGAAATTAAAAAACTATATTTCTTAAAACTTTGCAGATCCTCAAAAGAACTGTAGACCTAGATTTTTAAAGATAAGACATTGAAGATAAGACTGCATAAATATTTTAAAATTTGTTGCAAAATTATTGCACATTATTTCAATTGCAAGATGAAGGAAATATCTTTCATTAAGAAACACTCTATTTCATAGAAGAGCCTAATTTTTAAGGAATATGAGAGATTAGATTTAAATCTTTAGCAAATAGAGGAACTGTAAATTCTTTTCATGTTTAGATTCATTTAGTATTCTTCAAAATAAATATCCAAATTATGATTTGTTACCTAGAGTAATGTTATTAAACTAAGCCAGGCAGTGACAGATCATAAAGCCAAATAAGTGAAGAAGTCTAATACCTCTTCATTACTCATTGTTTTATACTAATAATATCTCAAAAAGCCAACAGATTTTATGATGCAGAATGAACATGAGCTATCCACATGCTGCTGTGATCTGTCCTGTGAATGAGAATAACTTACTGACTCCAGCACAATAATGTTGACAGAGTAGAGAATTGAAATCCTAATAATGTGCACCTTGCACTATGAATACAAGTCTTTCCTTTGAAACAGCATTTGACCAACTATCAGCATTTGTTTGCCATTACAATTCCAGTTTCTTGAGTAGAAAATGTGCAGAATTTAAAGGTGGTAAGTAAATCACATCAAAAAATACTGTAATTAGAAGCAGACAGCATATCTTTGAAAAATAGAGGATTTCAGAGGATTTTAGACTGAAGTATAGTACTTTAGGCAAGAGGGGAAAGTTAGGCATAGTCTTCAAATGTTTATGTCTGGCCCTCTCAAGCTGAATGTAAGGCAAAGCAGCAATCCCAAACCCCAGATGAGTCTGGAGGACTACAAGATACAAAAAAACCAGCAAAGAAGGTTCCTGCTAATAAAATCACATTATCTCAGGTCTCTTCTATTGAATGTGGAGCTGCTAATGTGAATATCTACACACTTTAAAGTTTTTTCAAGGTGCTGTGTCAACCCTCAATATTGTGGTATTGCCATCTTAACACCTGTGTAAGTTATTTTCCTTCTTAAGAAGCTGTAAGCAATACTTAAAAGGTGTTATTAGGTCTTACAGAAATGAAAGATGCTGCTTTAATTTTCATGTTTCAGGATTATTGAAAAAGTGTTGCAAATGCTAAGTATTTTGTTGTAGAATATCACATAGCTACACATAATAAAAGATGGGAATATTTTTCCTTTTGTGAAGTTCACCTGGATAATCTAAAACATGGGTTTATTTATTTATGACATTCCTTCCTGCACAGTGGTTTCCACCTATATTGCCTTTTCACCATTTTTTACTTAAAAGGAATTGTTCAACATCCTCTCTTAGTCCCACACTATCAGGAAGCAATGTCAATTTGAAGCTAAAAATTAATAAGTAGATTTCAAACCCTATCATGACAGGGTTTGAATATGTTTAATCAAGAAGAAGGAGATGGAACAAAAATATATAAAACAAACTAAATAACAAGCAGTAGGAGGATGCTTAGATTTTAGTGCTATACCATTTGTCTTTAGATGCTGAGTGAAGCTGGAATTCTTTTTTTGTCATCTGGTGGTCATGGTGACACAGAACTACCTAGCCAGTGATAACTTCACCTGCTCCAGCCCCAATCTCCCAGCCTCACTAGTTCTTGTTATGTTTTACTGTGCTGTGCTCTTTTAATTGTGTAGCGTTGTATATATATATTACGTGTAAGGCACAGGTCCATAGCTTCTTTTTCAATTTTGCAAGAATCCTCAAAATATTGGTTTATAAATTATAACTTCCTGCATTGAAAAAACAAAATAGGGGAGAAAAAAATGAGGAAATGTGCAAGATGTAGTTTTCTATGCTTTTCAGATTTTCTGTTTAACTTGGGACATCTGATTTCATGTTTAGGTTACGTGGAAGCTTTGGTGATACCTGCAGGAGCAAGGAGAATCAAAGTTGTGGAAGAAAAACCAGCTCACAGTTATTTAGGTAAACGTTATATATGCTTTAGTGTTAATGTCCTGTTTTACTCAACACTGAAATGTGCTAGCTAAACATGCCTTTGTGATTGAACAAAACTCTGAGTAGAAAAGTAGATCTGTGAAGAACTTGTCTAAGGAACGGAAAGAATTATTACAGAACCAGTTTTCATATAGGTCTTCTTCTGAACTTTTATCTCATCTTTTTTAGAGAACATTTCAAAGACTATTTAGATTATGCAAAAAAATTTCTGTGCATACTTGCTCATTTTTAATTTTTCATATGAGAAGCACATTAAAACTACTGAAAAGAATTTTGTGCTCAAACATGAAATCATGTGTGCTCAAGACACAAGACACACTCTGGGCAACATACACCAGTTCCCTAAAAAAGTCGAACAGAAGTTCTAAAATTAGACTGAAAAAGCAGAAAAGTATTTCTTTGCACTATTTTGAATTGTCTAAATCTTCTAATAGGCAAACTTAATCACAGTGATTTTTTTCTTTTTTTTTTTCCATTTAAGTGAAATTGTCTTTCATTGATTAAAAAAAAGTGTTTCTCTTTTAATGAGGTCTAAAGAAGTTGTGTAGGAGAGTACACTTTGTTACCATTATTGTTACAGGGTTTAAGGGAATATATGAAATATCATAATTGGTGTTGTTTTGTGCAGTGCTTAAATTTAAATTGAGAGAGACATGGTATGAGAAACAGGACAATGATATGAAAAATTCCCTGGTCTGGTCACTATTCTTAGTTACTTCAACTGAGAGAATGTTGAAGAGGGTGGATTTTAATTAGGAGAGTCTAGGTTATCAATGGATGACTGCTGATTTGTCTGAGGCCTGCGCCTTTGCAGGTGATTTTGAGATCTGGAATATTTAATTGTTCCCCAGTGAACCACGGACTTGGATAGGTAAGAGTGTTGAAACAATAAATGAAGTTTGTCTTTCTATTAACATATGTAGAGAATAGAAATACTATTATTTTCTGTTTTTTGAATAGTGCATAAATAAATATATAGTTGCTGACATTGCATTTAGGGAAATTTATTCCTTCTTTATGAGTAGCAAACTAATTTATCCCTTACCATACAAAAGGCAAAAAGAGTGAAATGGTTTTTATGCCCATAAAATAATGTCAGTCATGGTGCTCATTTGTGAAAGTTGCCAATTAGCTCCTAGTTGCTTGTTACTGTAATTTTATTTTCATTAATTTTAGTGGTTTAGGTCTGACTGAGGATCAGCCAGTATTCTCTGCAATATCTTTTGTTGAGCCTTACGCCTAATTTTTTTTGGTGAGCTTTTATGGGGACCCATTAAGAGGTCTGTTGCCACACCTTGAATTAAAACCTGTGCTGTTGCACCATTTTGGCGGGTTTTTTAACTAGCAAAAGGTATTTAAAATTTCTTCATTTGTAGGTAATTTATTCTGAAAGCATCAGAATCTGAATTGAAAAGGAGTAGTTTTTGAATAGACATTACATAATGAAAGTTTTGGGGAGAAAGCTTAGGTCTTTAGTTGTAGAAACAATATTCTTCACAATACTGTGGTTAAAAATGTGAAATGTAATGCAGATTAAATTTCATGTTTCTGATTGGTTTTCCATCGTACAGTTCTTTATGTTAATTTTATGTGGCACGATACTTGGTTCTGTACTTGAAATTAGTCAATACAGGCCAACACTATTTCTGTTTTACTAATTGTCCTAAACACATTTTAGGATTAAGGTCTGGAAATAATACAGCTCACTCTACAACTAATAATTGTGTAACTGGAGGTAAAGTGTAAACACAATGTGTTCCAGCATACACTAATAGCTGTTGCTTAGAAAGCAATTTTAGCTGAAGGAAGATTTGATCATTGTTGTACAGCACAGGTCAAATACAGAAGGAGTCAAAATACAGTGCCCTTCTTTGAATTTACTTGATGGTCAGGAAACAGAGTCACTATGATCTGGAAACTGCAATGGTTTTGCTAAATTGATTAGTAAAACTACAGCCCACATTAGTAGCATCACTGGATAATTGTGTTGTTGAAGCAAATAGTCAGAGCAGATGTCTTCTTTGTGTGAAGTATATCAACATCCACCACAGTAACAGGAGCTCTGGCGTAGCAGAGGAAAAGACAAGGTAAAACTTGCAACTGCGTTTGCTGAACTAATTGACCTGTTGACAACTGTCCTATCTCTTCTCACCTGTGGAGAAGCAGAAGCAGGGATACAGTCAAACTGGGTATTCCTCCCCGCTGAAATTATATTGGAAAAAGCACAAGAGTTTGTGATCCTTCTTTTATCAGTACAGTATTCTGGAGTGGTAATTATATGTAGCAGTACAGTGGGTGGGGAGTGTTTGTTTAAGTCAAGAATATTTCCTAAAGCATAAATGTACCAATTTTTGAATTACAAATTATTATTTTTAGAAATAATTTCATTATTTATTTTCAAAGACTAAACTAGCAGTAATAACACTGTTTTTGAGATTGTTTCACTATCAGATACTTAAAAAACCATTTTAAGAACAGCTATAAAAAGTTTTTTCAAGAATTATCTACATTCCTATGGTATAAGATAATTAAAATATTTCTGTCTTAGAAGTCCTAGGCTTTGAAATTACAGAGCTCATTCATGAGACACTTGAGTGATGGCACAACAGGTCCAGGCTTTACAATGAATTAATGTGATTAGTTAGTGGAATACAACTATGGAAATTACTTACAGTCTAAACCATGGAATTTTTTTTGTGCTAATCAGAAATGAGAGAAAAGATTCATTTTCAGCTGAACTAAAGAAGTGGATTACCTGTGTCATTATTCTCAAATATATGATCAAGCTACCTCAGGGATATGGACCCTTCAGTTCTGCAGTGTAACACAGTATGAGATTGTAATTGCCAATGCTCTTTTAGGTATCCAGCCTATAGGTGTGCTGTGTTCCATGTGATTTCTTTTATGAAATGCTTCCTAGTTAAAAAAAAGCATGTTGGGTCACATTTTGAGACAGGAGGGTGTGGGAAAGAAGATGGTGTCTGAAAAATTTTGAATCCCTCATTTCTGACAATATGAATAGTTTAAAAACACCCTGAAACCAAATCTGTGTAATCTTTGCAGACAGTGTAATTTCAGATTTCAAGGGAAGCCAGTTGAGAACCTGGCCCCTGAAAGCAAAGCAGAGACCAGAGTCCACTGAGACTAAACATGTTTTCTTTTCGTATATAGAGGACCACAGAAAATGGTTGAAAGCCTATGGGTAAAAATTACATGCCAGGCCAACAAAGGAGACTTTTTTGTTGGGGGTTACAACAGGCTGCCTAACCAAGAGGAGTCTGCTGATGAAGTGCTCTTACTTCAGCTTCATCAATCATCATGCTTACAGACTCTGATCTGGCTTGGTGATTTCAGTTACCTGATGTCTGCTGGAAAAACAGCACACCAAGGTGTAAGCAGTCCAGGAGACTCTTGGAGTGTATTGAGGATAATTTTTTAATCAAAGTGATAGACCAGAGTAATAGTGTTCCTGGACCTTGTTGGTTGCTTCCCAACACAGATGAACTATTTAGAGAGGTCAAGTTTGGTGGCAGCCTAATCTGCAATGATCACGCTCTGCTGGAATTCATGATTTTAGGGATACGGGCCAGATGAAGACTAAAGCCAGGACTCTGAATGTTATGAGAACAAACTTCCAGTTGTCTAAGGAACTGATAGCTGGTACCCCCTGGGAAACTGCCCTTGAGTGTACAGGAGCAAAACAGAGCTAGAAGCTCTTTAAATATTTAGGATAATAATTTTTAATAACAATTAAGGATAATAATTTTTCCTGGATTGCAAGACCTCTTGATTCCAACATATAAGAAATTGGGCAAGGAAGGCAGGAGACTAGCAGGGTTGAGTAAGTACCTCTTGGTCAAACTGAAGTGGAAGAAGGGAATGCATAGGCAGTGGAACCAGGGACGTATATGCTGGGAAGTATACAGGCATGCTGCTCATGTATGTGGGGATATGTTCAGGAAGACTAGGGTACAGGTAGAGCTGAATTTTGCAAGGAATGGGGAGATTATTAAGGGTTTCTACAGGTTTTTAGTCAGAAAGGGAATAGTAAAGAAGATATACACACCCACAACACACACTGAAAAATAGGACAGGAAGAACTAATGATGATGGTCATGGAGAAGGCTGCAGTGCTTAGCAGATTTTTGCCTCAGCTTGAGTGGTAAACACTTTCCCCACATCTTTCAAGTCCCTCAACATCAGGGCAGGGAATGGTGGAATGAAGTTCCTCCCATCATAGATCAGGTTTGAGACCAGCCAAGGAACCTGAACATACGCAAATATATGGGACCTAATGAGATGCATCCTATGGTCCTGAGGGAACTGGCTAATGTAGTTATCAAGTCACTCTCAAGTATATTTGAAAAGTCATGGCAGCCCAGTGAAGTTCCCAGTGATTGGAGAAAAGGGACTGTTGCACCATTTTTGAAGAGGATGATAAAGAGGACACTGGCAACTACCGATCAGTCAAGCTTAGGCCTGCTGTAGTTTTCAAAAAGTTACTCGAATCTCAAGTCTTAATGTTCTTAAGATGGCTTGAAGGGACACCTGATAACCTGAATGGAAGTGAAACAATTACTTCCTTAACAAAAAATATCAGTGAATGGACTTTCAGTTAGAATTGAATTTCAGGTATCTTTTACATTTTCTACTGAAAAGTAGGGATCAGTCAGAATGGCATTATTTTGATATTTTTTTGGAAAGTATGACTATATTTTAGACAAAAAACCCCACAAAATTCATTAAGTTAATACAGTAGAATGATTTGTTCATAGAAAAAAAAGGGTTAGTAGGTACTGATATACCAAGTGGAGGAGCAGAACCAGGGCACTGTTACTCCCCACTGAGCATTTGGAGATGCAATAGCTAAACTGTGAATTATTGTATCTTTCTGGCTGTGTAGCCTCTTGCACCTCATTTAACTTGGAAGAATGTATAGCCCTGGTACAGTAATGAAAAAATACATTCCACTCGTCAACATCACTTAAATGCCATTGTTATGACGGCTGTTTTATGCTCTACAGAGACACAGTTGTAATTAGTCCCCTTGGTTTACCACTGAAATTGTGGTTGTGGTTACAGTTGTGGTAGGCTTTCCCAGTCCAAGTGTTCTTTTGTTGTCTTTTCAGTTGTACGTGTATTGCTTGAATTACCTGAGAGAGGATACACTTGTGTGCTGAATGTTCTTCCTGTTTTGGGTTACTTTGTACAGGGCAACCTCCTCTGTCAAAAGTTAAGAAGAATAGGAATATGTGTGTGGTATGGAATAAAACTCAGTGAACTTGCTTACAAAATGGGGTGTGACAGAGTCAAGAACAGAAGCTGCACTGCCTGAATCCAAGTCCAAATTTAAGTCTTGAGGACACGCTTTCTGACTTTGTCTAAGACCAGTGACTCATATGAGGAATCTGAAAGCAGAAAATTCAAGATCTGGCATATTTTTGTATTCTGGAGCTGGAATTTCAGTTTCCTGCACATGTCTGCAAGCTATGGCACACACGTTAATTTTAAAGACCAGACAGAATGATCTCTGCTGCTCTCTTGGGAGAGGATGCTGCTCCATCTGAGCAGCATGACCCGGCTGGACCTTGGCACATTCGAGTACATTTTTTTAATTTCTCCACTGAGAAGAGGATTAGCTCCTACAGTTTGAACACTAAATGGAGCTTAATTACCGTTAACAATTGAATGTTTAAACCTAAAATACCAATTTTTAAATCTTTTAGAATCACTTTCTTTAGTACAAGACTTATACAGTGTTAATGGATTTTATAGTCTTAACATTTATTACACTGTGCTGCAGTGGTACACATCAGTGGTGTCTTATTCAGTTGGATTCCTGCCAGTCCGTAGGCCTGTTGCCATTGTTTCCCGTAGAAACAAAACATAGCAGTATAAATATGAATAGGAGAGGACATGATTACAGGAGTGACTCACATTAACTTACAACTTTAAAAAGGGAAATTTTGGAACATGTGGAGGTTGTCTTACAACAATCTCATGCCAAACATGCAATTTCAATGAAGACAAACGTGTAAAACTTCTTGTCCAGAAGGTGACTTCAAGTATATTCTACTTCACAAGACTATTCAGAACTGATTGGAACAAAATAAAATAAAGTAAAACAAAATAAAATTACAAATCATTCACAGAAGAATCTATTCCATTTACTAATGTAAAATCCTTTGCTCTCAGTGTATGAAATACATCTTACGTGGCTTGATAATGTTTTTAGATGTAAATTAGGTTAGCATGAGAAATGAGCCAAAAAGAGCAAGCTTTTACTACTTGTTAGAAGCACCCAATTACGTGGTAATTGGTGTATAAAGTCTTATCGCTTTCCAAGGTGCAGAAAAGGCAAGTGTAGTTATTAGGAAAGAATTTGGAGCTAGAATTTTTTCTTTTTTTTAAGTTTTAGCCTAGTTCCACAAATCTTGAAGAGTCTCATGTGAAAATTGTGTTTCCCGTGCTTTTATGGATTATAGAAATGACCACCCTAGGAATACAGAATAGTTCCCTTTGCCTTAAATTAATTCAGTGTTCAAATTTTGAATTATGTTGGAGCCTGTCAGTCTTTTTAGTCATTAAAACACTGTTGTTAACTTCAAGTAATGTTAAATGTTAAACATGGTTTTGCCAGGCATTCCCTCCAGAAGGTGTTTCTGAGGTATATACCAATTGAAGTTCATGTACAGTAGGATCCATAAATATATTTGCAATCAGAGTTAGGTGAATTTCAACTACTTTTTAAATTATCCAAACAGGAAGTGAGAGGAGAAGAAAATCACTACTGAACAGGCACCTTTTATACTGGGCTTTTTTAATATATTTTGCAGCTCTTCGGGATGCTGGAAAACAGTCAATCAATAGTGATTGGAAGATAGAGCATTCTGGAACATTCAATATTGCTGGGACCACAGTCCATTATGTTCGGAGAGGTCTCTGGGAGAAAATATCAGCCAAAGGTCCCACAACATCACCTTTACATTTACTGGTATGACAATTCGGGTTTTTTACTTGATTCCTATGATATAGAATAGTAACTAATATTTTTTCCAGACTGCTGAGGATAATGAGATATATGTAAGGTATACCTACTTTTGTTTTTACATATATATCTACAAAAGTGGGAAGGGGGTGGTGGTAAGGAGAGAGAGAGAGAGAGAGGTCTGTCAGCCTGCTTGTAAAAAAATGCATTTAAATCCAAGAACAATCTTTATGTTGTTGAGGCAGGATTGAAGGTCTCAGCATTCCTACAAATGTCATAAAAAGCTGATGTGCCAGCTAAGGAGAGAGATTCAAATTAATTTCAGACTGTTTTAATCCTGGCTGACTATAGCACAGCATCACCATTTCAGAATTGCAATCCCCAAGTTCTCCATGGAAAAGTTGAGTTTTGATGCATTTCAGTTTAGGAGAGGAAAAGTTAATAGCCACCATAAAGAAAGAGGGAGACATGATGGGGGAGTACTTCACAATTCAAATCCTTTAAATTAAAGGAATTTTCTTAATAAAGCAAAATATTTTTTCACATTGCCTTGATTTGGATACTCTAATTAATTTCTTCCAGCAAATCCATCAGGAGGACTGAAAGGCAATAGAGCACCAAGTCACTCTGTTGTGCTTTTCAAGATTATCTCCTTGCAGTTTGGAGTTTGTCTTCCATAGTGTCTGTGTATGTAGGAAGGCTTTCCTTATTTGTGTCTTGCAGGTGCTGCTCTTCCATGACCAAAGCTATGGTTTACACTATGAGTACACAATCCCGCTGGATCCTCTCCCTGAAAATCAGAGCTCTAAAGTACCAGAGCCCCTTTTCATGTGGACACATTCTACCTGGGAGGACTGTGATGCTGTATGTGGAGGAGGTAAAATAAGAGAAAAATGTACAAACACACACACACACACAGAGACGCGTATCAAAAACGCATATGTGTATACAATATGCATATATATATATACATTGCAAATGTGTTATGCAATATGCACCTATATGTATAAACACTGTGTGTTTATATATATTTACAATTCTGATGGTCAGTGTTGTATATTTAATACTAATATCCTCATTGTGGCTTGTATGATTCCATACAATGTGGCCGTACATCAGTCTCATGCTTCCTAAATGCATTAAAAAAACTGTGATAACTGTAGGAAAAGATTCAGACTAAATATAAAAAGTAGCAAAAGATGGTAATGAAGGAGCAAAATCTAGACTAACAAGCAAATTCAGGACAGTTTCCAGGAAGAAATACAAGTGCAAGAGCTAGAACAAGAATAGAAAGTGCATTCCACTCTGTATTTGGAACTACTGAAGATAAATGATCTGTAAGAGACATTTCAAACCACAGAAAAGCTGAATCCCAGTCTCAGATCAAATAAGTACTGTTATTAACATAGGTTGAGGATGATCCAGAAACATATGGAACAAATATTACAACAGCAGATATTAGTATGCTTATGTGATATTTTTCCTATGTTTATTAACCATAAAAAATGTGATTTTGGAAGAACAAAATATGATTCTGAAAACAAATATTGGAATATGAACAGTATTGATGTAACAAAAATCTTTAAAACTGTTTTCTAGAAGATGTTATTTAAAATTATAATTACACTGGAAAAACACTTCTTATTTTTAATGAAAGCAATGTACAGTGATCTGTTCATACCTTGTGCAATTAGTCAGCCTGTGAACACTGTCCTGTTTTTTGATACCTGTCTTTCGTGCTTACAATCTTGACAGTCATGGTTGCTCTGATCAACAGTTCTGAAAACTGCCATGCACGTTGTGATTGAATAGGAAAACCTGGAAATGCTTTTCTTTCTAATAACAGCAGCATAAGGAACACAGTGTTCTAGCTCCTCTGACTCTGTGAACAATCCTGGTGTCATGAAAGATTGCTGTAGTTTCCATAAACATGCTTTCTGTGGTTTGGTAAGAAAGCTTCTTCCCTAGTAGGTATTTTGTACATGGTGCTAGTAGCATCCTCTGATTCTTGAAAGTGCATTCCTGTTTACTTCTGAATTCACACTTTTTACAATTTCCTGATGGCTTTTTAGAATACTTTTAATGCAACTACAATCTGTCATTATTGCCCCAAATATTTCTGAAGTTACCTATCATCTGCAGAAATCTTAAAATGAAGTATGTCAGTAATTTATTCTACATTAATGCTTAAATAAATATTTAAATGTTTTACTCTAATGTTTATCTTTTTTTTTCTGTTGTAACTGGCCTTCATTTTATGTTATTGTCTAAAATAGCTGAGTTATTACGAAATTCCATAGAAGGTATTCTTACTGCAAATATTCTGAAATACTACTGGAAGATTTTTCTTACTTTAGACAAAACTATTTTCTCTCTTCTTTCAGTTTCTTCCCTAAATATCAAGCAATAATGAAATTAAAATACTGCAGCTTTTACCCTAACTATTTATGATTAAAATTTAGCATCAATATTTTAATTAATCCAAATAAATAATATAAAAACTATCAATAGTTTTGTTTAAATGCTCAAAGTATGTGTCAGGATAAAATTATTGATGAAGCCAATGTGGTTTTGTGTATGTTTATATATGTAACTGGTCTGCGACCTCCTGTGTTGCAGAAAAGTTTTCTTCATGTGGTAGAGAATACGAATACACAGAAAGAATTGTCAAACATTTCAAATGCTGTGATATGATAGATTAGTTGCATGTGCTCTCACGTACACAAGCACTGTGTAAAATGTCAGCTGTAATCACGCACATAATGTGCATTTATAACTTAACTGCTCCATCCACAGGCTCATTTTTGACCTCTGGTGAATGTTCATGCTTAAGCTTGCCCTGCTTATGCACGCAGCCCCTTTGCCAGTAAACTTCCAGACTGTGTTAAAAAGCAACCATAGGAGCAAATGGTAATGAGCCTATTTTCTACTAACTGAAATCCTGAATTCAAGGATTGCTAGTTTTCTAAAATTTAGGCTCCAGTCTAATTACAAGTTTCTGCTTGTGGTCAGTATTACATTAAATTTTAATTTCTAATGCTTCAATGTTCAAGAGACACCAGGCTCCAGGCCACCCATCAGGAGAAGAATTCTGTACAGAGCATGCACTGGATCTCTGCTACCATACTCAGCTTCCTAAATGATTACCCTGCAGATCAGGTCATCAGGCCTCTTTAGTTCATGAGAAATAGTGCAGGCTCCCCATTGAAGGATGCATGTGCTGATTCCCTTCATCTGAGTGCCTGCCACAATTTGTCATTTCTTTCCTCGTCTTATGGAGTAATTAACAACCATACTTTTCTTTGTAACTTTCTGTAAGCTTTGCTCAGCTCTGAGGTTTCAGTGGTTGAGAAAGAAAATTATTCCAGTAAGAGTAAGGGTTTGGCCTGTAACTAGTTGCAGGAGTAAAGCAGAAAAACTCTGTTGATGGTAGTGTTCAAAGACAAGGTTAGAAACTCAGAATGTTGTCTACAAACTGTAGGATTTCTTTCAGGCTCCCTGCTAGCTTTGAATTTCTTATACTGGTTTTGCAGTTATTTTAGCCAAACTGTATATGAAATAGCTGTATCTGTGTCCTTCCTTTAACAAAGTTGCATATTCTCAGTTTCCTCACATACATGCTTCTTTTTTGACTAGGTGAAAGAAAGACAACAGTCTCTTGCACAAAGATTATGAACAAGAATATCAGTCTTGTGGACAACAAGAAGTGCAAATATTTAACAAAACCTGAACCACAGATCCGCAAGTGCAATGAACAGCCCTGCCAGACCAGGTAATAGTGATTTGGTTAAATTAAACTGTAGTATCTAGATGTAAAAATCTCAAAGTGGACTGCTTCTGGCAATGAATGTGCAGTTAATACATTCATCCAAAATGTTATAATGCAAAATGTAGGGAAAACAGAAACACTGGAAGTTGTTTCTCCTGAGTTGTAATGAAAGAGAGTCCTTAAGCACCATGCCTAAATCAGTTCTTATTCAATAAAGTGATTCATTACTTTCCTCAGAAACTGTTCTGACAGACTGACCTGTGCTACAGAACTGAAATTTAAATGCTGTCTATATAAAGATGTATAAGGGATTTAATCCCATGCTCTTAATTAATGATATACTTTAGTGGGGTTTTTTTCAATCAAGGCTCTGCTTCTTAAAAGCTCTTGTTAAACTCTGGGTACACTAAATAGTAAAAAAATAAATAAATAGTAAATAAATAAATAAATAAATAACTGCTGTTAATCGCTGTTTCTACATTTATGCAACTTGAAGTATAGAGAACCTGCCCCTTGCTCCTCTCCTCCCTCTCACCCTTGTATGTGGATCAATAAATAGGCTGAACTAGACTCTGATGGCTGAACACTGGAAGAGGCAGGAGGCAGCACCGTGTGCAGCCCGTGCCAGGCAAAGCCCACCACCCACTGGTGTCCCTGCAGCTGAACTGGCAGCCTGCTCCTTGCGCTGCCTGACCAGGCCAGCACAGTGGCCCATTTCAGAGAGGTTCCATTTGGTAGCTAAGAACTATGACTTGAGGAAGTCCTCAAGAATCGCATGGACTTGTTTAAAGCATGTTAGAGCAAGTCCACACCTTTCAGGGAGGGGAGACCAGCTAGCAAGAGCTGGCAAGCACCTCCAGGAGTAAGCACTGGGGCCAGTCTACTGCAGTCATCTGGAGGACAGGTAGATGGCATTTTTAAACAACACAATCCAAAAATAAATTAAATGCAAATACTGTTGAAGAAAGTATGTAAAGTGAACTAGAAGACACAGCTTTCTTGGAAAGGATGCACTGAAATTGGTAAAATGCAAAGTGGGATACATTTTAAGTAAGACAAAACCACTTACATTTGTACTTTCCCAAACTAGGGCATTACCCTTTGAAGGGATTATTTATATTTCATTATATGCATATTTGAAAACACCTTTGTTTTATTTTATTAACATTACTGTTCACTTAATGGATAGAAATGGAATAATGTAGTCTTTTTCTGAGGCATTGTCTACCATAAATTTTCAACATTCTGTGTTTTTTCCAGCTTCTTAAGTGAAAAATTTAAAATGTTGCTAATTGAAACTCAGAGATGCTGTGCTGAGAAATGTAGAAAGATTTAATGATCCTTAATGATCCAGTTTTTAATACACTGTAAGTGATCATTACAAAAAATTATTAGCTTTCAACAGAAATGTTACTGAAGCATACACTTGCATAACTACTTATTTGCTATTGGCATTTGAAGAAATACCTAAAAGTCTACTTCATTATCTTGACAGGCTATGATTTTAAAATTATATATATGGACAGATAACAAAAAACCCCTTAGTTAAATGTTTTATTTTCTTGCTACAAATGCATGACAGAAGGTTGAAACAAATTTATTAAATCTCAGTTTCTTAAGAACTCTCCTTGCAAACTAAGTTTCCTTGAATATGCTTGTGTACTGCATCAGGAGCAGAACTGTTTGATTTTTAAGGGCACATGGCCATAATCTGGATCTACAGCCCATCTGGGGAAAATTATGTTCTAGAACAACTGCTCTCCAGGTATGTGGGCTTTGCCAACTGCATCAGCCTTCTTTGTTGCTGTGATTTAAACCATGCACCCTGAGTTAGGCCTGACTCTGAAGAACACGAAGAATTGTGGGCTTTTGTGCTTTCTCCAGAGCAATGAGTCTTTCACACTTGAGTGATTCTTTCTTGCAACAGAGTATTTTCAAGGAATGCTGGACTTTACATGCAAGGCATACACTTGACATAGATAGACATACAGAGTAAAACAAGCAGGCTGATCAAGGATCTGTCATCTTTAAAATGTATATATATTTTGAAAGTTTTCTGATTGGAATTATAATTAGAGGAAAGTTCTTTGAAAACATAGGGGTAGCGGACTGCAGAAGGAATTTATATGTACTTTAATACCATATTTGAGGAAATATATGTTAGATTAATAAATACTTCATTAGCAAAAGGACAGTAAGAGGAGGCTGAAAATATGCAAGTGTGTCTTGGGTGTATACAGTGGTGAGCAGAGAACCAGATAATGTGATGGTATTTTTCCCTTCCTGATTGCTTATTACTGCATTGCCTGTGTTTCTTTGCAGATGGATGATGACAGAATGGACACCATGTTCAAGGACATGTGGGAAAGGAACCCAGAACAGACAAGTAGCCTGCACACAGCAGCTCAGAAATGGGACCCTGATCAGAGCTAGGGAGAGGGATTGTCTGGGGCCAAAGCCTGCTTCTGCACAGCGCTGTGAAGGCCAGGACTGCATGACTGTGTGGGAGGCAGGAGTCTGGTCAGAGGTGCTGCATTTATTTATACAAATACTCCATAGTGGTTATTTGTGCCTTAGTATTTTTTGGAAATAAGGTTTTTTTCAGCATCAAGTGGCACAGCTCAGCCTAATGATTTTCACGGTCCTCATGCAACGATTTGGCAAAGGGTTCAGGGACTAGGAAAACCAGCTGTGTAGAACTACTACATTTTACCTACTTAATGTCGTGGAACAGTTTCTTCTGGCTAGTTCTCAAGCACGCATAGTCAAGTATGTCCTGACTGTAGTAGTGGGTAACTAGGGGCAAATAGAATTAAGGCACCACTTACAAGCTACAAGACCTTGGGCTCAGAGTGGGAACATCTGGGATGTACTTTTGTACCAAGGGATGTTGATCAGCTGATAGTTGATGCCATCCTGCTTCAGAGAGGCTTTGAGGGGAGCTTCTGGCAAAGAGAGACATTTTCTTCCCTTCCTCTTTCTTCTCTGCTCTTTCTCCAAAGCAACAGCAATAGGCAAATGGGCTTGCAAATAACACGATTTCACATATGTTGCATCCTGAAGGATTGCTGCAAAATGTAATTATTTTTCAAAAAGCTTTATTAATTTAAGGTCTTTAAATGTGCTTGTCCATTTGGCTTTCTTCATCTTTGATTTCTTCTCAAGTTAACTGACCATGCAGGAAGAAGAGTGTTGTTCTCACTGCCATCTGGTGATGATGATGAAAGGGTTATTTGGAACTTCTTCATTGGAAGAGTAAAGGCAATTCTGATTGCCTCCCATACTAGAAGCTGTGCTATGGATCCCTCTGTGATCAAAATACAAATAGCAGCTTCTGAATGTGGGTTCAATCCCTTCTTTGGATTGCTCTACTCAGCAGAACCCCTTGATCCTCAACCAAGAAAGAGCTAACAAATAGGGAATGTTTTCAAAGATGAAAAACAGATGCTAAGGTAGAGATAGGAGATGTAAATAGCAGCAGTTCCTGGTGTGGTACACAGTTTTATAATGCGAGGGCTGGTTGTGAGAAGAAAGGCATCCATTTACAGAGGTGAGAAAAAGAAATACACGGATTGTTTAGTCAGTTTGTTTTACTTCAGAGATGAGAAATGAGTGAGCATGTTTTTGTTGGAAGCAATAAATATTTTTTGAAGAACGAGGTATTTCCCATGGCCATTCCTACTACCACCATTATGTAGGAAGCTAGCCATTACTGCTTCCTGCGGTTATAATCGGCTTGGCAAAGGAGAGTTTTGAACTGCAAGCAGTGGGATGATCAAAAGCAGTGATAATGTTTTGAGAAGGAAATGGCATCATTTTTGGCAGTTTAAGTGGGAATGATGGAAAAACCCCATAGATTAGGACCTTCTGAGCAACTTGAAGAGAGTTTTCACATGCTGTCTATATAGTGACTTTGAATTTTCAAGTTCAGTTTGTATTCTTGCATAGCTTTGGAATATTTACTTTTCCATTCTACATTTTTCCCCCTCCCAAAAAAGGCCTGTTGGACACTAACAGAGCTTTTCTGAAGTTGCTTCATATTTTATTCCTATGAATATTATTTTGATTTTCTATCATTGTATTTTTTTTCATTTGAAGAAGAAAGATTGTCTAATATTTTTACTATAACATTTTGCATCCATTTAATAATAACTTTTCAGATATTTTCTTATTTTAAAGCCTATTTTTTCCTTAAGTTTTGATCTAATTTTAGGTAAAAATGAATCAATTATCATTCTGTCCCATAAGGATTTTTTGTTAGTTTTTATTTTTTAATATAGCTGGTGTTGATGCAATTGAAGGTTGGCAGTCAGTAGATCACTGAAGCTGTGAAATATTTATGTTGGCCTAGCAGAAGTCATATAGAAGGGGATGAAATGGGGTAAGTGAATTTTGTAGAAATCTGAAAAACATTTTTTTCCAACAGTGCTCTGTAAAGTGTGGTAAGGGAGTACGGCATCGGACTGTGAGGTGCACCAATCCACGCAAGAAATGTGTTTTGTCCACAAGACCTAAAGAGGCGGAGGACTGTGAGGACTATTCCAAATGCTACGTCTGGAGAATGGGAGACTGGTCTAAGGTGAGTCATCCTTGATACCAGTGCCCCCCAGCATAATACATTTCACCAATTGAGTTCTTAATAAGAATTACTCTTATCAAAAGTGTACAAATGTCCCAGCTGAGGGAACAATAAGGCTATAGACAAAAAAACCCAAACCGTGAACTGGTAGTCACAGTGAGCCTACAGAATAAATAAAAATCAGGAATATGAAATAAGTCTGAGATAAATCTTCAATATAATTCAAATCTGTACGAATTTACTGTTGTCAGTAGGCAGGCAAGCAACTTCAGAAACTGCAATTAACTCCAACCTTACAGTTGACATATTTTTTTAATTTGTGTTTGCACATTTTATTTGTATTTCCAATAAAGTACACCCTCCAGCCTTATACAGGAGCACCTTTAGCCTATTAAATTTCCACATAAACCATTTAGCATCTAGGAAGCATCTAATACTGTTATTCTGTTATTATTCTTTTATTACTGTGGATACTCAACATAGCTGTCATTACATTATTTCCTTGGCATATGGGTTTTGATTTTAGTGAGGTGGATAAGCATAGGACAAACAGTAACAAATTATATTGGTTAGATCTATGATTGACCTTGAATATCTGATACAGTTTTGAAATATCCAAAACATGCTGAAATTCTGAAATTGAATGTTGTCAAGGTTTTCTCTTGCTGTGTCACAGACTACACTTTAGCCGAAATATTGTAATCTCTTTTTATTTCCTTTGCTTCTCTTCATAACTTTGCACACAACATTTTTACTTTCAGCACCTATCATTATTGCAGCATTTTTTAAACTTGCTTGTATGGAGAAGTATTTAATGTATTTTTAGTTGTCTTTCATGTGATGTAGGAGCTGGAAACAAGGACTAAAGCCAGCAGTGTATGACTAGCCAGCCTTCCAAGAATTAGCTGCAAGTACTTCATGAGTAACTAGCTACTTCAAAAGCACATAGTATAACCATTAATTTTTTTAAACAACAGAAGCAACTAACTTTCAGTAGCAGTATTACTTTTACAAGAAGATACATTTGGCAATAAAGTTTAGTATTTCCATTTCTCTACCACATAACTATGGTTAAAACCTGCCTCATTTAGCACTAGCACCGGTAGGAAGTAAACCATGGAGAAATGACCATCTGCTTTCTTAATTGAAGCAGTCATTCAAATTGGGGTTGCTGAGGCTATGTGGGGATGCTCAGACAGTTACACTGTGTTCCCAGTGCCCTCGGGAGAGAACTTTATTCTCTAATTCAGTACTTTTCACAAACATCCATGTCATAGATGAGTGTACAAAAAACTTACTGACAATCTTGTATTTTCTGCTCTTCTCCTAGAGTCAAAGCTATAACACTCTCACCGAAATTGTACTTTGAACTTCACAATTAGGACATGAGGAATTATGGAATTGGCAAAATCTTTTGAACAGTTAACATACAGTCTGACTGTGATTTTTACAGCAGAGGTTTTCCAAGATTTATACTAAAAAATAGATACTTTGATTTCTCTACGGAGACACAAGTTCAATTTAAAATATACTTGGATTTATATTTCTTTTCTCTGTTACTCTTCTATTCCACTGAAGGAGTACATAGCAACATGAAGTCATGGCATATATGTTAAAATGTCTGCAATGGTGAAAACAAATTAAAAGCTCAGATAAATGTTAATCTTTGTTCACTGTTTGTTTCTAACCCAGAGGTTCAGTGCAGCCTTCTGTGTTCACTGTTTTTACTCTTTAGGATTGTTCTTGACATTGACAGAAGTCTGTTCCTTTGAGCAGAGCCAAGTTCTCCTTAGCTAATGCCAAGATTTGACTTGAAAAATTTAAATGACGCTTCTCACACATTGAAACAAGAGGCTTAATGTGATCTTTACTCTCTTTGCTGTTTCCCTTGAACTCCTAAGACATAATTTAAAATGAAGCTTAAATTAAAGTATTATTGAGAAGACAACATTATTATTAATTATGAAGTGCTGTAATGGTGTTAATTTGTTTTATTGGTATAGTTACATAGAGATCAAATAGTTTTTAAGCTCTATGTTTCAACAATACCAAGATCAAAGAAAATTTGACCGGAAGTCCATGCTCCAACAGATCAATAAACACAATAATCCTTCTAAAACTCAAACTTAATCTAAAAGAAGTCTTTTGCCTGTGTGCAACATTTCAATCTGTAATGGCATTTGAGTCAGTACAGTGAGTCAATACGCTAAACATCTCTGCTCTTAACATCACTTGGGCCCTGTGCCCACCTTTGTGAGGAATATGAGTATGATGAGAAAGAAAAGAATAAAAGCTCAAACTGAGCTTCTGGAGCTAGTACCTAGCAACATTACCAATGACAATGTATTTTCCCAGCGAATGCCATCCATGGAATATCCTACCTAACAATGTGAGCGTAACCTTCAAATGAGGAATGCTCAGAGATCATAGCTATTCTGGCACCAGGTAGGGCAAGGTGTTGTTAGCACCATTGTCCCTTGCTAAGCTGCCCACTGGCTACCCATTTCAAAGCCATATGAGGACAGGATCATGCTCAGAGGCATTCATCAGCTAAGTATAAACAAATACTCCGAGGAGAGGTGAAATGAAAAGGAGATGAATTGCATGTTTACACATCTGCACAGCTTACTACAGAACATATCATTGTAGAAGTCATTCTCCAAAAAACACTTAAATTTCAGCAGCATAGGGTGCTCAAAAGGCATGTTTAAGGTACTTTACTTTATGTAGGAAACTATATTTTTTTCTGCTACTATCTAGACTCTTCGGAACATTGTCAGAATAAATGAAGCATGAGAAGCAGGATGAATTTTGGAAGAGAGAATAATTTAGAAAAGTGGGTATTGAAAATGATATTTGAAAACCTACATTTGATATGGTACTGTATCATTCAGCAAGGAAAAATAGGATCAAAAGACTGGGCAACAAACGAGAATTTAGGGCGCAGCAATTTGTAAGATGAAGATATATATAGTATGTGTGTATAGGAGACCAGAGAGGATAATGTGGCATAAGTTGTAAAAGGATTGGAAAAAGAATGCATTCTGTAAAAACTAAAGATGGAGTAGCAGCAGAATTTTGAAGTAGTATCTGTGTGTTAGACCAGAGATGCTGAGGAGTCAAATACAACATCTGGGGTAGTGATCCCCATGGTTGGGATGCAGTTCACTTTGTCTCTAGCCGGAAGAAGCAGAAATGTGAAGCAAAGGTTAGTCTCCTACTCTTTTTTTCCACTGAGTCTGAAAGGGCATCTGAAGCAACTGCTCAGTTTTTACACCAATGAATCCCAGAATTCATGGCCTATTCCAAATTATTTATTTCAGACAGTACATGCAGTACTCCCTAGAAAGTGTGTAGATGGTGGAAGTCAAGTCTCCTGCTGTTAGCAGGAGGCAGAATCACAGAGTGATCTACTAAATGAGTGGTACAGAAAGCAGATGTCAGTGATAAGGATTGTTCGTCTTCTGCCCCAATCAGAGAACATGTGTAAACAGACAGAAGGTAAAAACCCACAAACTTCTTTTGCCAACTGTTCAAGAGCATGGGGCATTCAACCTTTAAATTGTGTGCTTAAATATTTAAACAACCTCTAAATTCCCATGGCAAACAAACTCAACTGATTTAATCTCCTCCAATTAAAAAAATAAAGGATGATATTAATGTTATAATTTTACTGACAAGGGAATTAGTCTTGGTTTCTTTCCTTGTATCCCCATCCAAAATCATTAAGGTCTTTTAGATTCTTGGAATGGAATAGTGCTGGCCATGAGTCAAAATATAACACTATCAGTAGATTTATGGACAAAGAAATCACATTATGTGAAATAATATACATTAAAATAATATTGTCATCATGTCAATAACTTTCATATTGACTTATATATCATTAATTTGCAGCAAATGAGGTATGTCTTTGTTTCAGAAGTGAAGCATGAGCAAATAATATGGAAGATGTCAATATCATTAAATGAGATTGGGAAATTTTGTACATTTCTAACCAGTCCTGTAATATTAACATCTTCTGTTTCAGATAAAGGTTTTTTTTAGATCAATATGCTGTAGTATTTTGGCTGGAATAAATGTAGTGTCATGATAGTTTCTAGAGAAACAGAATGAGACTACCCTTAATGATAAAAGAAACCACTAATAAGACTGGAAAGGATTTTAAAAGTAGGTATCACCCATTTTGCATACACAAAAAATCACACATAAATGGGAAACTCTAGCGTCTGTATCACACCTAGATCTGCTAAGATGTCTTTGTTGGTTTTCTGCTACAAGTGTCTTTAGGTTAAGAAAGTTTTGGGGAATACCAAATTGGAATCTAAAGGTAATTATGAGTGAGTGTTGTGTTGTCTCTCAAGCTGCATTATCTGTAAATGTGGTTATATTAGAAAATAATTAAGTTGTAGTACATCTTAATAGTTCACATCTGGATTGAACCTTCCTAGGCCTCAGAGAAAATCAAATAATGAAGAAACAAGAACAAAAGAAACTAACAGCTGCTCCTGAAAGATGCTTGCAATCTTACTTGACATGGTAATGGGAGAACTATACAATCAAATAAATAATGAAAAGGAAAAGAAAGAAAAAAAATTTTAAGTCCACCTCATAATATATACTCTATTTTTCCCTGTATGTCCTAGGGGAAGGTCTTAAGCAGAAGTTACCACTTTTATACATTACTTTTTAACTTTTTCATCAAGAAGTGAACAAGTTTGTTCCCACAATGACCTTCACATGGAGTATAAGAGATGGTATGGTGCAAAAAGAAGGGTGCATGTGCAGAAAACCAACCCTCATAGCTAGAAGAGGATGCCTGGAAGATGGCAGCCTGTTGTGGAGGCAAATGCAGCCCCGTGCTTAAATGTGTCTGTACAACCATGGTCTTGCCACACAATGTACAACATGCTGCACAGTGCCACCTGAAGAAGCAGTACAGGGAAAGAGGAGATTCCCTCCCACTGTTGGGAGACACTGTTGTGTCTCTGACACTGACAGAGAAAGAAAAGGGTAATATTGATGCATTCAGCAATTGAACAAAATTGTTTCGGACTCTGATGATATTAAAAAGTGGTTTCCAGGGAAGCAGGCTGAGATGTCTTCTGTAGAGACACAAATCAGTAGTGAAAAGATTGACTTCGAAGTCACCTTCATAAACCTGAACAGTTAGAGAAAACCTAGGAAATTCCAGAAGAAAAGGAGGTCTGAAATATACTTGAACAAGGTAGGGTTTTTCTACTCCCTGGTATTAGAAGTAAAATGATAAAAATGGTGCTAAAATAGATAATTGATAACATTATAAATAAATTTTGTTTTCTTCTACTTATGCCCAGCAATATTTTGAAACTAAATATTGTTAATATTAGTATGCAGTTATTGACTTTGAACCTTTAGGCAGCTCTATAAATTTTCTGTGTGCTCCTTCTTGCCAGATTTTCTGTGGTTCTACCTACAGACTGAAACCTTTGCTATAAGCAAAGCAGTGGGGCTGCTATTTCCTGTACCAGCTTTTGGCACTCTTTGAAATTGACAAGTGTGATTGACTGGGTTTAGTGATCCCTTGGAAGGCCAGGTGAAGGAGACAAGCTGTGTCATGCTGCTACAAATGCAGAAGTTATGGAGAGCAGTGTTGGCAGCTTCCCATCACCTCCTTTGCCACTGCTAATGTCTTCCAAGCCATTCTAGTGCAGGCTATACCCAAGCAGATACAAATTTCAGTCTTTTCTGTTTGTTTTACAGTGCTAGGCCATGCATTACTGCTGTAGGGGATTTAATTTATGCATATAAACATAGATGTAAGTGAAGAAAGCCATTCTTGGGAATTGCTGAAGAGAAGAAATGTCCTATGTCTGCTTTGTGCTTTCCCAGAAATGCCTACCAATTTTTGTTGAGGGTGCTGAGATCTTTGAACAGTGGATCTTCTGGAAGGCTGATGTGTATTTTAAGCAGGTAGATAAACCGTCTGGTGCTGAGACTCAGTGCATTAGGGGTTCTTTTGCCTGCTGTATCTCCATTTTTAAGCTAATCTCTCTTTCCAAATATCTTCCTCAGTATCTCTGACTATCATCTGCCAACGCATAACTCTTATAGCTGGTTCACTTGGTTTCTGTTAAAATTTATGTAATCCATTCTTTTTGGTGGGACCTAGCTGATTTTTGTTAGTTGGAAATTCTTTTCTTTCATGTTTCCATTATCCTATATTTCATGCAGCTAAAGAAAATATTGCCTCAGGTGTTCATTTTTGTGATAAACTTGATCTTCTATGAAATTCTTTTCTGTCCCAAAAGTATTTATTGTTTGGTTTTTGTTGTTTTGTTTTAACCTGTGTGATTGTCACTTTTTTGCTGTTTTCTGGTAACTTATGACTAGTGAAAAGATGAAAACACTTTAAAAACATAAGAAATAACCGAATCTTGAAAATTTCTTTTGAAATAATTGTTTCAGAGGCTGTCTTGAGCACAGCAACCATGAAATGATAGAGTTTTCAGTTTTCAAAGCAGTAAGGAGAGGAGGCAACAGAACTGCCATCTTGTACTTCCAGAGGGCAGACTTTGGCCTGTTTAGAAGACTGATGGACTGAGTCCCTTGAGAGGCAGTCCTGAATGGCAAAGGAGTCCAGAAAGGCTAAACATTCTTCAAGAAAGAAATCTTAAAGATTCCAGAGTTGTCTGTCCCTATGTGATGAAAGACGAGCTAACTGTCTGAACAGAGAGCTTTGGTTGTAACTTGGGGGGGAAAAAAGAGTTTGTGACCTTTGTAAGAAGGGGCAGGCAACTCAGGAGCACTACGAAAATGTTGTGAGGTTATGCAGGAAGATTAGAAGGGTCAAGGCCCAGCTAGAATTTAATCATCCTACTACCATAAAGAGCAAAAAATGCTTCTATAAACACATGTCCAACAAAAAAGGAGGGCTAAGGAGAATCTCCATCCTTTATTGGATGCAGAGGGAAACATAATGACAAAGGATGAAGAAAAGACTGCTTCATACTTTCTTCGCCTCGATCTTTAATACTACATTCTGAGCTGAAAGACAGGGATGGGAAATGGAACCAAACCCTCATAATGGAAAGGAAAAATGGTCAGTGACCTGCTCCATCACTTAGAAGCTGACAAGTCTGTGAGGGTGGATGGGATCCACATGAGGGTACTGAGGAAGCTGGAAGGAGGATCCAGGGAACTACAGGCCTGTCAGCTTGACCTCAGTGCTGGGGAAGGTCAGGAGCAGATGATCCTGAGTGTCATCATATGGCATGTACTGAACCTGCATGATCAGGCCCAGTCAGCATATGGGTTTATTAAAAGCAGTTCTTGACTAATCTGATCTCCTTCTAAGACAGGGTTATCCACCTAGTGGATGAGGGAAAGACTGTGGATGTTGTCTACCTGGGCCTTAGTAAAGCCTTTGACACTGTCTCCCTCAGCATTCTTCTGGAAAAGCTGGCAGCCCATGGCTTGGACAGGCTCACTCTTTGCTGTTAAGAACTGTCTGCATGGCTGGACCCAGAGAGGAGTGGTGAATGGAGTTACATCCAGCTGGCAATTGGCCACTAAGAGGTATTCCCTGGGGTTTAGTATAGGGCGTGTTTAACATTTTTCTTGATGATCTGGACAGGGGAATCAAGTGCACCGTCAGTAAGTGCACAGACAACACCAAGTTGCATGGGAATGTTGACTTGCTGAGGGTAGGAAAGCTGTGCAGAGGGATAAAGACAAGCTGAATTGATGGGCTGAGGCCAGTGGTAAGACGTTCTACGAAGCCAAGTGCTGGATTGTGTACTTGGATCACAACAACCACAGGCAGTGCTACAGGCTGGGGGCAGAGTGGCTGGACAGCTGCTTGGCAGAAAAGGATGGGGCTGATGGTCAACAGTGACTGAACATGAGCCAGCTGTGCCAAGATGGCCAAGAAGGCCAATGGTAGCCTGGCCTATATCAGCAGTAGTGTGGCCAGCAGGACCTGGGCAGCAGTTGTCCCCCTGTACTCGGCACTGGTGAGGTTGTTCAGTTTTGGGCCCCTCACTGTAAGATATTGAAGTGTTGGAGCGTGTCTAGAGAAGGGCAACAGAAGATGATGAAGGGTCTAGAGTACAAGTCCTGTGAAGGGTGGCTGAGGGAGCTCGGGCTGTTTGGCCTGGAGAAAAGGAGGCTCAGGGTAGACTTTCTCTCTCTCTACAACTGCCTGAAAGGTAGGTGTAGTGAGGTGGGAGCTGGTCTCCTCTCCCGGGTAACAAGTGATGCAATGAGAGGAAATGGCCTCAAGTTGAGCCAGCAGAGGCTTAGGTTGAATATTAGGAAAAAGTTCCTCAGCAAAAGGATTAGGACAGACTGCCTAGGCAGACAGTGGAGTTACCATCCCTAGAGGTATTGAAAGACATGTAGTTGTGTTAGTTACAGACATGGTTTAGTGATGGACTTGGGAGTGCTGAGTTAATGGTTTGACTCAATGATCTTAGAGGTCTTTTCCAGTTTATCTGATTCTATGATTTTATTCTTGTATTTCAGCTAAATACAAGTTCTAAGGGTTCTGATTCCTTGTAAACTTGGTTTGGTTTTTTTAATACCTTTCATAGCCATTTAGGTGAGGCACCTGCTATCATTTCAGGTCTTCATTATTTAAAATTTGGTAGATACAGTGACTGGAAGTAAATTCATTATCAGAATTTCATTTATTCAATCTACTGGAAAAACTTGAAAGTGCTACATAGTTTGATGATATTTAAAGGCCAGTGCTTAATTCTATGTTGTACAAAACAGCTTTTTGACATGTGTTTCTTTGATTTCTGAAAAGTAAATAGGTAAAATAGAAAATTTTAAAAGAAAGGATTTTCTTGGAGGTTTCATTTTCCCTCCTTTGAAATTTCCTTTATATCCTTAGTGGGTTCTATGACCTGTCTTTTCATTAGAAATACCATAAGTCTTTAATTACTTCTTTGTGCTGTTGAGCTATGCTTTTCCCTGCAAGGTTTTCTACTGAGCATCAGGCTAGCATTGTCATGTATCCTGATATAATTATGTACTCAAAGGTGAATATTTCAAATTAATTTTAAGAATTCATTTTCATCAGTTCTGAATAGCACACTCAACTAATTTAATCAGAAAGATAAAGGTAATTATGTCATGAAATCTAACTGTTTCCAGATTCTTGTTTGGATGTGTGATAGCTAAAATGAATGGAAGGTCATGTCCTGCTAAAATACCATGCAATGATATTTCAGATATGAAAATTTGAAATACAATAATGTCTTGTTCTTTGCTAAGCACTAGTGGCAATAATACATCCATGGGTGAGTCAGCACAGGCAGACATCCAGGACAACCACAAATCCAAAACTAAAATTTATTTCTGTTTCCTCACTAACAGGAGTCCCTGCAGTAGTGCCCAAGCAAAGGTGCACAATCATGGCTAAAATTTGTAAAACCCACCAGTGTTAGGATGTCAAATACTATTTAGCAGTGTGTCTAAAGTCCTAAATAAGAATAAATAACTATTTCAGGAGGCAGTATATTTAACTTGCCTTAAAACTTGAATGTGTTTTTGTATTAAATATAGATTTATAGAAAGCATAAATACAAAATTTAAAATGGTGTGTAAGTACATCTGGAGCATATAGAGAAACTTGGCTTTCTAGATCTGTTATGGTACTACAGAATTTGTCCATGTTTTAATATAGGTCATTACGATGAGAGAAAAATGCTGATACCTTCCATGGTATCGGGGGGAAATGGGAGGCTGTAATAGGGTCTTAGGTTTTTTATGGATTTGAACTCCAGCTTGTCTCTTAACAGAACAAACCAGTGTCATTGGGATAATCCTGGTTTTTAAACCATGAAGTGGATGATTGTGTTTCATTAATTCATCCAAGAAAGAAATTGGGTGATGGAGCCTGGATTTCACGTGGAGACAAAGAATTTTCCACTTCCAAGCTGAGTCCAGAGAGCCCATTCAGATTCAAACCTATCAAACCCCACTACTGATTCAGAGTAGACAGGTGGTGATATTCTGAAGAATAGGTGCATAAATACTGACCTGGAAAAAAAAATTTTCTTTTGTAATCAACTCATAAACTTTGAGTTGCTTCTTGTCTTGATACCAAAGGCAGTTCTGCCTCCTCTGCCAAACAACCAAATTGTTCTGCATGGGACCTTAAAAGGGATTCAAGAAAGAAAGGAAAAAGGGGAAGGAAAAAAAAAAAAAGAAAGAGAAAAGAAAGGTCCAGGTTATTGAGATGAGGTGATGAGGATTTCCACCATAGGAGCTCTATCTCTAGTTTATCAAGGGAACTTGGGCTCTGTCTGACTTAATTGAAAATCTTACCTCTTTTGAAGAGCTATGCAGTACAAGCTCTTATCCCAGAAAGTGGAGCTAGAAAGAAAAAATGGAGGGACGGGGGCAGAAGAAGGAAAATAAAAAGAATGTAAAAGTAAAATAAATAGGGACGACTCAAACTTTCTAAACTTAGAAGAGACCAACAGCAGATTTTTTTTATCTAAACTTAGCACAAGTTCTGAATTTTAAATTTGGCATGCTGAGGTGTTGGGTGTGTCAGAAATGAGAGAGGCAGAAAGACCTTCCTGGAAATGATGCATGTGAGAACTCAGACTCCATCTTATGCTTGTATCCATCAGTCCCTCTTTTTTTTACACTATTCAGAAATGCCTATATTAAAAAAAAAAAAAAAAAAAAAAAGGACTTAAATAAGCTCCAGATTATTTGCTTGATTTAGGTAATCTTTAAGAATATTGCCAAACTCAGTAAAAAGCCTTTGCTGGAAAAAAATGCACCACTTTATCTACTACCTGCCTTTAAATACAAACTTCATATAAAGACAAAATAGAAAAGGATTTTGCAAGCATGTCAGCAAATATGAATCCTGCTGCTAAAGTCTGATTGCTTGCTATTCTTGTTTCACACTCGCTTCATGAAAAGGTTGAAACCGCTTAAAAGCTGGAACTGATGAACCTATACATAAATGATTAGGAATGCTCTGCTAATAATTTCCAGTAAAACTCATCACTGAGTTTCCTTAGGAGCACGTCAGCCTCTGCTTTGAATGCTACTTAGACTTGTAAAACCTTTTATTGAACACTCCACTTATTCTCAAAAATAAATTGTCCAAGTCAATTCTGTTAATACTGTCACAGATTGGCTTTTTCATTGTGGATTGTATCAGCTTCTTCAGTGATTGCCTGTTGTCTTGGCAGAAAGATGCATTTTGACTGTTACTGTCTGCCAGTGACAATTTTTCCCTTAATTTAGGAATTCCTCCTTCTCATGGAGGCCAGCTGGAAGCAGCTAACACATTACAGCAACTTCCTCAGCTGTTGGCCTTGGGAATATGTATTCTCTCCAGAATATATATCTTTGGAAGGGAACAGAAAGAAGGAATCTTGGGTAGCGGGTGTGCATGCCAAGTGTAAGGATTGTTATATTTAACACATAGGTTTCTGTCTTTGAAATTATGTCTAAAAGAAGTTCAAAGATAGGACAAAATTCAAATCACAGGGTGGTTAGATTTTTTTTTTGAAAGAAAAAAAAGAGATTTTAAAGAATAGCTGTTAACTATCTTTGCACAGGAATTTTTTGTAATCTTTAACAGGAATGTTTTACATGTCTTGCTGCTTGAATGGTTTTACAGTACCTTTAGGACTGTGTCCAAAATGTATAGATTAACAGCCACATAAAAAACCCCCTCTGGCTGTGTATTAGAACATTTAGTCTAAACCTACAAATAAAGTTGTCCTACGGGAATTTTTGCTAATCAGCTACATGGCCTTAAAGGGTAGGTCATCTGAACAGTGAGAAGTAAAATGCAATTAACCCCCACAAAAATAAGGTATTGCATGTGTAGGACTGATATTTTGGGGATAGAGTGGGTGGGAAGAAGAACTATAGAAATGTATTCTTCCATCACTACTAATAAAAGCTGTGGGTTTAAGTTAACCTGAGACCTGCTAAATTAATGAAAATGCTACATATTGGTTTGGAGTGGGCATTTTCTGTAAATCTTTAAGCTGTAAGCTTAAATCTGTAAGCTTTACCTTTAGATATATATAGATGGATAGATAGATATATATATATAGAGAAGCACATAAAAATGCAAGCAGTGGCAGTTTTGACAGATAAATTTATTTCTGATTGAATTCACTGCTTCATATGTAAAAGTGAAAATATTTTTATTTCTTTGAAATGGAAAGCTTAGTTAGAGTTTTAAACATGGAAATTCCAGAAATATGCAGAAGCTATACAGCTTCAACTACTGTCGTGGTTTAGCATAGTTCGGGTTTTTTGTTAAAGAGGGCTCCATCAGCCACGGAAGTGATTCTTTGCAAAGAGGTGCTTACAGCTTCCTCTAGACCCAATAGAACCAATCAACTGGCCAGTCTGAATATTGGCAACTTTTTAAAGCCGCTTAAGAAGCTTGACACACCTCTGTGATCCACATTTAAGAACGAACAAAGCCCGGGAAAGCTCTCTTGCTTCTGGCTTTCAGACAGGTAACTGGGGGCCCGCGTCACGGCTTGGCTGAGATCTCAGCTGCAGCCCCTCAGTGCGGGCCGGGCTGGCCGGGACACAGCCACCCCGGAGCCACGGGGCCCTGTTCCACCGCGGCCCTGCTCCGTGCGGGCGGCCCCGCGGCGCGGCTCGGCCAGGCCGGCCCTCACCCCTCCAGTGCGGCCGAAATTCACCTCAGGCCGCTGCCCGGCAAAGAGCAGGTGACCAACAGCGATAAGGGAATTCCAGCTGCGGGGCCGGGTGACATTAACCCTTGTAGGGCTGTAAGCTCCCTCCGGAACAGATGACGCCTGCAGACATCAATCCTCTCCCAAGTCAAAAGAAAGGGAAAGGTGAAGGCACGTGAAGAAAACACCATAAAGACACCAAGGTCAGTGAAGAAGGAAGAGCTGAAACCCCGAGAGAGGAGAAAGAGGAGATGCTTCAAGCCTAGAAGCTGAAATTCTGTTGTAAATCTAGGGTGATGGACTATGGTACATCAGAGTACCTGTTGTAATTTCATAAAAGCAATGGGGGGGAAGAGCGTTCAAACTGTGATTGTGAGCAAAAGTATCTGTGCTGAAACAAGCAAATGATGAAGTAGCTGTGATTTGATGAGAAGCATGAACAGAGAGAGATGAAAATGATGAAGACCCTTGCTCCCAGGGAAGAAGACCTCTATTCCTAGAGATGAAGATACTCCCAGAGATGGGGGAGGAGAACCTTTGCTTCTGAACAGCTCAACCTTAAAATGGTCAAGACTGGATCCTCAAAAGCAGTTGTGGGGAAAGCTGTAAGTCGAAGGAAGGGACTTTCACCTGTGAGCAGAGAACCAACCTGGGCGGCTGTCTTGCTGTGACATTGAAGCCATGAGAGAACTGTTTCTTGTGGAGATGTCTCCGTAGCATGAGCAAGAGAGACTCCTCTCCCTAAGTGAACTGAAAAAAAAGAGATTATTATAGAGGTGGTAAACTGACTGGAAAAATCTTAAGGGTTGTCTTTTTACATTGTCAGTGGGAGAGGGGAGAAAGGTGGGGGGAGGAGAAGTGTTCTGAAGGTTTAGTCTGACTTCTTTTCTTTCTGTTAGGTCTGTTAATAAACTTCTTTATATTAAGTTTTGTTCCTTCTTTGCTTTCCCCTAATTCTTATCTCACAGAAGCCAAATAAGTAAGTAATGGATATTTTGAACCAAACCACTACAACTACATACCACAATCAATACCTAAAATGTGACAGCTGCATATCCAGTGAAAGGTATTTACCTCAGATTCAATATTTGCAATGAGATCAATCCAAAGGTGAGGCAAGCTTGGGAGGCAGTTTTGGAAGAGTCTGCTTCAGCTAGAATGTAAAATGAGGGTCAGAGCTGTTGCTCTGAAGGTACCTCTGGCTGATCTGCAGAAGCTGAGGTGTCTCCTAGTTAAGTCAGACAAAGTCCGTATCTTTTCAGGATAAAGAAGAAAAATATTATGAATTACTTCTATTGTCCAATATTAGTGTCTTCTCTCAGTTGTAACAGCAGTTGGCTGATGTGTTTGCAAAACAAACTCATGTTTAAGGCCACTTCATGGAGACAGAAACCTCACTGTTTGCCTGTGTAGCTAGCAAGCGCACTGCTAAATGCCTGCTGCTTTCCCTATTTCATACTATTTCATATTACTTTGAATATGGGATAATGTAGATATGGCAAAAAGATACTTTTTTTTCTGGCTTCCAGTCAGTAGAATTCTTAATTTTGAAGTCAGACGCCACCGCTGCTGCTGCTGCTGCTGCTGTATGAAGAGCACAGCATGCCTATCAGATCCCTCATTGATTTTTAAATCCTAGCTGTGTAAAAAAATCTTGCTTTACTTACATACTGACTAGGCTGAGTTTAAATGTTTTGGATTGCAAATCACTGTGGTAGCCCTGCCTCTTCTCAATGTTCCCCAAACATCTTACAAGACTTAATAAGTTCCCATTCTTTCAAAATAAGAATAAATGCACTGTTAAAATTCAGTGCATTTCTATGGCGAGAAAAGAAGATAGACCACTAATTACTTTATTTCCTGCATTGCCACATATTTCCTATATGAACTGAGACATTTCATTTAATCATCCTCTGATGTCAGTTTCTTTGTCTAAAGTTGTGATATTAAAAAGTAGGTAAAGCAAGGGTAAAATTAAATGTTTGCAATGTCTCTACATCTTTGGATGGAAAATTACATTGTAATGCTTCACAGCACTCTTTGAAATATCTCACCAAGGCCAGTGGAGGCTCAATTATTAAAAGGATATTAATTCACCAATTAAGATTTTAATGCCAAAATCTTGCCAGATTCTGCCTAGAAACTCAGCGCCTAAACACTGATTAGCCAAGAGAGATCTGTCTGTTACGTGTTCTGTCAGCTGCAGTCACAACAAACTTTCAGGCTAGAGCTCGTCTGATGGAGGGATGTGGCTGCTGCCAGAATGCTCTCCACAAAGGCACCTGCCTACATGAATTGTTTGGCATTATCAATTAGCAGATAAACCACTGGAGCCCATTTTATTAGCAAAAGTCTGGTGTTTTCAAATCGCATTCTCCCCTCCAGTACTCCAGATGGCTGGATTGCACTTACTCACTCTTTGATAACCAAAGGTTAAGGGCAGATAGGTTTTTTTTGAGATCTTGTGTACCAGGTCCACCTGCCCATGTCCTCCTTCTTTGTAGATAACAAAAGGAATACCACAAGCTCAGACATCCTCTAACTTTGGTTGAAAAACATGCAAATCTTTTACTGAAGGGAAAAATTGTAATACTGTGTACAATATTACTCTAAATTAAGATCACTATGGTAACATTTAAAGATTATCTTATTATTAGACATCTTCAACATATTAGCTTCGTCATATCTCCTTCATTTGCCCTTTACTCTCACTTATTTTTTCTTTTTGTGTCATAGTTTTAATTTTGTCTTCTCTTTCCCCCTTGTTAATTTTGCTATTCCATTGTCTCAATTTTAATTTCATTAAAATATTCCAAAAATAAATATCTCTGACATCACAATGAGAGGAATTTAAGGAGTGGCCAGAATTTTGACAAGACTAAAATCTGTGTTCCGTCTGCTATTGGGGATAAAATTCATCTAGGTATATGTGTGATTTTTCATGTTGACCATGTGCATAATGTTTGCTATTATAGGAACTCAGATTATTTTTAGCTGCACAGAGAAAAGGCAGAGAATTCAAGAAAAAGAGTTGTACTGAGAGGCTTTTCTCAAGGAATTTTACAGCAGTATACTAAATTTAAAGTTGATAGCATACTTTGAAAATTCTACAGTACTAACTGATTTCCCTCCTCTAAACCATATAATTGTTCATGTGTTAAACTGTGGTTGATACTGGATAGACGACTATGTATTGTTAATTTAATATCTTTACATGCCGTGGCTCATGGAGGCTGTATCTGATTAACTCAGCAACATACAGTTCTGTATTGACTCACTGAGAACAGAAGCAAAATCAAGTCCACTTGCTGCCTTTATAAAATGCCAGTGTTTGATTTCATGTGGTTACAAGTTCAGTCCGTTGTGAAAACCTCCAAGTGTATATCCTAGTCTCTTGAGCTCTCAGTCTCTTGTACCTCTCTTGAGCTCTTCTGAGCTCATAAGAGCTCAAGAGAGGTACAAGAGACTAGGATATACACTCTTGATATACATTTTGGGATGCAAGCCCTCTACTTCCTATTTAGCACATGTAAATCTTTCTTCCAAGTAACAGTGTTTAAAATGTCACTCAAAAGCACACAGATAACAAAACCAAAGGGTAAAAACTTGTTCAGTATTTCCAGTAGTCAAGGTTTATTCCTACTTTGCAGAATACTATACTTCTCCATCTCCATCTTGAGACAGGATGGGTGGGAAACATTTTTTGTTATAGCACCTTCTCCTTGTCTTTCTCATTTCAGTTTTTTTTTCAGCTGCTTCTTGAAGTCTCGCAAGGAAATATATTCTGAACATTTATGTAATTAAAATTATTTAGAAAAACACTTTCACGATTATGTGGCAAAATTTTCAGCCTGAGCTCTTAGATTATTCATTACAAGAAATTGATTAGTATTTGAAGATGTTCTCTATAGTAAATTTCTCTAAAACTTGGTGAAATGTGTGGGCACTTATGTCAAAATCATTAGAGAGTAGGAGGAAATTCCAATATGTAATTCCTTAATAGATTTGTAGTTAAAGCAATAGCATGTGTGTCAATACACACAAAAGTAATTCATGTCTTAGGAAATTTTGTTCACATAAAGTCAGAGAGGGGGAAAGCATGGGGGTTTTTTTTGTTGTTTCATTTTGTTTTGTTTGTTTTTGTTTGGAATAGGTTTTCTAAGCATCTGTACAGCACTGTCCAAGTTTTAACTCTAATATATTATGTTACTGTGACAGAAGTAGAATGTTACCATTGTTACAGTGCTCAGTTGTTTCATTTCTTACCTCATTCTCTGTGGCACAAAGATGGCAAGATAGTTAAAGGCCAGGTATCATGTCTCACACTGTGAGTTATATCTGTGAAAACATGAAGATGTGATGCAAAGACAGGAGGCATACACTCTGCTCAGCAGAAAGAGCATCTTTGCTGTGGTTAATTAATGGCTTTATTAAAAATTCTTCTCTCTGCTAGTATCTGTGAATTTTTTTTCCATCACTTTAACCTCTAATAAGAGTAAATTAGTGTACAGATACAAGAGAGTAGCCTTTGCTTCCTTCAGGCACATTGCTGTATTTGAGTTTCATCACAGGCTCTATAAAATGGGCTTTGATAGCAATTGGATGCGGGAATGAGTCCTTCAATTAATACTGCTAGTTTATTTGTGCTTTGAAAATTGATTTTCATTTAGCTAACTCAATATAATGCAGAAATCTTGGAATTTGGAAGAAGCAGCCACTGAATTCACCTGGACTGTCATTTCATGTTCATGATTACAGGCAAAAATACCTTTCCACTGAATGTGTCTTTTGTGTGTTCCAGTGCTCCGTCACCTGTGGCAAAGGAATGCAGTCTCGAGTCATCCAGTGCATGCACAAGATCACGGGAAGGCATGGCAATGAATGCTTTTCTTCAGAAAAGCCTGCAGCTTACAGACCCTGTCATCTCCATCCCTGCAATGAGAAAATTAATGTTAACACAATAACATCACCCAGGTTAGGTAAGCAGTCAAAAATGACAAATCTCTTTTCAGTTCTTTCTCTCCATACAGTAATGATGATCCCTGTTTAAAAACAGAAGGCTAGGATTCAGGAGATATTCAGGAGATTTAAATTCTATGCAGAGACTGATCTTCCTGCCTTAGTTTTTGAGCATGCACAGCAGAGACTGCAACTAAGAATGGTGAAGGGTTTTGTTATGCAAGGAAGGAACTTATTATGAGACTGTATGGTATTATGGGAACAAAGCATCCCATATGAAAATATATTTATATTAGAGACACTATAAATATATATGTTTATAGATATATATATTCACTCATTCGATTTTATCAAACCTTTCTAAAGTAAGAAAAATATCTTCTTTCCTGTTTAAAAATTCTGCAAACTGTGTTCTCTTGATGTTTGTGAGATCAAGGAGGCCTTTATTTGTTTCTCAAATACAATCAGCTCTTTCCACTTGTCTTTAGTTGAAATGTCTACGTCTATGCCTGATGTATTAGAATGTGTGAAGGAAAATTAGTTTGAATGAAGAGATTTGCTGTACCTGGCAGAACTTAGGTCTCTATTGTTCTTAAGCAAATTATGTTATTGTGCAACTACAGAGATGTTAATTCTGGTAGTTTTTATTTCCTAGTGCATTGTTGATGATGATTACCATTAGTTCTCCTAATTGTTCATTTGCATCTTGAGCATGACAAGAATATTCAAAGGCTTGCTGTAAGACAGCACACCCTTTCCAGCTGATTTTTCAGAGCCCTTTTTAAGATAAAGCTTCCTGTTCAATAGATTACTCCCACATGGAAAACAAGACTGGCATTTCAGACTATATGCAATACTTCCTTTAGGACAGTGGAGGGTATTTCTCTTTCAGGTTTTTAACCTTTAAACATTTCTGTGCAGTAGTCATTGTTTCAATTTGCTGTTGCTTATGGCCCTCTCCTTGCTAATTCACTGTTTGAAGATTCCTCCTCTTCGTACTTCAGCTTTCTCTGTTCAGCTGGTCTTTCAGAAGCAAGATGCCATTGCCCCATCATTGATGATTTTCCTCTGGTGAGGTTATATAAGCAGCTTTGTGTCACAGAGTCCAGTGAATCAGAAAGAACCACAGAAAAAATACAGTGTCAATTAAAATTTGACTTAATGTGAAGTTCAAGGAAAAAAAAAAAATTTGGCTATTTTGTCATCACGGAATGGATTATGTGGTACTGAAATTAGTAATCTACAGGTCAATGTCATCCAGCATGGAGTCAGAATCCAAACCAGTAGAAACCTTAATATCTCCAAAATACATAATGCAATGCTTCTCTTCTGTGTATTGATAATTTTGGCCTCCCATTCCATTGTATCATGCAGTATAGATCTTTTGATTTGGGGGTAGGGCTAGTGAAAGCTTAAGGGGATTGTGCCACCAGCTCTTTTACAAATTTCTCTTCTATTAAAATAGGAGATTAACTCAAATCTGAAATTGACTTATTTTCTCAATTCAGTGTTTGTGATGGATTTTGGACGATATCTTGTTCTTGTGCCCTGCTTTTCACTGGGTTCCCATTTTAATTCCATGTGTGTGCTACAGCTTGTATAACTAAATGTGCAAAGTTCCAGCTTTAGTACCATGGTCCTTCTATGATAAACTTTGTAAGAGGCATCATAAGTGAAACAAGGCAGAAAGATGAGCTCCATTCTCTCATGAGAAGACAGCTGCATGACATTAATTAAGTTCAATGCAACTTAATCCAATTTGCAAATAAAGCTGGCCTTAAAAATTTTTGATGTTGAATATATTGACAACAGGAGGACGAGGGGGATTCTTTCTTTTGTTAAATATCTACATCTATTACTCTTTCTCTTCCCCAGATACACTTCTTGTGCCCTTGTCTCTTTTGCTACCTGATTCTTCACTAGTAAAGGCAACAGTAATGTTTATTTGATTTTGCTGTTGTTGTTTCACAGCTGCTTTAACATTCAAGTGCCTGGGAGACCAGTGGCCTGTGTACTGCAGAGTGATAAGAGAGAAGAACCTCTGTCAAGATATGAGGTGGTATCAGCGATGCTGCGAGACGTGCAGGGACTTTTATGCGCAAAAAATGCAAAAAAAGAGTTGACCTCTGTCAGGCTGGCTGGCTCTCAGCTCTTTGCAATCTTGTTATTTATAAACACACACACACCCACACACGCTTTTTCAGACCAAATATTATCAGATGACATATAATTTAATCAAATTAATTTATTTTTGCCTGCCAGACATCCTTAATGATTTTGGTTACACAGCCAACATGTTTTATCTTCTGACATTTTCATAATTAATTTTTATATGAACACTTTTGGTTACATTTATCAGAATTTTTAAAAAATAGTAACTAGTATTTTGAATGTTTATTTTCAGTAAGGTCATCTGTTGCAAAAAAGTCGTGTTATCTTAAATTTATTTTAATTTAGCTGAATAGTTTTGTTGTATATGGAAATAAAGACCTTTTAAATTTTATTATATTTTTGGCATTTGGAGTCAGAATGATCTTGTATTTTTTGCAACAGATGTCGAAGTGAACAAGCTAACATTATTAAACAGGTTATTACAGAATGTATTGTGAAATTAGTTCATTTGATTTAGAAACATACTGAAGGGGATATTCTACTGTAACTTATAACATATTATAAACAAGAAAATTAAAATAGCTAAGTAGAGATTTTGATCATTCTCATGGACACATACTTGAACACAAGTATTAAATCAATGAAACACTGTAGAGATTTACACTGAATCACTGTTGCACTGTTTGAGGTAGTGTAGAGAAATGCAGTCCTAGAACTTGTACCATCCTATGAATCCACGTCTGTAGTGTTTTAACATGTCACTTAATTTTAAAAGTTTTGAAACAAAAAACCCATGCCCCTCTATACCTTTGTGTGTCCTTTTGCAGATTTACAAATGGAAGAGTCCTTTCTCCTGCCACTTGTATGAATTAATCTGTTAAACATTCTCAGTTTTCTGTTGATGATTTAGAAAATAGCTTTGTAATACTACTTTAGTTTTATCTTTGTTTAATGAAAAAGTCTTTATAAAAATTAAATGTTTTACAGTTTTGTGAAACATTATGAAACAGCTAAGATTTTCCTTATGAGAAAATATTGTACATGATTCACATGATTTTTACATTTTCAATAAAAAGTAAAGCTTCTTTTGTTATTTGAATTTTTCTTTTTTTTGGGTATCTGTGTCTGATAGATTAATCAACTGAGCCCTGCATCACAGCAGGTACAGCTACAGTACGAGTACCTTCTCTGCCTCTTGACTTAGGCACCACTCTGAAGCTACAGACAGACATGTCACTCTGTGAGCCTTTATATATATGGAACATTGAGAATAACAGAGTAACATTTCATGGAGAGGCAGTTATTTATTTCAGGCGAGTGCTATAGCCACTGAACCTGGCAAGTGGTCAGCTGTAGGTCTTCTGCCCACATTTTGTGACACAAGCCTTTAAGTATGCTCTGAAAATATGTAGGAGAGCAAAACCTATAGGCAAGACAGCGGGAGAAATAAGTCAGGAAGGCATAATATTTTCTACTCAGAGCAAAAAGGGAATGCATCTTTAAGTGATTGTTCCTTTTCATTCTCTGCAAAGAGTCTACTGTATAGATGTGATGTAGATATCCACACAGTTTAATAAACTGAGGCCCCCAGTCAGGACTGTGATTCTGTCCAGAGAGAATACTTAGATGCAGTCTTAACTCCCATTGAAATGAACATCTGTGTTTCAAATAGCTGTACTATCAAAATCTTTGGCTTGGCATCTTACTGCTCTGCATTCAAAAACTGCAACTTTAATGAGGTGCCAGTGTATGATTTTAAATAAAATATCTTCTGGTTCTGAAAAATAAAAAAAGAAAGAAAAATAACATCGACACAATGGAATGTTGTATTTTGTATAATTAAAATACACAGAATATTCAGTTGCTCTTGGGCATAACTCCTTAATGTCACAGCCATGCATTTGAAAGTCTTAATAGAATTATTGTAGTTGGCAGGCAAAAGAAACAATTATTATTTTAAATTTTCTTCTTACTTAGCACCAGATATTGGTAATACTCCTGCACTCACTTGAATCACAATTGAAAATCAAGCAAAAGAAAAGATGCCTCCAGACTAGGGATCAGAGAAAAATTTTTTATCAGCCGGTGATATCATCCTCCCAATTCTAAATATTTATTCTCTGGTGATTTTGAATATTTCACTAACAAGAATGTCATCTTAATCACAAAATTTAAAAAGTGAGTTTTTAATCTGCCTATATCTGTCAAAAACAGATGAGTGACTTCTGCTGAAATCATCGTCCCATCACCTCTATAAGAACATCATGAAAGGAAAGTACTTTTGATTGGGAGTCAGGGATGGAAAGTTGTGGTCTGAAATGACATTTTTTTAAAATCTAATGAGTGAAATCAGGATGTTATAGTGCTGATAACTCTGGTTCTGATTCCTTCAGCATCTGTTGTACAAAACTATTAGTTAAATGTGTGAATGATTTTGAAGCAGTTTTGTGTCTAAATAGCAAATATACCTCTTCCTTCTCTGCATGCATTTTAAAACAAGTTCATTTTACTGCTTTAGTATATTCTGTCATCATTCAGAGGAGCAGTACAGACCAAAATTCCCCTTTGATCAGAAAATTACAAGGACGTTCTGAAAATGTGCCCGGGCTATGTCTTGAGCCACAGCATGCTGTGGGGAGGGCAGGTGTATGCCAGCCCTGCAGAGCTTTTCCATAGACCTCGTTGGCAGCAGGCAGCCCTTTCCAGCTGTGTTCAGGCAATCCATAGCCTTATGCAGGCATAGACAGTCCAGAGTTTACTAGGTTTTTTTAATTTGTTCTTTCTTTTTCAACACCCATCCCTCTGCTTTAATATGTTTTCCTTCCAGCCTGATGGATATGTAACAGTTCAACAAATGAGTCTTAAATCAGTCAAGTTCAGCTGGTGTGTAAAGGTGAAATTCACTCTTAGCTAAGGACTAGAGGAGGCCTCTCTGCTAATTAAAAACCACTTAGACTCTATTTTGTTGGATTAAGTGGGATTTAAGTGGTACACAGGGTTTGTGCTAGGCTGGTTCACAGCAGGCTTACTTCCTCCTCCCACATATGTGCTGGCCAGCTAGAGTAGTGACCAAAAGTTACAATAGCTACCACCTGTCATAACTTTCTTAAAGAAACACCTGAATTTTAATTGCATTGTCATTTATTCTGAAGGGAAATTGCTGCTTTGTTCTGGAGGAAGTGGGTTTCATTTTGGGTTGCCTGGGTTTTCTCCATTCAGTTTTCATTATCTTCTTCAGTGACAGAAGATATGACAGCAGCCATTTGTATATTCTAACAATATACTAAAAATAGAAATCTTGCCTTCATCATAAGACCAGTGGAGGCCCTAAAACCTAACAGATCAATTGTAAAAAGAAAATTCGATACACTCATTTAAAGAGCTCTGTAAAAAAAGTGTGCAAACTAATAGAAAAGGAACTTGAAAAACATCCAAACCAGGAAGCCAAATGGGGAGATGGTGGGACCATCTGATAACACGGGGGGAAAGGGACAGTCAGGAGTGATAAAGCTATGAAAGAGAAGTTCAGTGAATTACTTGTGTTGGCCTTTCCAGATGAAAGGTCGCAGGGTTCCTTACAGCAGAGATGTCAGAGAAGTTGGATCAAGCTGAAAGAAATACACAGTAAAGTAAGACCAAACAAGTATGTTATATGCTAGTAGTATCTAGGGTGGCAGTCACCTGAGAATACTGGAAGAACATAACAGGGAAATTGGTATCAGACCCACCTGCCATGGTGCCTAAGCTGTCATCGTAAACAGTCACTCTGCCAGAGGACTGGGAGACTGCAGTATAATTCCTGCCTGTAGAAAAGGCAGCCCCTTGACCTACAGATTAGGGAGTCTTGAGTTCCTTTCCTAGTGCCATAGTAGCCAACAAAAAAAAAAGTAAGATCCCTGGGCACCTGGATAAGCATGGGCTCTTGGGTGAGAGTCAGCATGGCTTCAGTTGTGAACAGAGCAAAGAGGATCTGCTGGACACAGAAATCTCTGACGAAGTTCAGTATTACAGGATATTCAACAAACTGTGTTCACACAGAACAACAGAAGCAATCTTTATGGCTTGAAAGGATTAAAGGACTGGAAGTAAAATGGTCATCTTTCAGGATGGGGAGAAGTCAGTGGTATGGTTCCCTAAGGGATTAGGTTTTTTGGCATTTTCATCCATGGCATGAGGAAGAGTAAAAACTGAGTTCTCCATCGCTGCAGGTGACATTAAGCTCTACTGGTTAACTCCTGCCTCAATTGGCAAGAAACATAAAACTGAGTGGTTAGACAAGACATTAGCTGAAAAACTATGATGTAGTTAAATGTCAAGTATTATAGCTATGAAAAATAGCCTGAACCATTCCTATGAGATACTGAACTTGCAACTGGCAGTCATAGAAGTGAAGAAAAATCATGGTATCATTTGTTTCTGTGGTCTGAAGTTACTAGCTCTATGAGAGTTACTAACTGCTATGAGAATAGCAGGGAAAAAAGCACCAGAAACTGAGGGATGTTGTCAGAAGACATAATTTTTCCCATTTTTGGAACTGGTGTAACCACAACATGAACATTGCTTTCATTTATGGTTGTTGTATTCTTATGAACAATTTAGTGGAATTACAGTGTAACACATTGAAAATGGAAAAAAAATGAGCAAGGAGATAGACTAGATGGTTTATGAGATGAGATTAAAAAAGTTGGTAATTCAGATAGAAAAGAAAGAGACTGAGATAATTATAGGTTAAAAAATCCTGAAGGTGATGGATAAACTGCATGGGTATCTCTTCTTAAAACTGTGCAGTACTGCAAAGAGCGCACCATGATATGTCTATATGGAAATTAATTTAAAAGACATAAAAGTAAGCAATTTAGGCAGATGGTCATGAGGTTCTGAAGCTTGCTTCTGAAGGAGGTACTATCAGAAAAGTTGAAAAGCAGTTAGATGGCTTTATAGACAACAAATTTATAAATAAATAATAAAAAAGCCTGGGAAATAGATACTTCAGCCAAAAAAAAAAAAAAAGTGTGTCTTTTGAGGGACTAGAAGAATGAACAGCAGAAAGTAGCCAGATATACACTGTCTCCCTGAACAGCATCTGTTCTTGCCCTTTTTAAACAGAGTGATAGATCCTGGGACTGGGAGAGGTCTGACATAGTGAGATGTCTTTTATGTTCTTATGTCTAATGAAGCAGTGTTGGTATGTAAATTCACACAGGCGCACACCACATCTTATGCTACAGTAGCACAGAAACCCCTGTGTTTTGAGAGATGCTGGAAAGTCTATGTTTAAGAAGTCATGGCTGTATATACCCACATATTTTAGAACAAAATAATTACTGTCGTAGTTCTGCACAGTGAAAAAGTGAGAACGCTGTGTCATGGTAAGTCTAAGACAGCATCTTCATGGTAATCCCTATGGTGCACTGGAAAGGTGCATTAGTGTTTCAGGGCTTCATTAGACAGGGGAGACATAGTTGTAAATGTAGCAGCAGGTTCCCCACACCCACTCAGAAACACAGTCACTACTGTCTCTTTTGTGGCTGCTCACAGATACTTATTTGACCGTCTGCTTGAAAGGTGCCAGATTAATAATTTTAAACAGATACACTGGAAAATAATCTCCAAAAAAGCAAGGAAAAATTATGAGCTTTCTAAGTAAATAAGGAGCTTAACTTACATGTATATCCAAGTATTCATTTACTACTTTAGGATTTTAAAAGTGTTTTACTATTTTTAGTTCATTTTTATATTTCAGCTATTTTCTGTGTCATAAATAAATTGGTTTGATTCTGTGGTCTAAGGACAGGGCTAAAAGTTTTGTGATGTCTTAATTCTCAGCAAAATTTGATTCAAAATAGGTTTTCCCAGATGTCAAGCAGTGAACTTTCAAAAGCTTTTCCTCTGTGACAGTGTCATCAAAATGAAACATATCCTAGAAAAACAACAATATTTAAGAAAAGGTTAAAATAAAAATGAGGAGACTATTTTTGCTAGTTATGCATAGAGGCTATAATGAGAAGGGTAATTTCATTAGCTGAAAGTCGAAAGGACTTAAGAATCATAAAACGATTATGAAAATATCAAGTCTCAAAATAAAATAATAGAAGTGGTGGGACTGAGACTATACCATTCAAGTCAGTAACAGTGGGTTTTTCTACTCACTTGAATGGGAGCAGAATCAATTCCCTGAAAACTTCTGTTATCAATTACTTGAAACAATCTAATATTTCCCAAGGTCAAGAAGAATTGACTGTGAAAGAAATCCCTGACCCTAAAAAAGTGCATGTCATAGATGTCATGGTAAATTGTACCAACCCACATAGCACAATGGAGCCTCTTGGTACTGCTGCAGAAAAGAAGCTTTGGACTGGAAGCTGCTTCTAATTTTCTGGGGGAAAAAATCTTACTTTGAAGTATTGTAGGCTTGACATTTTTGGCAGATAATTTGAGGAAGTGCTGGTATGCATTTAAGTGTCTTATGCATCTACTCACTGGTTCTCAGTTAGTTTTAATGATCACATATGTATCTATCAAACTAGACCTTGAACCTGAAAACTTAAGCTAGGCACTTACACTTGTCCTGTCTGCTCTGCCACTTCCAAACAATCTTTTATCATTGGTAGATGAAATAAGTGAGCCTGATACCAAACAGGGGTCAGATACAGTTTCAGGAAACTGTCGTATCCTTCTTCAGGTCATTAATAATAGAAAGAGCATGCACAGCCAGGAAGCAGAAGCGGGGGCTGTGTTCACTATTACTCTACAGCACAGAAACATGGACCTCTCTGTTTTGCCAAACAACAACCATCCTGATAAATTCCTGCAACTGGAGGTAAAATCTTTAGAGAAAAACTCTGCCTTTCTACCAGCCAGCTGGGCAAAATTCCCAGAAGCAGCTTTACCTGGAGTGCAACGGTGGCACAACAGGATCTATTTACAGGTAAGGTCTAAAAGAGGCTGACATTTTCCTAGTTTTTCTACCTTGTTTTAAGGATCAGGAGAAAAATTACATGACAGCGACACATCAGCTGTAGTTTCAGCTTCCTGTGTCTCTTAATCTGAATCATTAATATTCCTGTAAATTTTCCCATTGACATCAGCGAGGATCAGGCTCCATGAGAAGAGTTACTCTCTTCAGGGGGTCCACTGACTTTATTTCAGTGTATTAGTCTTTCTACTGCTCTTTGTAACACTTTCATAGCATTTTCCAGAAAGAGTACTGAAATCAAATACCAATTAATTGTACTAAAGGTGTGCATGGAATATGCTCTCTGAAGAAGTACAAAAAGTCCCAGATTTAAAACTGAAAGTCAAGTCATATCCCTTAAACTTGATAAAAAGGCACATTAGAGAGACATTAGAGATTCTTGCTACAAGCGTATATATCTACATAGCTCACCATAACTTCCTCTTTATTTTGCCTTTTTTTTTCCTCATTCAACTTTGGCATTCCTGTTGTACTGAAAGACAAGCGTTGAAAGTGTGAAACATGCTGACTGCATCAATCCAGGTTATTACATAGAGGTAGCAGCAGTTTCTTGGTAAAAATGTAAACGTGCACTGCCTAGCAGAGGCCCTGGAGCTGGCGGAGGAGAAGTTCATGTCTGGATCAGCAGCAGTACAGCTGCATCAGCTCACACCCCTCTGGGCCTCGCTGCTCCACAGTGCTCCTTCCCCGCTGCCCGGGGAGCCCCTCGCCTTTCCCCACCCCTAGCATGAGAAAAAGCTCCAAGGTCTGGTTCTTGTCAAGGGATGGAGACATACATAAGTGATTGGGGGTGAGGGGGTGATGGAGAAGAGTCTACATTCTCAGGATCCTTAGGGTGGGGGTCCGATTCCCCAGGGGAGTGAAGAGCAAGAGCCAAGAAATCTTGAACCTGGGGGAAGGGAGGAGAATGATGCCGAAAGTCTCCCACGGCTACTTCCTGTTGCACTTCTCCCCTTTCAGACATTTCTCCCCATCAGCTCTCTAAACCCCTTTGCTCCCTCCCGGAGTCCATTCCAGTTCTCCTCCAACTGCAAAAGTCCTCCCCCCGCGACACTCGCTTCCATGCTCCCCCCTTACTTTCCCTAGCTTCTCCCCTATCCCAGACACCCTTCCCTCTCCCTACTCCCCTGCCTCCAGCCACTCTGTTCGTGTTGTATAATTTTTGCTGGCGACTCCCCAAGGAGAGCTGGGGCGGGGAGCACACGGTCGCCCGTAGTCTCCCATGCAAACAGCCCTAACCAAGGGACGGAGCCTGAAGGATCCCGAACAATAGGGTATGGTGCAATGCTGGCCTCGCTGCCCCTCCCCCCTGTGCTCCCCCCTCCTCCCCCAAGCCCCTCTTTTGTGCAGGAGGGAGGCAGCCACACACAGAGCCTTCTCCACAGCAGGGATCCTTCTCCCTATTGTTGTCAATCAGGACGCACTGTCACCGAGCCAGGGCTGCAGAGCTGCGGGAGGATTAAAAATGTGGGGGGAGCCCTGTGCTTTTTGACCTGTGCTCTGCTCTTCGCCACCAGTGAGAAGGTTTTCCTGGAACTCTGTGTCCCAGCCCCGGGATGGCTGTTTCAAAGGAAATGTCTGTATTCACCATGTCTCCAAATATGGCATTTGCCATGTGGTATATTTTATAAGTGTTAAACCTAGGACACAATCTATACTTGTAAGTGTAGCCATTAGTGATTTCAGGCTGTCCAGATAAAATTCATTGTGCCATTCTCTCTCCCTTAGGAGCTCGCGTTCTTTTTCCCCTTTTGCTGACAATCAAATAAAGGAAAAAGTACTGATGAGTTCCAGACATTAGAAGAAACACGATGGCACAGTGGAGAACTAATGGTGCAGGAATAATATATTTCACTTTAAGATGAGAGAGATAATGGGGTTAAGGGTTAGTTAGTTTAGAAATGGAAAAAGGGGGATTGGGGGAGAGAGAGAATTAATTTCAGAACATATGTGCGTGATCTAAAGATTCCTAAAGTCATTAAACCTTGAGAGTGGCCTAAATTCCCTTTTTAGAAGTCAATATTCTGTTAAGAAACTAATGCTACTCAGGGCTCCCTATGTGAAGTGACTGCTCCGTGGTGTGTTTGTGGACTCTTCCAAACCTTTATTATGAAATCACTTTATTTCAAATGCACTGAAGTGCTTATGTGTTTTCTCCACCTATAAGTTTTAAAATTTGTTTCCATTATAAAAAGCAGCTTCATGTAATGACAAAAAGCTGCTGCTCTTTCTCCTCATTTTCCTCTTTGGTATCAGGCAAACTAAACAGCTTCCCAGCTTAGCATGTACTTTCATCGTCTACTTTGACTAAAACAAACCATAAAGCAGTCCAGGAATTTTGGCCTTTCCTTGTGAAAAGCAGCATAAAAAACACAGACATTCTCCTGCAAATGGATCGCTGCTGACCGCATTCTGCTCACCCTGAGAATTTCCAGTCCTGCTGGACCCTCTGCCCCACAGTATGTTTTAATACCCAGCACACACCAGATGATTAATCCTCTATATCTGTTTCTCATGCAAGTCTCCCCTGTAGTCAACCTGGTAATTTTCTGCAATTCTCAGACTTCTCTTTCTTGTTTATATTTCCATTTTTCCCCTATTTTTGGAAGACAGCAGAGAGCATTTAATCTTAGCAGCATGCTACTTCTTGGCATGGTGTTTTTTTGGCCTTACATATGAGTTAATGCCTGTGTCCTGTCTTTGCTTGTTTCTCAGTATACCAGGACAAGAGGGTTTTTTAAAATCTGTAGGTTAGGTGCCAGGTTAGAGTCACTTCTTTGTCCCCTGGCTCATATGTGCATTACGTATTTCCACTCTCTCTCCCTTATTCTTCCCTAGACGTCTGCAACTGGCCACAATAAGAGCCAGCTGCAAGGTTGGCAGGAGCTTTAGTCTGAGACTGAACAAAAGTTTTTATATAATGCACTCACAGCCCTGCAGAACTCCATTACCAATGACAGACAAAACACCTTTTTTAACTAAACAGTTCATTACAAGAAGTAACCTCGATGAGCAATTAAAATAGTCCATCTGAATATTTACTTTTCTGTAAATATCCCTGTCACTTTGGCTGAAGTTTTTATAACCATCTACTGATCTCTCTCCTATCCATGTCAGGTGGCTTTTCAGTTTTTGGGGTACCTGACAGGGAGTCCAGTTCCCCTTCTTTTTCTTCCTTAAAAAAACCTTCATTCCTAGGATCATAGAATTATAGAAAGGTTTGGTTTGGAAGGAACCTTAAGTGTCATCTGGTTCCAACTCCTCTGCCATAGGCAGAGACATCTTCTACTAGAGCAGGTGTCTTCAAAGCCCCAGTCAGCCTGGCTTTGAACACTGTCAGGGATGGGACATCCACAACTTCTCTGGGCAACCTGCTCCAGTGTCTCACCATCCTCACAGGGAAGAATTTCATCCTAACAGCTGATCTAAACCTGCCCTCTTTCAGCTTAAAGCCATTTCCTTTGTCCTATCATTGTAAAAATTCTCTTCAGCTTTCTTGTCAGACACCTGTATGTACTAGAAGGCTGCTACATGGTCTCCCTTGTAGCCTTCTCTTCTCTATGCTGAACAACCCCAGCTCACTCAACCTGTCTTCATAGGAGAGGTGCTCCAACCCTCTGATCATCTTCGTGGTCTCATCTGGACCTGCTCAGGCTTCTCAGGAATTGCTGATATGAGCTGTCTGCCCTACTGTCTTTCATATCTCCGTATGTGTTTTTGGTTAATCCTTGCCTTCCTGACAGTTTTTCCATAGCATCTTTTCTTGCTCATGAGCTATATGTAGATCAAACATAGTTATATGTTTGCAGAGTTTGAGTTTTTTATCTTGCTAAATAAGTATTTCACAAATGTATTTAATCTACAGTTTTTCAGTGTTTTTCAAAACTGCTGCTTCTTTGAGTATCCACTCTTCCCTCCTTCCATTCAGTGAATAATAACACAAATTGCCTCTGATTTTTTTCTGTTCCACCCTCATTCACACTGTCTTCTTAGATTCATTGTATATTGTATGAATTCTGTAATAGATATGGATACCTAAAGTATTTCTTTGAACATTTGCTTCATGTATCAGAGTCTGTGACAAAGGTTGGGATGTGTTTTGAATCTTAAAAGAAAAAAAGAGTAGTTTTTTCAAGAGTTAATACTAGCAATCATATTTTTATTGTCTAATCTTATGTTTCTCTGCTTCTAGAAATGCCTATGTTTAATACGATATTCTTCATATGTCTTTGTATTATTTCTTAGACCTAAAACTTTAGGGTTTTGTATGGGATTCTGGTTTCTGTCCTTCTTTTCCTTAACTAGTCTGTAGGACATATCTACCGCAGAAGTTTTACAATCAAGCCTCTGCTGTACTCAAATACATTCTCCCAATTCATTTGTCACTTCAATGTCTGTTCTCTAAAATTTCTGCAAACTATATCCTATCCCAGATTCCAGTCCAGTTCTCATGGTAAAACCCAGTTTCCCATCCCAATGTATTCCCTCTCTACATCTGCTCCAAGCTACCACATTCTCCTTATGCCCTTGAAAAGAAAGGTACTTCAGAGAGTAGGGGGAAAAGTTTTGCCACTCTTTTCATAAAAGAGCGCTTCATAAAAGCACTCTTTTTATGAAAAAATTTTTGCATCATGCCATCTATTCCAAGTTTTGGAGAATTTTATTTAAAACAGCTTTAGAAATTACTGTCAAGTCACATTCTTTTCACAACATTTTAGCCTAGGGAGACCAATCATCCCCTGGTGAGACAGTTCGCGTTCTTCAACAAAATGTTCTCTAAGTTCAACTATTTAGCAAGCCTGAGGGAAGAATCATTAAGGTCAATGACAAATCTTAAATAAGAAATAAAGTAAATAAAATAAAATGCAGTCAGAAAGAAAAGGCGGTTAAAAACACCAGCTCAGCTGAAATCTGGCCAGTACAGCCCAGAGGGCTTCAGTGCCAGCTGTAACTGCAATGCAAAAAGTAATATTATCAGGGGATGTGTGAAGGCTAAGGAACTACATGTGGAAATGATGAACTAACAGAAGGATGGGAGGTCACTGAGGATCCACCCATCTACTAATGGCAATTATTGACGGGAAACATGCTTAGTCACTTCTGCAGGGTTTAGTGATAGGAATGCCAGTATGATGCTTCCTCGTAGAGTTTCTCAGACAAAGCCTGTTGTTTTCTCTTCTCCACCTTCGCTTTCTGAAGGAATTCAGTTCTCACACTTCCTTCTACACCTGGCTGCCCCAGACCAATGTATATGTGTCTATGCATGCACACAGACACTGCAGTCATGAAGTGGGTGATGACACACAGCAGCTGACTCCCACTGAAAGTGGATTCACCAGCCCACAAAGTGAACAGAAAATTATTCAAGCAGAAGAAGCCAACAGTTTGCTATCATCTTAGGGACCTTCACTGACTTGATGAGGTGTCCAAGCATTTCCCAAAGCCAGTGTGCAAGAGGTCAGATTCCCTGAGCTCTCACTAGAAAGGCAGAAGGAGAAGCAGAACATGCCCCTAGCCCTTTTGTGGCTGAAGTCCACCCAGCCCGTGGTACCTTAACAGCTGGAGATCTCAGTAAAATTGAAAAATTAGGAAAATTCATCCTTACATGGAAGTAAGTTTCTCAGGACCCAGCCTCTTCATCAGCTGTTTATTTTGTGCACTTAACCTCACGTGCGTCTTGCAGCAGGTGCTGCCCACAGCTTTGTAATTTCTGAGAGCAGGAGAGAGGTGGGGATCGCTGGACCACTGGGTCAGGCCAAGGCTCCCCTTGACTCAGCATAAAGTTCCTAAGGACAAAAGCACTAATGAGGAAGGATGGATGTGCTCTGGGTTGGTTCTGGGAGTCCTGAGAGGTGGGGGAGGTGTTAGTATAAGACAAGGGCACCATGGAGCCACAGATCAGGGGCAGGTTAATTGAAAGTATCAGGGACAGAAGGTTGTGATAAATATTGAACAGCTTGAACTAGAGAGTCTGATTGCATTTTACAGGTGAATTACAAATTGAAAAATATGGTAACTACTATTTTGCAGACTCTGAAAGAGGCCATTAGTGCTGTTTTAAGAGGCAGATTGTGGTGTCTCAAAAAATGTGATCCCACCAGGGTTGTTCTTCATCTTCCTCCCTTGACACCCACATGTTCTAAAAGGTCTTATTTAAAAGCTTTTGTTAATGGGAGACTGCTCAGATATTTAATTACCTGTGAATACTGACAGTGCCCTCAGTCAAATGAAGAGCCTCTTTGACGTCCTGACATGGGTCTAGCATTCAACAGGATGAGCGGAACTGCGAGTCACCCCTGCTATCAAAGATACATTTCCAGCTGAGGCTGTCATTTACACACCATTTGCCCTGTGATCATTCTGCTTTGTCCTTACACCTTTGCTGCTTCATCATACATCCATGGTTTTCACCAGAACTATAATGTTCTACTGCAGTTCTTCATAGCCCTGTTTCGTGAAAGCAGAGGCTTTCTTCCAGCAGGCAATATAATGTCAGCTCACATTTGCAAAAGAACTTAATGTTCAGATTGTACCCACCTCCTTTCCCCAGAAGGAAGAAATCTGTCCAGGGTGAGCAGTCAGGCTCCCTCACTGCACTGTAGAAGTTTGCCAGAAGGAGAAAAATGGTTGCATGTGTAGTTTTAAAATGATTCTGTTGCATTACAAGTGGTAATTCTGGAAGTGGGCCTGCATCGTAGGTAATGCAAATGAAAGCCAGGTTCTGATCTAACTTGTGTCTTACAGAGAGAAAAGAGAACTGTCACTGAGCTGCCAGGCTTAGACTTGAACAGGGTCAGTCAAGAAATAATAGACAAATCCCTGGGGAAACACATTACACCCATCACCCTGAAATCCGCAATCAAAAGCAACCCACTGTTTAGTGATATCCATGTGGAGGATGACTGGCAGGAGAAGAAAAAGACTCCTTCCTGGACCGTGCAGGACTATGACAGACAGTCACTGCACTCTAACTTGGCCAGCCACATAAAGGTAATTTGCTGCTGTGCTACGTTTGAGCAAGTGAATTGCTGTGAGCTGTGTTGTGCATGCACAAACCACTGCGCAGCTCGCTTGGATGTTTAGGTGGGATTACAGAAGTAAATATAGAGGTATTTTCTGGTACAGGCATGACACTAGCATGAGTCTGATCAGGAAAGGAAGTCTACATATCTGGTCAGACTCCAGGAATTTAAATTTTACAGTACATGACCTCTGACTAGAAAAACTCTTAAAGCACAACACTGTACAACTCAGCTTCCCTGTTTACATAGGGAGGAGCTATAAATATGGCACTTAAATACTATATAGTCACTTTAATAACTGTTCATAGCAAATTCTGTTATAAAATTTCATATATTTTTCTCAGCCTCATCCACACTATCCAGGATCCTGCCTCCCTGTGGGCTGGCACAAACCACTTCTAGGATTAGTGTTGTAGGCTTTTTTTTCTGCTGTTTCATTTTTTGAAAAGAGAGTCAGAGATGTGTTTATACAATGACATCTCTTCTTGAGAAGACAACATGGTTTGTTCTGGGTTTTTAAACACATTTCAATGGCTGGTGTCCTACTTTTGGTTCCTGGATGAAAAGTGTGGTTTTAATTTTCCCCAGTGGAACATTTACAGCATCTGGAAAGTAGCACAACCTACATTCAAGTAGAAGTGTCTTGCATATGTGTTATGATGTCTTAAATTCATTAATCAGTATCTGATGATAGCCAAAATACTTCTGGGTATGTTCTAATGACTTTGTGTGTAAGAGAGAGAATTTAATTTTCTGATTTTTTTTCTAGGAAAATCCTAATGATCTAAAGTTCTGGATGGGGGATATTTATACTCCTGGGTATGATACCTTGTTAAAAAAGAAGGAGAGAGAAAAAAAGCATTCCAAATGTTGCCGAATCGTCCTGCTCATGGTACTAGCTGTTTGCATCCTAATTACTGTAATCACTCTCAGTGTTTTATTTACTTAGTACAGCCAAATGATGATGAACTTTTTTTTCAATAAATATTTTTATTAAACTATTCCCTTCTCTGGTTTTATTTGAACTCCATTTTTTTTTTGGTCACAACCACAATTTATTTGACATCACTACTTCAAAATATTCCTGTACAGCATAAGGAATTGACCCTGAAAAGAGACAAATACTCTGAGCATGGCTGAATGTCACCTTACAGGTATAATTTAAAAAGAAAACTATACGCTATATTTTTTAGTGCCTTCTTTGGACTAGTGATTTAAGTCAGTATGTGTGATATATTACATATAGTATGTACAGACAACCAGCTGACTATTTGTTCTAATAAACACCTACCATCCTCTTTGTCTTTTTATGATAGCTATTTTAGAATAACGAAAAGCATTATAAAGTATCACTCAAGATATCACAAAGAATTATAAAACAAAAATTAACACATTACTTAGTGACTAAATGCATTGCTGCAATGATGCAGCACTTAGTAAACCCCAGCCTAAATGCATAAATATTTTCTTACACTTTTTCAGAGAAGAAAACCAGAAAATAGATCCCTGAGTTTCTATTAAAAAAAATTGCCTGAGAACCCGTGACACAGTTTTTCCATCCCTATGTCATCTTCTTTCAACATATAGCATTCTGTCACCCCAAAAGATGGAGTGACAATATTTTTTTTTGGAAAAAAATCTGCGGAGTATTAGAGTATAAACTGGAATTAATTCACCTTAAAAATATTAAAGTTATATGACCAGGCTGTGAAAAATTTGTAAATTAAGGAACAAAATGAAATGTTCAGAGCACACAGACAACTAAGATAATACACCTCAGAATAATTCACGAGAATGAAAACATAGGAAAATAAAAAGTGAGTGAACAGGGAGAGAAAAACTTCAAGTAATTATTTCCTTTCTGAAAAGACACTCTGGGTGCTGCAGACCAGTTATATCTATGTATTTGGTATTTAAGGAGCTATGAATACTATTGAGATAGGGATTTCCCTTACTCAAGAGAAGATGCACAGAAGCTGGAAAGTTGAGGTTATACGAGGTCTGCTTCTTGTCCCACAAAAAAATGCTTTGGATTAGTCAGGAATAGAACTAAGGTAGGAGGTTTGTATTGTCCCCTCTGAATTATAGAATGTGCCCTACTTACACCAGGTTTACAGCACTTTAACTCAAGATGAATTCATCTTCAGAAAAGTGTATTTCATTCCTTCCTTCTCATCTAGTCCATGATTGATTCTTGTGTGTTCCGTAACTTCTTGGACCCTGATCTAGCTTGTACTATAACTAGTTTGAAGATTCAAGCTAAAAAAGCTTACTGTTTTAATCTGGTATGCAGACAACAGCAGAAGAGTAGCAGCATTTAAATACACATGCGTAAAATTAGTATCCCTGTTACAAAATTGGACATCGCTGTCAATTTACAAGGGAACTCAGTCTCCTGCCTTGCTGCAGTTTCAGCGCAGATTATTTCTTGTCTGAAAGATCAGGCCCAGTCAGTTTATGAAAGTAAGAACTTGGGAGTATTTTACAAGACTAATAGCTGTCATTATGAAGTAACTACTCACATTAAACCAACAATACTTGACTTCTTTCCAGCCCAAGTACATTTGCTTTAAGTGCATTGCATACAATACAGAGACGTACTTTTGTAAATTATTGAGGCCTGCAGGCGGGAAGCCTAAAAGCAAAGGGCTCCGTAATTTCCAGGAAAACAGCCAATAACGCGAGTTTTTCAGCTGCATTACTGTGTGAGGGCTTAGCTGAAAGCATAAAGCCGTTTCCTCCACAAGTCCACTACGGGCTCTTTCAGTCCTATTTCACTGCTGTCACCTAGCGGAGAGTCAAAAAAGAGGAAAAACGTGTCAGGAGATAAGACGCTGGTTTGAACTTTTTTTTTTAAATTATTATTTTTTTTTTTTATATAATGTTCGGTTTCTGTTGGAGGTGGGGGAAGGGCTGCCGGGCTTTTGCGCTCCGCTGGCGCCGTGGCGATGCGGGCTCCTTTGGTGACCCCTCGCGGCGGAGCGCGGCGGGCGGAGGCGGCTCCCGCGGGCTCCCGGGAAGGTGCGCGGCGTGCGGAGCGGCGGCAGCGCCGGCAGGGCTCCTCCGTGCCCTGCGGGAGCGCCTGCCCGCCGGGAAGGAAGGGGCTCGCTGCTGCGCCCTTCAGAGAGCGCTCGCATGGGGAGAGCCCATTTTCTGTGTAAACGCGAGCTGTGCTCTTGGTACTGGGGAAATAAACAACACTTGAATACTTCGAGGGGAAAAAGACCAACCAGCGTCAACAGACTGAGAGATAAAGACTTTTCTTCAGGGGAGAGTGGTGGAGCCTCGGAATCCTTTGTGACGTGTGCTAACTCTGAAAACAATAAATGAGACTACCCTTCCCTAACCATTTAATGCAGTATTACTTTACATGTCTTGTAGAAAAAGAGTTTAAAGTTTTGGTTAATAGAGATTGCTGTGTGTTGTTTCTTTTGTCGTGTGAGTTTTTTTTCTTTTATTGTTTTGGGTAGTTTGGGGTTCTTTTAATTCATTAGTGACAGAGAATGAAGAAGACAAGTCATCACACAACATTCATAATAAACTCGCATCAGTATTGTTGGTTGGAGAACAGAATGTTTAGTGTATTCCAAAAGTACTTTAAAAACTATAAGAAAAGGAGGCTCAGGGGAACCATATCGCTCTCTACAACTGCATGAAAAGAGGTTGTAGACAGGTGGGTGTCAGCTTCTTCTCACAGATAACAAGTGACAGGACAAGAAGAAATGGCCTCAGTTGTGCCAGGGAAGGTTTGGATTCAATATTACAAAAACATTCTTCTCTGAAATTCCAGTTTTCATGCGCTGGAACAGGTTGCCCAGAGAAGTGATGGAGTTGCCACCCATGGAAATGTTCAAGAAATGTATGGACGTGGTTTGTGGGGACGTGGTTTAGTAGTCATTACAGTGGTGCTGGGTTAAGAGTTGGCACAAATTATCTTAGAGGTCCTTTACAACCTTATCATTATATGATTCCATGAATAAAACAACTCTACTAGGTGAGTTTCCAGTACATAATCTCTGTGATCTACATTTGTTGGTCTCTCCCTACCCTGACACCACACTTACACAAATAATTTCATACTTTCACAGAATCACAGAATATGCTGAATTGGAAGGGGCCCATCAGAATCATCAAGTCCCACTCCTGGCCCTGCACAGGACACCCCAAAAATCACACCCTGTGCCTGAGAGTATTGTCCAAATGCTTCTTGAACTCTGTCAGGCTCGCGCTGTGACCAGTTCCCTGGAGAACCTGTTCCAGTGCCCAACCACACGCTGAGTGAAAAACCTTTTCCTGACATCCAACCTAAACCTTCTCTCAGCTTCATTCCATTTCTTCAAGTACTGTCAATGCTCACAAAAGTGAAGAGATCAGTCCCTGCCCCTCCCTACAAGGATGTTGAAGACCTCAGTGAGGTCTCCCCTCAGTCTCCTCCAGGCTGACCAGACCAGGTGACCTCAGTCACTCCTCATACAGCCTCCCCTCCAGACCCTTCACCATCCTGGTGGCCGTCCTGTGGAGTCTCTCTGATACGTAACATCTATTTTATATTGTGGCACCCAAAACTACCCCCAGCACTGGAGGTGAGGTTGCCCCAGTGCAGAGCAGAGCAGGACAATCCTCCTTTGCTCGGCTGGCGATGCTGTGCCTGATGCACTCCAGGACAAGGTTGGCCCTCCTGGCTGCCAGGGCACAATAACTAATGTTCAGCTTGTCCTCAACAAGGACCCCCAGGTCCCTTTCCTGCAGCCCTGTGGAAAACTTAGCTTCAATAAGATTTTTAAATTTTTATTTCAATAGTAATCAGCTAGAATAGCAGCAAAAACTCCTATGTAATCAGTGAAACTTCTTAACACACCACACCAAATTGATATAACAACATCTTACCAGCACCTCGAAAAAGATGTAGGAGAATGGTATAGCTGTGGTAGAATACTACCTTTTACTGGGAAAACTGGAATTTGCTGTAAGATGCAGTAACTGCAGGAATTTGCTCTTATAAACTGCACAGCAGCAACCGGGAAGCAAGTAAGAGTTCTGCAGATTGTGCCCACTTATAATGGCACTGGTAATTACTATATTTCACAAGTGATAGAAAAACTACCTTTTCTCTATTAAATAAGGTTTAGCTTTCAAAAATACCTAAGTGATTGAACTTTTTTGCTGCCTTTCAGTACAGCTACTCTCCCAAATCACTAGAACATATTAGAAGATTCAGCCTTCCTCTTCCTTTGCTGCATTCTTCCCATCCCAAAACCGTTCAGAAATATGCAACTATGTTCTCATTTTGTTTGGTTTTGGCCTCTAAAGTTACTGAAAACAGAGTCCTGCTTAGTTCTGGCACTTCAACAGGCACAATTTGGGAAAATTACAGCTACCACTCCCCTTCAGTAAAGTACAGACCTTGTCCATGAAAAGGATCTCACAGGGCTTGCTGTTTAGCAGGGTATATGTTTTCATCTTCCAGCCTAATATTTTTTTCCTTCCAATGCACCTACTACAGAAGGCAAGGTCTATAACAGAAAAAGGGGAGGGAAAGAGGCATTTTTGAGTTTACCATGAGCAAAATTATCTGGTCACATCAGGATTTGAAAAAGAAAGAAGCAATGTGAGTTGTGAGTTGCAATATAGTATAATGTAATATAAATATAAATACCTCTGGGCAGGTCAGAAGTTACTCCCTTAGTTATGATATTTTGGTGTGTGAATGGTGAATGAATAACCATCATAGCAGAACCTGTGTGGATGCTCTGCATCCCTGCTATCTATCACTGAAAGATCAGGAAGGCGTGCCACAAAATTCCCTACCCAAGGAGAATGTCCCACTGGTTAGTTCAGAGATATTTTGAAGCAGACCAGACTGCTGAATCCACTTCAAGGATCTATTCTATGTGGATATGCTCCTGTAAATTGAGTAATTCACTGAAATGCAAATTTATAGGGAATCTAGTCAGCCATTAGACAGCCATCCAGCACAGCAAATGTGGTTCTCCTGTCAACTATTTTCTCATGTGGCTTTACGGGTTAGAAGATGTATCTAGATTTGAAAAGTTAGAGTAGCAGTTACCTGCTGTAAAAAGTGACAGATGTAAGATAAAGTGTATAATCTCTTTGTTGCATAAGATAAATATTAAAAGTTTTTAGCATCTAGTATTTTAAGTGGATTACACTTTTTGACTTAACAACAGCATTTCCTCCTATGTAGCTTTCTTTGTGAAAAGTGCCCTTTGAATTATCTGTTTAGTTTTTTTTTTAATTTCCTGGAAAGCCTTACTTCATGGACAAAGAAGCATGCAAATCCAGAGCACTTCTGTGGATTGACAGTTCTGCTGGGGCCTTACCTACACAGCCATAAACTGTTTATTTGCAAACTTGATTATTTACATTCTGGAGAAATGCATTAATGAATGCAGGAAGGACTCTTGTGTCTGTGAGCTCCTGCTTATATGGAAAGGCTTTCTCTGTTCCAACTCTTGTTTCCCATGATATTGGTTTGGACTTAAGACATTGCTACATCCCTATTCAGGTACCTGAATTCATAGGTAAGAACATGACACGTGCCATGGTTCAATTAATTTCTCAGCAACCTGATGGCACTGCAAACCCACTTGTAAGTCAAGTTCGACAGGCCTGTGCCCGCTTATAGTCCACTGTCTGAAAGGAGAACAACAGAACAATGGTAGAGAAAAATACATTTCTTCATGTAATACTTATCTGTAAGTCTGTGAATCTAAATCTGTAAAAGATTTAACTTGCAAGGTTCAGGATTTGTGGGAGCATTGCCCCCTCCCCTCCTCTCCGAACACAAACACATTCCAGGCAGATTTCTGCTGAAGAACAGATGTTGTTCAAGTTGGAGCTGAGGTGGAGTATAAATGAACATGTGCTTTAGGTAAGCAGCTTTTGACCGGATCCCTCTATCTCTCTTGATTTCTTCCTTTTGCAGCTGTTTCTTAGAGAACTTCTCCCTGGGAGCAGCGAGTCTGGTCAGTGGTGGTGGTGCACCCTGACAGGCAACCCCCTTCCTGACAGAGGTACTTGTCAAGATTTTCTAGTCAGGGAGGCTGACTTTGTGAAACTTTGCAACTGGAAACTTGTTGTAATGATCCTGATACAGCTAAATGCTGATCAGAATGACAGACTGAATCCAAGAGTCAGAATATTCAGTTATAAATTACATATCGTTAAGGGTTCTTTTTTCCTCACCAGACTTACCGTAAGCCATCTGGTTGAGGAAAAAATGCTGGACACACTCTCCTCTGGTGTATTACATTCTACTAAGGCAAGCCAGCAACAAAAATCCTGTACACAGTTATATTTTCAATGCATTATTGTAACCAGTTGGCAGGCAGTTTTTAGGCTGGGAGAGGAGGATGGTTAATTCATAGCAGTATGACTTGCTATGTCATTTTCATGAGAACACACAGCTCCTGAGTTTGTGCGCATTATTTTTTCCATCCATGTATTTAGCTTCACAGACAATCCAGTATATGAACCAGCCTTCCTGAAGAGGGCTTGTTTCTCTCTGGGGTTTCCTCTGTGCTGATTGTGCTCTTTTTGGAAATTCTCCAATAGGCCACTCTCAGCTCAAAAATCAATTTGCTGCAGCTGCTGTAGTAAATTGAAACTCTTGTAGCTGTAAGTGGGTTCATCTGTGGGAATTCTTGTTGCCTGCGGTAAGGTTAGTCTTTTTGGAGGGAGCATTGTGGAGTTAAGGTGGAAGGCAGAAAGTTTTATGGCAGCACAGTTACTGTTCAACACACAGCACAAATCTACTGAGTATTGGGCTTATTTGTTTCAAATTTGGTAGACTGCTGTTTTTAATACCTCTGGGTGCATGTGCCTGTTCAGCCTTCAAAGCTTCTTTTCTCTAGGCACAACTGAATACTGAAAACACACATACAAGTATGCATACTGAAGCAGTATTTTTTGTTCAGCTGTTTGGGTCTCTCTTCTAAATAACTTGGTACTTCCTCAGAAAGGGAAGTGGTAAAGATAGTGGAAATAACAGGGGATGATTTTGTAGTGGAGGGGTGCTTGCTTTTGTTTTAAGTCTGATTCCTCTTTTCTACACCCACTTTTTTATTTATTGAACTGTAAGAAGGTTAAAGTTTTGAAACTTCTTGGGATAAAAAATAATCTGGATACAGAAGCTATTAGTGAATAATGTTCTGTGTGTGACTAGCCCTGGTGGTGAATTGCTAAGGGAAAGACTATGTGCTTTATAAAAGTAGTTCTTAGGTTAAAATGAGCACAGGGCATTCAATCTTTAAATTTGCATTAGTTCTCTTGCTTTTTAATGAGCAATGCTATAAATATTGTCTCAGCTCATTGAGATGTGAGCTGAACCAAGTATGAGTAAACTGGCATGTGGGTAATTTGCATAGCTGGGTGCCAAAAATTTTATTTTTATTTTCATTTTATTAATGTCTGTTTCTTAAGATTAACTGCATCAAGTTTCAGGATCATTTGTGGGGAAAAAAAATCAAGTAGGGAATATGGAAGCTCTATTTTGTCTGAAATGGTCTGTATTGCTCTAAACGTCTGACAAGTTATTGCACCCCATAAACACTTCTGAAATGCCTGCAATATTAGGTTACCATAGAGCACAGTTTATAGAGACTGTTTAAAAATAAAATAATGAGAAATGGAATGGTAAACCTCCTAATTTGTTAAGATTAAGCTGAGGATAAAGAGACAGCTATGACATTAAATCAGGCTTTGTCCCTGATTGAAATGTGACACAGAAAGTGTACTTAGGACAAGAATAAATCCTGGGCAAGGCATTTAGAATTGAATGAGCTGATTCAACAGTACCTCTGGCTTTGCACATATAGATTAAAATATTAAATATTAGAAGTATATAAGTCAGCAGTATCAGTTTATGCGAAGCTCAGAGCTAGAGAAAAATGGGTTCTCTTGGCAAATGGAGTAGAGATACTGTTTGCAGCCTGGAAGGCAGTGAGTTAAATTGCCAAGTTGTCAAATCCTGAGGCAATAGAAAACACGTAAGTAAAAGGGTTTATAGCAGTAATGTTGTGTGGAAATGAATGTTGAAATACACTGCAAACTGCCAAGGGAGAGAAGAATTCACTAACGACCTAAATGCATGTCTGACCTTGAAGTGAGAAATCAGCTTCTTTGAGTGTTTTTTGACAAAAATAAAGGCATTTCATGGTAGGACCAACGTAGTGAAATCCATGAAATTTTACCTTTGTAACTACATTTAACAGTATGTGCCTTGGTCAGATACTTTCCCCAGTGCTGTGTCCATACCCCCACCACAAGCAAGGAGTCAGCTGACCTTGTTTTCAGATGGCAATTCTACCATCAGAAAATCTGCTTCCATTCTGAGACAGATCTCCTTCCACTACGATAGATTATTCCCTGCACCCCTGAGTTTGGATACAACAATTGTGAGGATCGCTCAGTCAGATGCTGCCAAAGTGCCTGGCCTTCCTCTCTCCGCATCCTGGCAGCGGGGAGCTGTCATCGACCTTTCCATTTGTTTGACACCTGTAACATTTCTTGGATCCTTAGTCATATACCTCTGGCTCCAGGCATGCTGTTCAGTGCATTTTCAATCCTGAATTACTCAGAGGTCTGTAAAGCTGCATTTCTCACACAACTCTGATCTGGGGCTGCTGAGGGTGCACAGGGGTGTGGGCACCCCACCTGCCAGACAGGCAGCTCAGACAAGGAGCTGGACACTGAAGCAGCTCAGCAGGCTCTACTGGCTACCTGGGGAGCAGGGCAGCCCTGCAATTGGGGGAAACCAGGGAGGCAGCATTGGTCATCTGTGCTGGCTCCCACTGGAACCTCTTGTGGGATCAGTTCACTCTAGAGAGATGACCCTGTCTCTTAATGAAAAAGACCCTCCCCACTTTCTCACCTGCAAATGTTTTAACATGTTATGACTGGAGGCTGAATGCTTGCTGAAAATAAATTTTTTTTTTTGTTATTGTTCTCTTAATCCATTTTGACTTAATTATTCACCATGGTAATGTGGACCATAAATGTGAGATAGAGTGTCAGCTCACCAAAACCAAAATAATAGGTATTTCTGTGAATTATCAGGAGTTGCTTAGTGTTCAAAATCAGTTTCCAACCTAGTAATTAAGTAAACTGCTGCTGGATGCTTATGAAGTGCTAAAGAATAAACTGTTACTGATGATTTCAGCAGGATCAATTGGAGGAAGCTGTTGATCAACAAGATTATGAGGAAGACATCCATCATAAAGTTCTGCAGACTAAAAAGAGCTAAGTTCTGTCACTAGTAACACAGTGGTATACTAAATTTGATTAACAAGTACTAAAGTCCAGGAGGCTTTCCCTGCCTGCCCTCTATTGGAAGATGTGCTTCCAGCTATACCTTTAAAACTTGATAACAAAGAGGGGACTTGTCTTGAGGACTCATTCTAGTGAGTCACAGTAATATCTTCATCAAAAAAATGTTCAAGGGCTTAGGATTTTTTAGTTTTTTCCTTTCATATATGGCATTCAGAGATGAGGTCAGGATGCCTTGGAAATGGTTCTTTATAACATCAGCAGTGGTGTTGTTAGACAAATCCTCCTTTTACAGTGTAGTTATGAGATTCTTCTCAAGTTCCTTTTCTGACACAAAGTTAGCTCCTGCTGATCCATCCTGGTTATATCTGTGTATACCAACATCATATTTGGTTATCTGCCACAGTTCAAGTTTATGGAGCCAACTACATCCACAGCTTGCTTCTAGCAGATTTCCATTCATGCTGCACATTGACAGTATGCAAGTTTGTCAAGCCCATTTAAGCTTCAAAATAATTCAGTGTATTTTTGCAGCTCCCTCTGATGTATTTTTAAGTGCACCATATTTACACCACAGGCAATGCAATATTCTCTGGAGACTGTCTTGCCACATTGATCTATCTCAGCCAGTGTCACACCAGCTGCAGGAAAGCTGCACCAGCACCTACATCAGTCATGCCACCTCTAAAAGTGGCCATTATGCCTTTAAAGAAACAGACTTCAAAATGAATGAGTAAAGACTTATGAAAACAGGCAGACTCTGAAACATGATACTCTCACAGGCAGGATGCAGGTGACCAGGTCCTGTTAAGCAACAGCCCTGGGCTGCTTTAAGAAGTGGGAAGCTGAGAACTCCTGGGGAGTTTCTGGCTGTCACTATACCATCACCCGCTTCCTGGGTGAGCAGATAGTACTGCTGAGGAACACAGCAGGAGCTGAGAGCTGCCTGACACAGAGACACTGCCTAAATTATCACCATGTTGCTTCTGACAAAAAAACAGTAGCTGGTTTTTATTAAAAAAATATTAAAATGTATTTCCCTACTCTCTGTAAAGAGGTGAATAATTTTGACTCATCTTTGCATGCCATTTCTTGCATGTGGTGATGTTAAGACACGAAATTACTTACTATCTATTACAGAAAACAAAAGTGAAGAAAGTTCTCAGTAAATCAACATGATGCTCATAAACAAGGATTTTGTTCTATTTTAATTATGCTGGCAGAATATGCCCAAAACCTAGATATTTCCCTCTTTTTTTTAGCAAGTAGAAGCAGACGGCTTTGCCTTTTAATCTAGTTCTATCTTCTAAGTTCTCCTGTTTTGGAGTTTCAAATGAAATGAAAAGAAAGAAAAAATGTATAGTCTTAACTATACAAGTAGGTTTTATACGGTAAATGACCATAACTGCTATGCAATATAATTGCAGGGTTGGGGTCTAATTTACAAACACTTCTTTTCTTCCAGAGAACATTAACACACCAAAGAAGTCAATAGGCTCTATTATAAAAGTACTTTTTTTATGATGTACCATAAATTTGTTTTCCACTTAGCGTAACCTCTCCATCTACAGCTGGAATTCTCAGATGATAATTTACATTAAAAAAAAAGTGAGGTCTTCAGCAAACATCTATTCCCTTGATGAAAATACTGGCATCAAACCAGGGAACAAATTGTGATTACTGTTGTATTGTATAATTCCTTAAAAATTATTAAATACTTAAATTTTTCTTCAAAACTTAATTTAATGCTTTTTTTTGGAAGTAGAAATAACAGAGGAAAAATGCTTATCTTTAATTTTTGAGGGTTGACCTTTGACTTTATCTTTCCATTCTTTATATTAAAATAGCACCAAAAAACCCCCTTGACTGTTACAGTGCGGATACTGCAACACGCGTATCAAACAACGAGGCCTGCGGAAAAAAATATATATGGACTGATTCTTGATAGATGTTTCAGAGAGATGTTTATTTCTCCAGCTGCATGGCCGGAGCTCTGCCGAGGAACTGCGGCAATCACGGGACCCGAGGGTCCTTGCCCATGCAGGGGAACACAAAACAACCAATGGGAACGAGGCTGAGCAGGGGCAGGGAAACCCCGTGCCTGTCCCCCAGGGCCCCTCCCCCAGGGCTACATGGCGGGGGGGGGAGACCCCAACATTTCACCTATTTATTTTTAACAAAAGGAGATTTAAAACTTAACATTGAAAACAACTGGATAAACATAACAAGAACAGTTTTAAAACAAAACAAGTCACCCTCCTGAGTCTTTAAATGTCCAGACAGATTCTCTGGAACATCTTAAGGCTGACAGAAGGGAGACAGGACTCTCCGGGCGTGCTTTGTGGGGAAACTGAGGCAGGAGAGGGTTTAATTTCTTCCCTCCCCCTTTTCATCCCCCCCTCGGCATCAGAGAGGAGTTGTAGGGAAAGGGAATTGATTGGGAAGCCATGGGGTGAAAAACGGCTTAGGAATAAACTGGGGATGGGGTAAACTTAGGAAAGGGTTCATATTGGGTATAGGGTAAAAGGGGAAAGTAGGCTGTGGGTAGGGAAGTTGCTGGGATGGATATTGTTTATAATTTTGTGCATAACGGCTGCCTTTGACTGGAATACCCCCAGGCCCAGTAACATTCGCTGCTTGAAAACCCTTCTTTCCTTGCACTATATCAAATTGTACAACTTCCCCATCTCCTACACTTTGCAGGTAATTTTTAGGGTTATTCCTTTTAATGGCAGTTCTATGGATGAATAAATCTTCCCCTGTATCATCTCATGTTCCAAATCCATAGTTGTTTCTCACATTGTACCATTTCACAGTTCCTGTGATTTTCGTCACTATAACTTCTCCTATCACGTGCTTGTGTATTTGTCGTGGGTGCCAGTCCCGCGTGGCCGCCGCCTCGCCGACTCCGATGTCTCGGCCGGGCCCCCGCGTTGTGGCTGCGCCGCGCCCTCCAAGCGGCGCTGCCCCGGCGTGTCTGGGCTCTGCGCAGCCCCGTGTTGCCATCGCCGCCGGCCCCACGCCCTGTGAGCGGTTCTGCTCCGCCAACTCCACACTGCTTTGAGTGCGGCCCTGTTCCGGCTCGGCGCTGCGCGGCTTCTCGTGTCGCTGTGGAAACTGCGGCTTCTCCCTCTATAGGGCTCTCCGAGCTGTATGCTCAGAGCGGGCTGCCACGCTGACCCCCAGTTCCTGGCTGCTCGTGGGGGCCACCTCTCTGTTGCACGTGGCTCACGGCACCCGCGGCGCCTGTGGCATTGCTCCCTCGATCATGGTCGCATGGCCGAGGACCCCGAGACAGGGATGGGGTCCGTGATAAGGTGCGTGCTCCCGAGGGGGCCAGGCACATCCAGTACAGGCACCTCCACCAGCACGGCTGCAGTCATGTGCTCCTGGGATGGCAGCTGCGTGGTCTCAGCCATGGCATTATGGCCATCCTCTGCTGTAGGGGTAATGGGATCATACAAATGCTCCTCAAGAGCTTTGCTGATTACAAGGGATGCATGGAGAGGTTCTATCACCAGTGCATGTTTTGTTTGATCCCTTATCTCATCCCAGATCTTGTGCCAAAGACACCCGTGATTAATTCCAGTAATTCTAGGAGGATTAATATCAAAAAGTAAGTCTCAAGAAATATAAAAGAAATTTTTGAAAAGCCAGTTAAAAAAATGTTCTAGGTCTCCCGGAAACAATACTTTCTGGTTGTTCAAGGATTCCTTTAACTTCTAGGTACATTTCTTTCTGTGACTCAGCCACATTTCCCATGACTTTTCCATAGTCCAGAGAGAATATCCAAACCAAGGTGAGAAGCAAGAGATCTAGAGTGGTTTTTACTCACGAATTTTCTGTCCTTAGGGATCGGTGTCTTGCCAGCATTTCTCTACTATTTGTTACAGTGTGGATACTGCAACACGCGTATCAAACAACGAGGCCTGTGGAAAAAAATATATATGGACCGATTCTTGATAGATGTTTCAGAGATGTTTCTTTCTCCAGCTGCATGGCTGGGGCTCTGCCAAGGAACTGAGGTAATCACAGGACCCGAGGGTCCTTCTGCCCGCGCAGGGGAACACAAAACAACCAATGGGAACGAGGCTGAGCAGGGGCAGGGAAACCCCGTGTCTGTGCCCTCAGGGCCCCTCTCCCAGGACTACATGGCGGGGGGGAGACCCCAACACTCAACAAAATAATTTAACTATGTTATTGTGAATTGAACTGTTTTTTAGTATGAAGTGCACCCTGGCAATACAAGCTACAAATACAAACCCAATGCTTTTCTCCTAAGACATCATAATATTGCACCCCTCAAATAAAATTTTCAAAAGAAGTCTATTGGTGACTTTCCTTTGGAAGACTGCTGTTAATATTGCAGGCATCATGCTCGTGACCTAGACAGACAAATGGCAGACAAGGAAGACAACTTTTTAGAAAGAATTCATTGCTGTAAGTGTACCATCAAATGCTTGCTAAGAAATCACAACTAGGACTTTTTATTGCACAGGCTTAGAGAGTGGTGTGTACAGTACCGATGTGGCAGAAAATCACTTGCTCTGTCAGGTCAATAGAGCCTCCATATGCAAACATCAGCAGAAATATTTGGAAAAATTCATCCAAGTTCAGGAGAATGTAGAAGCACTATGGGGGTGTCCACTGGAACTAGAAGGAGAAACTGAAGTCACTTGAGTTTAAACAGATGGAAGCTCCTGATCAGAATTATGGTGGAAGCTTTTAAAGTAAAGGCATCGGTGCAGACTCCTAGTTTTCAATGTCAGTCTCAGCAGTGGACGTGAAAAATCTGAAAATAGTTAAAGAATTGATGCTAAGAATAATACATCAAATTTCCCTGCTCTAATTTTGAGCTCCATGTTCAAAAATCTAGAATTTTTAAGTGACTGAACCTGAGTCATCTTCAAGAAATGCTGATTTGATTCTGTGAAGCATGTTGAAGCCTCAGGACGTGTTTTTGTTGTTGTCAAAAATGGAGATGGGCCAAACACAGCCTCCTGTGCTCAGCAAAGCCCTATGTTCAGGAGAACTTTCTACTTTCAGCTCTTGTTATGCTTTCACATAATAAGAAATTGCTGGATTTACTTCAGGTTATTCTCTCTGGAAGCCATAGTCAAGCAAACCATGAGTTTTTAATCACTGAAGTTTAAACGAAATCAACACTGGTCCTGCTTTGTTTTTGTAGGACCTCACCAAACTTGCTACTATGAGAGACAACTTCTGGTTTTACTGTAGCAACCTAGCTCTCCAAGCATCCTAGACTGAAGCTTTGCAATATCTAAATTCTCTAAGGGTTCTTGCTGGTCTCTTCCTTCTCTATGCTAAATTGAATTCTTATGTCTTTGGTGCTGACACAGTCTGTGTTATCAACCAGTTCAAAAACAGCCTCCTCAGTTAAATATAAGTATGATGGCATTTTGAAGAAAATAAAGATATAATGAGTTCTCACATATCTGCCCTCTGGCCTGCTCAGGATCACTGCATTTTCTGTGCCTACACAAGAAGTTCTTGTTACCTCTGATACCTGCTGTTATCCTGCATCATTTCAGTCCCTGGACGCTTTATTAAATTTTCAGCCTTGTCTTCAGTACTTGTTTTTCACTTTCTGCATAATTCTTTCTTTTATTTAAGGCACTAAAAAATGTAAAACCAAGTCAGGTTGGTTCAGTTGTTGCACTTATCAATGAGTGCACTGTAAATGCGCACAACGGGAATTTCTTTCTCTTAGCACTGGCACTGTTTCTTTGAGAATCCACTTTGCTTCCTTTAAAACCCAAGGGATTTTTGCATGGCAGTGCTCTAAACTTATTCATGCCTGCCCATTCTGTAATGTATTGTTCTGCTGAAAACTGGTGTCAGTGGTGAGCTCTCTTCTAAGAATATGCCCCCATGCTAGCGTCAGCTTCATTGAAAATGAGGCACTGAAAAGGAGACTTTTTTCTTGTGTAGGATCTGTCAGCCTCTGTTTAAGCATAAAGCAGCATGCTGAGCACTCTTCAATGTGAAAAGGCTTTCAAATACACCTCTGAAAACGGAAGAGATGAATCATTGAGTGTATTGAAGGTGAAGATAAGTCTTTTTTTCCCCTGTCCCAGGTTTGAAAGAGTGAAGCTAAATAAATGGAAGAGAATGGCAAATTTTAGATTTTCAATAAAATGTATAATTTCCTGCCTGACACTGCAAGAGACAGATAAGGAATACTACTCTGACTCCCCTCTGCTCAGGAAATCACACTTTGGGAAAAGACAAAAGTATGAGAAGAGTTGAGGTGTGTACATCAGAATAGGGAGGTTGATCTGTACAAAATGTTCTTCTCCAGCAAGTAAATTCTGCAGCCTTATGCTGCTTGGGAAATGCTACTTTTAGGGTAGTAGCAGTGATCTTGAAGTGTGCTTGACAGAGAAAAATACTTATAAGCTGTATTTACCAAATATCACTGTTTTAGTGTATTAATCACCTTTTGTACCATGGCAGAAGAGAAATGCTGCAAATGACAGGACAGTGGTTTTTATTGTATATACTCTTATATTGCACTAACTGCTGAGTAGCTGAAATCTGTTTAAAATATTGAGAGGAAATAATTTGTTAGCTGAAAAACATAAGTTCTAGTGTTACAATTCCTAGTGGTGATTACTTGAATAAAAGGAGCCAGAGACAAATATTAGCGACATAGACACAGCAAGGACAAAGAAATGCCGATTACTTGCTTTCTCATTTACAATTACCGGTGAAACAAATACAGCAAATAATAGACTTGAACCACTAATTTCATATAAAAATATCTCTAGGTAATGGTACCAAATGTTGTTTACTGTCCATGTCCCAGGAATAGGGAAAAATGGGGCTGTCTCCCCTCCTCAAATGCTTTCATATTGTGCTGCACAGCTATGCCTTCAGGTCTATCTCCGGCCTTTCAAAGTTTGGTTTAGTTGGTTGTTGGCTTCTTCTTTCCTTTTCTCCTGCTTTATAAAAGATTATATTGAGAAAAATGGTAAAGGGTAAGTTTTGATGGCTACTGCAATCAGCCTTACCAGTCCAGACAAAACGAGCAGTGTATGCTCTCCTGCTAAACTCTGCATGGCTGTTTCCTTTGGGTGGTATGATGGTATCTCTCCATATCAGTCCTGCTTGTCCCAGCCATCTGGAAAGAACTATACATAATGGAAGTGGTAGAATATACTATAGGAGGAATTCCTAGGTCCTTAGTGTGTTAATTAAGAGTAATCTGCAATTTATCCTTCTTGTCCCAGGAGAACTTTCATGTCTTTGTCCAGAGAGCTCTCAGCAGATCTTCTCAGCCCCTTCTTCTATGGCTGCCACATACTCCACAGCAGCTTGGAGGCACAAGGCATACAAAATTGTTCCCTAATATAAATGAAATTAAAATTCATCAGGATCTGCTGTCATCAAGCTTGCATCTTCCAGCCTGGAAGGATGGATTCCCATGTGAGACAGGAGCCTGATTAACTAGCCTACCTTTAAAATCTGAAGCCTTTTTTACTTTAGACAGACTTAGCATAAGTCTGTCTAAAGTCATAACACAGTTCTTTGAGACAACCATAGTCAGGATAATACAAAAGAAAGTAAGACACATATGCTTACTTTATTGTCAGAGAAATTCATCCATGTTTGTCTTATGACCATCTGAAATTTCAGAAGCTTACCCATGAGAAGATTTTTCTTCGAAACTTGTGGTATGAGACCGTAAATCTGTACATTTCCTGCGCTCTTACCTCAAGGCCACAATTCAAATTGATAAACAATTCCGAGTCCTGGATATTTTCCGCAATTCATTACATGCTGATGCTCATCAGTTTATAAATGCCAGTTCCCCAATATGCAAACTTTTCCTTTGCAAATGTTGCATAAAATACAAGCAGCTATGTAAGCAGTGGGATTTTGCAAAGCAAATTTGCCAGACTTCACACTTGATGCCATTGCCCTGAGAATGTTATGTTGCTAAATGCATATGAGTGACAAATTTAATTTCTTAGCTTCCCTCTTCACTATAGCCACTTTTAAGTGTAAAAATACATTCGACCGGTAAACTATATTTTGAGCTACATTTAAATGTGTTTAGGCATAAGAAAATTATTAACTTTCTTACTAGAAAAAAAGTTGAAACAGACATAATTTCAAGCACTTTATTTCAATAATCACAACAAGCTTAATTCCCACATAAGTGGTTTGGGGATAGTGCTTTTAAATGTAAGCCTGTAATTCAATTTGTAGCACCTCTTAAAATATAGCCATTCTAAAGCAAAATTTTGTGGTGTCTTCTTAATTTTATGCACAAAATTAGCCTATAACTTCTGTTTTGAGATTTTTAGTTTAATTGTCCTAGGATACATTCCATGCCAAAAAGAATATATTCTGCTGAATTTGGGCCACCAGGTACTGGGTAACTGAGTAGCCAAAATATGCCACAAACTGATCATTGAATAAGCAAAATGATAGAATGGAAATGTGGATGATTCTTTCTTCAACTGTGGAGTTCTCTTCAGCCGAGTGAAGGTTTCCAATATTACTAATCAAATCTCCTATTTGTATTGTAAGTAAACAATGCTAGTAAAAATTATGATGTATATATGTTATATGATGTATTTTTAAAACAGAGCAACTGTTTTCTTGTAGAAGTTCATTGAATTGATTTTGTGGTTGATATTTCCTGCACATATTTTTACTCACAGAAATACACTATCTTTTAAATCTAAAAAGTGTTTTCTTTCAAACTGCTTTAATTTTTTTTTTTTTTAGTTCTTGAATGCAATCATAGGTAAAACAAAAAAATCAAACCTTTTCCTTGGGAAATTCCTTATGCCTCTTAGAAGATTTGATTGTTTGTTGTTTGATTGTTTGTTTGTTTGTTTGTGTTTCCCCTCAAAATTCTAGATTGTCTGAACAAAATACTTTATACAAATTAGTTTTTGCTTTTGCCAAAGACGCAATTATTTTGGAAAAACTTCTGCTATCAAGAGCGATCTACTCTTTGCACAATGTATTCCAGGTACATTGGGCAGAAATTAGCAGGTAAAAGATAATTTTTTCAAAACTGTAATAGCATTTTCAGCAAATAAATCAAGTAGAGAAGCAGTTTCTTTTAAAGTATTTTTCTAATAAAAGGTATAAAATAAAACAGTGTAATAATAACTTGGTCCTGAAGACATTATGTGATGGTTTGAACTATAATGAAATGCTGCCAGAAACCATCTGACTGCAACCACGTTGTTGTTTCACAAGGTGGCACAACTACTCTTCACACCGTGCATGTAAACTTTTCGTCAACCAACATCTAACCAGGCTCCCAGTGTAGCTGTAAAAGAGCCTACCTGTATTCAAATCAAGAAAGCATAAGAAAGATCTCAGGCATAAGCAAGATTTCAGGCCCATTCCAAGGCTTGTTGAAATCAGTAAGCAGCTTTCCAATGTCTTTGATAGGAATTTAATAGTTTACATATAGCATGTTTAAACTCTCCTGCCAGGCTTTCTAATCCTGTGTGTGATTAGCTACAGGAGACAACATATTAAACTTCTCAGGAAAAACAAGCTCATAGTGCTTAGGTCTTGTCTGGCTTTTTAGAAATCTTAGTATGATTACTAATACAGTCATCTAGTAACAGGAACAAGAAGCTGACACATCCATAATCCTACCAAATTCAATGGGACGGCTTCTAAGTAAATTCAGAGTACTGACAGACTGAAAGAGTGGATTCTAATTAAAATTCTTGATATTTTGCTCTCTTAATGTGACTGTATAATTCTTTATATTCTTAACTCAAACTTTGGAAATTTTTTGTTGGGGTCTCCTCCCCCGCCGTGTAGCCCTGGGAGAGGGGCCCTGAGGGCACAGACACGGGGTTTCCCTGCCCCTGCTCAGCCTCGTTCCCATTGGTTGGTTTGTGTTCCCTGCGCGGGCAGAAGGACCCTCGGTCCCGTGACTGGAACAGTTCCTCAGCAGAGCTCCGGCCATGCGGCTGGAGAAATAAACATCTCTGAAACATCTAGCAAGAATCTGTCTGTCCATATGTATTTCCTTTCCACGGGACTCCTGGTTTGATATATGCGTGTTGCAGGATCCCCACTGCAGCAATTTGTCTCTAAGATCAAGAGGTGAAAGTGACATTGCACAAAAAAGAAACTTTTTTTCTGGTTTTACTTAACAGTTGCAAAACAATGTTATTGCAGTGTTTCATGAAGAAGGTGAGTATTGTAAGTATCCAGACATTTCAAGTCACAGACTAGAAGGATATTCCATTAGGTGACTTTGATGTAAAATCTGAGTAAAAATCAAAATTGAGTAAAATTCCTAACAAACTTGAAAAAAATGTTGTTTGTTATCAACTTGTTTGTAAAACCTCTTCAACAGTTCTTAATAAAGAATTATATAAATGCATGAAACCAACAGGCCTAGGATCAGACTTCTGACCACACAGTTCTCTCCTAGTTTTCCCTTTTAAGATGTCACGTGGTTCATTGACACTAGATGTGGGAAGAGGGGATGTGTATGTGTTTATTGTCACTTTTGTTTTGGTTTATAATGAAAGATAACCATTCTGTTCTTCCTCTGGGAAAAATAGCTGTTCACGTCTGTAGACACCCTGCTACTTCCTTTCTAGAGTTTTCTTTTGAATGGGTTCTTTTTTTTTAACTTAGTTTAAATTTTTATTTACTCTGCCAGATTTTTCTTTTCAAATTGCTTGAGCAGCCTTAAAGCAGTGCCCTCTACCTTCCCCAAACCACACAACAAAGTTTGTCATGCATTTTTCTGGCATGCATTCCTGCAGTCTGCAGATTAACCAGTAAGGTATTTGTCTACATAGGATACTGATATTGCTATTAGAAATTAATCTTCCATTTTACCTTCTTTTGTTTCCAAGGTGGAAAAAGAAAAAAGGCATCTTGTATCCAGGTTAATCAAATGGTGCTATTACCTTTGGTAGTAAAACAATTAGGAAAAGCTATTGCAAATAAAACTTTTTCAGTCTTACAAACATATTTTACAATTTTGAAAGAAAACACTACACAGTTTATTTTCCTACCGCAGATACTGCAGGGAAGTTAGGTTAAGCAAGAAAGGTTTTTGCTTTCAATCTTAATCTTTCTCCATATGGCCTGTTCTCAGAGTGTACTGAGAATGTGTTTGCTGAGGTCTTTAAAAGAGAATTTTTCAGTTGTGCTTCTTACAGCTGTAGTGACCTCTTTACCAGGATTGAGATACAGCGGCTTTCTGTCTATCCTAAGCACATATGGAGACACAACACATTGCTGACTTTCTTTCAAACGGCAGAAATTAGTTCTTTTAATCCTTATATCTGTCATTAGAGTAGAAGGCAATAATGTGTGACAGAAGTGTTTAAACCACTTGAACTGTTTAAACCACTTGAGACTATGTCTTCCATACATAGTTCATAGCTAAGGGGGTACCTCAGGAGGAAGAGAGTAAATACTGCTGTCCACCACTTATGTTTGGCATATCCCATACAGAGGTGGGAGCTATGTATGGAGGTCTTCTATTCATAAAAGAAAGTGATTTTGTCTCATTTATTTCTATTCTAAGAAGAGAGGGAAAACAACTACAAGATACAGACAAGATGAACAGTTTGAAAGAGGAGTAAAATAAAGCAGGTTAAATAAGTTTACATATAAATTGCCCATGTAAACTTTAGGCAATAATAACTTTTCATAAGTAATGGAGCAAATGTTAAATCTAAAATGATTTTCAGAAGTACAGATTTCCCACAATAGTCATATTATTTCAATTTTGTTTTTATTTAAATTTGAGTATGAAGCTTCACACTTTTCTTTCATTAAATTGCAGATTATGTAGTTTGTTTGGTTTTTTCCCCCAAATAAAAGATGGGTTTAATAATAGTTGATGTTTTGAAATCATCTTGAATCTAAAATTTGAATTACTGATGGATTTTCAGAACTGCATATAATTCTAAAAGATACAAAGGTTTTGTTTTTAGTAACGCCTGTTGCACTTCACTGATCTCAGTCTGGGGCAGGACTGAGTATATGAGCATAAGAATTGGCTCTGTGGACAGTAGTGAAGGAACAAGATAGTGCAGTTGGCCTCCTACTGCAGTAGCTGTAATTCCTCTGCACGGAAATGCTGGTAAGACTGTAAGGACATAAGGAGCTGGTCTCTCTTGAAAGAAAGGGGTATATTTATCCAAGATCTGGCTGGATCAGTGCCCAGTAAAATCAACAGAAAAGGCATATTCAGTCGGATGTCTGTGAAGGTTAATAGATTGCACATATAATTACCTTCCAAAATAAAACCGTACATAGAAATGCAAACGGTTATAGAGCCAGATGTTGCAATAATGCAAGCAGAGTGTAAAAATGTTTGTAACGCAACATTAAAAATTAAGACAATAAAACTATTTCTTAGTTATGATACCATTAATGCATATTATTACCCAGGTGTATCAATGAATAAATATGTGCTTATAAAAATGTTATAGGATGGTTGGCAGTTACAACTACTGCTCTGTAAATGATGTCTGTATGCCTCCATAATGAAACCAAGTGCCCAAGGGGAATTTCAAGCTCAGAGTCCCTCAAAATTTGCTCTACAAGCACAATTGAAATTTCTTTATCTTTTGCAGGTGGCTGTGCTAGCTCCAATATGAGCTATTTTTATGGGGTGGGCACATTATTTTCTATCACTTAGCACCAAATGCTGTAGATTTTTTTTTAATCCCGCACACCTAAAACGGAGCTTTTTGCTGATTTGTGGTGATATTTTAAAGAATGAAAGTGAAAAAGAAATGAAAAAAGATTTGGTTTGGATTTGAACACTGCCAACCTACTGCAAATTTTTCAGATTTGTCTGATTAGTGATAGAAATAGCTCCAGTCCTTTCAATAATTAATACATTCTAGTCTTAAATGTCTCCTTTCTTGCATCAAGCATATCCATTTGCCACCACTTTTTTGATGCTTTTTTTGGTTGTTTTAAAAATGGCATTCATCACCATTATTCTTTCTTAACTTCCTAACAGAACACTTACAGGGCAGCTAGAATGAGTCAGTGCTTTCCACCTATGGCTGCTATAAAGATATGGCAAACGGTGTTTTAGATGCCCTTTACATGATTCTTAAAAGCATTCTGAACACAGGTACAGGACTGTTACTGTTAACCACTAGATGCCACCGTTGCTCCTCTAAAAGTGGTCCAGTCTGTGTCTTTGTCCATTAAACCCCGCAAACCTTCAATAGATTTCTCTGCAGTGTATCAAAATAGTGGAATAATATTGAACTAAAAATATAATGCAGATAGATACACACTAAAAATATAATGCATATAAAGATTCAATTTCCTTATGAATTATTTTGATAACACATCACACCTTGGGGTCCATTTTCAACTCCAAAGTGTGCAAAGGGTTTATGGTCACCTCTCATGGGTTTACCTGCTCTTTTTGTGACAAAAATAAGAGCTGTCAGATCTGAGGAGCTGGTGCAGCTGACACAGACTGGAGTCATTTCAGTATATGCAAAAGCATGGAGGCGGCTTGGTGTCATACATTGCACCTCTGCAACCCCAGAGCACTTAAGCTGTCTGAAAATTTAGGACACCATTATGATAGGGCTGTGTAGGTCTCAAGGAGCCCTTTCTACTGGACATGACTCACCAGGGCCCAGCAACTCCCAGCTGTGTGCAAGGAGCTGGGGGGAAGGGATGGGAGATAGTATTTTTAAATGCAAGCCTCACATGGAAAGCTGAGATGCTCATAATACTGGTAATTCCCAATGCCGTTGTAAAAGCTTTCTGGAGGACATCCTTTCCACTTAGCTTGTCTGTTAGTAGCTTGGAGAAGACAGACCCAGGATCTGCCACCTTGTCCATCCCACAACATTTCAGGTGGTGTTCATATGCCCAGACACAATGCTTGGGTTGTTTTTAGTGGTGACAGCTGGTATGAATACCTAGTGCCTTACTGATTGGTGTTATAAATGTGCCAGCCTGTGTGCACATGGAGAGGAAATTAATGATGGAGTGCTTTGAAAGGGCACTCAGTCCTGGGGAAGCCATAGGGTATGCTTCCTGAGCCTGATGCTTCCACATCCCAAAAACACAAAGAGCACACAGCCTGCTCACTGCATGTGGCGGAGTCACATGGAAAAACTACAAATTACTTCAGTAAGTGGCCTCTTCACAGCTAAAGACTATGCAGAGTAAACTTGCTTTGTTAGGTGGGTAAAGCAGTATCTGTCTTTTTCCAAAAAGGCTTGAAATTTTTCTCTCACTGTTCCCATACTTTTGCTAACATCACAGAATACCAGCCTCCATACTCCTCCTCCCACCTTGGCACGTGTCTGACAACTGATAAAGTCACAAGAAGTGATAAACAACGCCACAGATTAGCTACAAAAATGGGTGGTTTTCCTGAAAACTATTAAATATACGTATTTGCTACTGGATCTGTTGTATCAATATATTTCAGTGAAACAACAAATGGATGTGAGGAGCAATTTTTGGCTTTTGCTGGAGATAGACATCTTGCACAATTAAATAAGAGATGCATGTAAATGTGGAGAATATGCAGGCAACCTTAAACTTCAGAATTAAAACTGTCCCTGTAGGCACAGTGTCCTGAACATTTAATTCCTGCTGTCAGTCATCCTGGGCTGTGGACAGTGCCATTACCCAGAGGTCAGGAGAATGAGGAAGCAATGCTCCAGCATCTTGGAGCTCATGAGAACCAAAGCAAAATTAACAATACCAATAATACTAATACTACTAATACTGCAATATACTCAGGTCGTGGGAATCCACGCCACGGGAAAAGGCACTCTTTGCTGGGGAGTTGTCGAGGGCAGAAAGCAGAGTCCAGAGAGGGGGCAGCGGAGAGGGCTTCTCTCCTCCCGACACCACGCGCCGGACCTGCCTTCCACGACCACCCCTCCGGAGGAGACGACCGGGCGGGACGGTCCTGTCCGGCGCCCCGTGGCCGCCCTCGGATGATGCGGAGCCGTGGCCGCTGATGAGCCCCCAGCCTCGCCTGCTGCGACAGCGAGTTCAGGACGCACAGAGCAAAGCGAGGTTGCCGGGGGCAGCCCCACCGGGCCGCACCCCTCCGCACCGCCGGGCGGGCGGCCCCGGCCCCAGCGGGCAGGAGGGTCGCCAGCGGGCGGCGGGGCCGGTCCGGGTGCCGAGGCCGCAGCGCGGGGGATCCGCGAGAGGCATCTAAAAAAATCGCTTCCTTCCGGAGCGGCGGCGGCGGCCGCCACTTCTTCGGCGCAGCTCGGGCGCCGGCGGCGCCCTCCTGGGTGAGGCGCTCGGCAGCCGCGGAGGAAGGCAGCGGGCGCTGCGCGGGGGCCGGGGCGGAGGAGCCTGAGCGGTGGGAGGGGCGGGGAGGGACCAGTCGCCGCGGGGACAAGGTGCCAGCGGAGCGGAGGCGCCGCCGCTCGCGCTCCGCCGCCCTCCCGCCCGCAGAAGTTTGACTCGGGAGCAGCGGAGCCGCCCGGGCCACCGCGGCGGGGCAGGGACCCGCGGCGGGAGACGCCGCGCCTGAGGCCGCCGCGGGACGGGGGTCGCCTCCAGCGGGACGCCGGCGGCGGTAGCGTTGCTCCGGGAGCCGCCCCGCCCGCGACATGGCAGCGCGATCCCGGAGACCCTGGTTGAGCGTGGTGCTGGGGCTGGTGCTGGGTTTCACCGCCGCCTCCTGGCTCATCGCCCCTAGAGTGGCCGAGCTCAGCGAGAAGAAGCGGCGTGGCGCCAGCCTCTGCTCCTACTACAGCCGCGCGGCGGGGCCGGGGGCGGCCCGGGGCGCGGCGGCGGCGGGCGGGCAGCAGGCGCCGCCGGAGGCAGCGGCGGTGCTGGGCGGCACGAGTTTCAGGAGCAGCCCCTGGGAGCTGCCGCCGGCGGCGGCGGAGGGCACGGTCTCCAGCCCCGCTGCCGGCGGGGAAGGGGAACCGGAGGAGGAGGACGAAGGCGGCGAGAAGCGGAGCGGCCGGCCTGGCGGCAGCCACAACGGGAGCGGGGACTGGGGGGGCGGCCAGGGCTGCACCAAGCCCCGCAACTTCCTCTACGTGGGGGTGATGACGGCCCAGAAGTACCTGGGCAGTCGGGCGGTGGCGGCGCAGCGGACGTGGGCGCCCTCGGTGCCGGGCCGCGTGGAGTTCTTCTCCAGCCAGGGCTCCGCCGCGCCCCCCGGGGTGCCCCCGCTGCCCGTCGTCGCCCTGCCAGGAGTGGACGACTCTTACCCGCCGCAAAAGAAGTCCTTCATGATGATTAAGTACATGCACGATCACTACCTGGACAAGTACGAGTGGTTCATGCGGGCGGACGACGACGTCTACATTAAAGGTGACCGGGGAGCATCCTGCCGGCGGGAGGCAGGGAGGAAGGGGAGCAGTGTCTGGGAGCCCGGCGGAGTCCCATGGTGGGTCCGGGGGAGATTCGGTTACCGCCTGGGGCGGGGAAAGCATGGGGTACCTCGACCTGCCACCGCCCCGCCGGCGTTTGCTTCCAGCCCCGTTGTGCGGGGCATGGGCAGGCGCCCCATCCCTAAGGGAGCCCCGATGTGCCCGGGCCGGGCCGTCTCTGCGGAGTCCGCGACTCATTGGAGAGCCGAGACTGCGGGTTGGACCACGCCGGGCACGGTGAGCGGTCCCGGTGGTGCTGTCCCCGCCCTCGCTTCCGTGGCGACCCACCCGGACGAGCCTCCGCCGTAGTCCAGCGGAGAGGGTCTGGTCCGACCCGGCGCGGCGGGCAGCGGGGCAGTGCCGGACTCACCGCAGGGTGTCTGTCAGTTCCGCCTCGCCCCGGCCCCCCCGGGGGAGTCGGTGCGGGGCTTCTCGGGAGCGGTGCTGCTGTCACCGGTACCATCTCTCCCCCTGCCTCGACCCTAAGCTGGGCGAGCGCAGCCGCCGCGGGCTCCTAGTGAAGCTGCAGTTGAGTGCAGCGAATATCTCCGGACAGCACCAGCCCTGATCCCGTGCGAGTTTCACAGCAGCGTTAGGACGTGATGTTCTGCAGCCTGGTTTCTTTTGGTCTGCACTTGAGGCTGGATTGTTCGTGCCGTGTCCCATGCTTAAGAAAGAGAAGCTGAAATTGTAAGCATAAGCCCAGGTTGTGAACTTGGTTGCTTACACTGTTGTACCTTCATTGTAGATGGCTGTACCCTTCCCTATTTGTCACTTAATTTTGAGTCGTTTAATAGGCTGCCTGCTCATCAGCTGTCATTCACCTGTCAAATACTTGCCCATGTACACACGTATATATGTACATATATTCATTTGCAGATGTAAAGTTGTGTTTTGTTTGAGCTCGTTTCGAAGTTGTACTGAACCTGTCTTAAACTGATTACATAGTACCAAATTAGACTTATCTGTAAACTTCTAATTTCAAATAAATATCAGACAAAATTTCTTAAAATAGCTAGCTAAGGGGTTTGGAGGAAAACTGTGTAAACATGGTAGCACTGGAACTACTTTGAAATGAACAGGAGTTTTACTTTCTTTCCAAGGATTAGTCTGTAGTCAAACATGTTTTTCTTGGTTAATTTACATTTGCTCTGGTATTTTCAAAAATTAATCCTATTAAAATCTTAACTGGCCTTTCCCCTCCACTTCCTTTCCTCCCCAGTCTTGAACTATATTGTCCAAATTGTCCAACTTTAGAGACAGTTTTATACTAGCAAGTGAGTGCTTTCCATCTGTATTGTTTGAACAGAACAAAGTTTACTGTTAAAAGTTAAGTTTTGACCATATTCCAGCTTTTGGCTGGAAGGAAAATGTCATTGTAATGTTAATTTAAAAAAAAACCTGTTAACTTGTCCAAGGATGTTTTTGGTGAGGTGTGGCATATTGCTTTTGAAATTATTTCCTGTGACAGTCTCAGGTACCTGTTATATTTTATAAAAGCCTGAAGTACAGGAAAAGAGATGGCTGGTAGAGTGGTCAGAGAAATAGCAGTAATCTTGTCTTTTTGACAGGTGAAAAATTGGAGGAGTTTCTTCGCTCACTGAACAGCAGTAAACCTCTGTATTTGGGGCAGACTGGTCTGGGTAATATTGAAGAACTTGGAAAACTCGGGCTGGAGCCTGGAGAAAACTTCTGCATGGGAGGGCCGGGAATGATCTTCAGCCGGGAGGTTCTCCGGAGGATGGTGCCACATATAGGTGAATGCCTTCGAGAAATGTACACCACCCATGAGGACGTGGAGGTGGGCAGGTGTGTCCGCAGGTTTGGAGGAACTCAGTGCGTTTGGTCATATGAGGTAAGTGACAGGGCAGACTGTAGTATGCTATTTGTTTACATAGTTTCTCATCTTGCAAGGTAAGTAGCTATATCTGCAATCTCTTTCCACCTTGATTATCTTTCAATGCTTGCATCAGAATGTGAACTGCAGACTGTAAGGAAAAAAGAGAGGAAAATATTCACATTATATTGCTGTAATCACATTTATTTCTACTTCTGTCTTTCAGTTTTCATTGGTGACAATTACTGCAGACATGTTGTAAGCGTTGCTATGCTGTAATTTGTCTAGAGCATTACCTAGAGGGTTTCAATATAATCCTTGACTGGAAGCTGTTGTATTTGATATATATGTTCTGTTCAGGTCAGATCTTTTTAAGCAGATCTTTCTAAGGTGGGATAAGCACGTGGCATATCTGTTTGCTCTGCATCACAGTCTCTTAAAATACATTGTGACATTTGAAGAATTACCTGTATTTTCGTAATTACTCGGATGTATTTTATTCAAGTTCATTATTGATGAAAGCAGAAATAGGTGTTGTTTGGTTGGGGTTTTTTTGTACAGAAATGAAATTTGTTACACTGCCTTTCTATGAGACAACTTTAATAGTGTTTTTCTTAGTGTAGAACAGTTTAAAATGTATTAAGAACGCATGCAGTGTAACAAATTTTCCTATGCTGAAGTAATTTTAGGAACTAATTATTTCGTTCAATGGTAGCATTTTCTAAAGTAGTAAGTATCTGTTGCAGTACCCAAAAAGTTTATCTGCAATTCCATAACTAAAATTCATGCTGGTTTCTCTGGGAATATTGTGGTTATTTGCAAGACTATCTTTGTAGATAAAAATAGACTGAGCATACAACTACGAGGAAGGGAAAAGGTTGATAGCTAATATGATGGATATTATTTCACTTATTTTGACCTGTTCTGTAATATAAATATGTGCTTGCCCTTGTGGCACTCCCTCATTAATCAGGAAAAATCCATTTAAATGGGCCACAGAAAGAGGTTATGTGTTATTTAGTCTCAAGAAGTTAGAAAAAACAATTAATTTTGTGGAATAGCATTTTTCGGAATGGCCCAGGGAAAGGTGACCATTTATAAATGGGTTTGGTAGGCTACAGTGTATGTAAACAGGTGAAGAAGGAAAGAAAGTACTGCATACTTGGTGCTAGTTAGGTAGAAATCTTAGAGGGGCAAATCTTCTTCTTTACTTAAAATAGAAAGATGCTTTTTGTGACTGTTTCATTACGTGTTGTAAATGCCACTGCAAAGTAATACATCTGTTGCTCTGGTAGAGCAGGGAAGACATTTGTGGTGCTGATGGAAATCGATGTCAGACTATGTAGGACTAGTTCTTAATCAGACATCCAAATTGCATGGTACATTGGCAGCCTAATCTTACAGTCTGATGTGTTTGGGCTGTGTCTGTACAAAGCTATTTTCCAATTCTTATTGGCATGTGATGCTTGCTGATCTGTATCAGGTGGCAGCATTATGGTTCTACCTTGACAGTGGTATCTTGGAAAGCGTTTTGGCTTTGTTTTTATGGCTTGTCTTGGGGAGAAATCTGTGGAAGGGAAGAAAACTGATAATAGATAATATTGTCACTATGGTTAGAGTTTATTTTGATGTTGAATGTCAGGAAGTATTGGCTCCAGGCACTGATCTTAAGGGGCATGGAGTGCAAAAATACAGTTTTGGAGACTGATTTATATGACTGCCCAGAAGCTCAGGTTTTCATGGTAGGATTGGGGCCTGAAAACAAACTTTTGAAAAAAACTCATGTTTGTATGGGATCTGGAATAGAGTGACACCAGTCTTGGTTGTCAGTTGCTCTTGAAGGACCTACCTAATAAAGAATAGGTGAAGAAAAAATATGTTGGGCGTTGCAATAGTCCCGACTCATTTCTGACCAGTATTTCTGTCTGATTGTGAAGAATCTTTGACTCTGATGCCAGTGCGGAAGCTGCTTGGGAAAATACCGATGATTAAGACAAAGCTGCTTAGGATGTTATCCCAGCATTAAACCTATGTAGATGGGAAGGAGTGAAATAGGGTGTCTGGAAAGAGAAGCTGCATTTGTGCTTTGGCATAGTTTGTGCTGTGCAACAGTGTGATACTCCACCTGAGCAGATCTGTGTGTTGCAGATCACTAGATTATTTGGTGACAAGAGTAATTTTTTTTTTCCCTGGGGCATTGAAGCTGTTTCTGTATGCTTTTTCATACCTGTGTTAGATCAGAAACACTGTGTGCTAGAAGGGGAATATTCCGTCAGATACATGTGCACAAAATCTAAGATTGGGGCCAGGACTTCCTGTATAGCCAGTTGCACTTCTGTCCTGAAGTCCTCTTGTTGTATGTAAGTATTAAACTGAGTCCTGTTGAGCTGCAAGATTATTATGAACTTAGTTGATTTTGGTAGGATGTATAATTTCTATTTTGTATGTGTTGCTAAAGACTAATATAAGCTGGAAACAATTATATTAAAATTCGTAGGAGCTTTTTAGCTCCAGAAGAGCTGAATCAGTGTTGCGTCATTTTTTAACTAGATTTCTTTTTTAAGAACTGGATTGGAAAGTCAAAGAGTTGCTGAGAAAACCTGAAATGCTTGATCTTTGCTGGGTGGCTCGGCTGGTATGGTTAAGACTGGCTGCCTGTCAGAGTTCATTCTGCTGCTACTTAGAGTTAGCCAGTAAGCATATGGTAGCTTATATGCATATCCTTGCTGGCAAGAAGAGGGTTACAACTTCGGCTTTTTAAAAAAAATTTTGTTGGTTTTTTTTGTCAATTTTTTTGTTGCAAGAATGAATAAGAAAAGAAGTTTGTGAGCCTGCAGTGAGCCACTCTTATGTTTTGAGCTTTCTAGAGTTAAATTCTAGTTCTGCCAGATTTGAAGCCAGGTCTAAAGACTAGGTCTCCCACGTACCAAGTGACTCACAGCTGAGGTGATGAGCCTCTCTCTGTCTCTGCTGGTGGAGCTCCTCCACTATAAATAAAGAATTAGTCATTGGATTGCTGAGAGAGTGACTCTAATGACAGTGTTTTTAGGGTCCTTGTGAAAAATGGAGAACTGAAAGAGGAGGACACTTGGGTTGGTTTCTCTTGTTAGTTGCTGTCCTGTTCTGCCGTACTTGTGCAGCCCTGTGGTGAGCTGGAACAGGGGCAGGATCCACTTTGCTGAGCATGAGCATCAGGAGAAAAGAGGTGGTCACAGCCAGGAATAAAGGACCAGAAAGGTGTTAAAGTGCCATCTTGACAGCAGCTTACATTCAAACTGTCCGGAAGCAACAGCTGAACTGTAGCTTAAATCTAGTCCATTTCCTTTCTTCAGGAGAAAGTATCTGCTAGAAATGTATTTTGAATGGATCATTTTCTTTCTATAGAAGATCCACCCTTGTTCTTTTATAATTTTTAAATTGTTTTCATTTATCCTCCAGTTTTGATGATGTTGTAATGACTGAGCTATAGCAAACCTGACAAATTTGTCTAAAGCATGTCTGTAAAAAGTCTGTTAGTTTTTGTAAGGTCATAGTGCCTTCAGCTTCCCCAAATCAGAAACTAAAGATTAAAAGGGCCTTTTGATTTGTTTTCAGAATCCGTATTTCAAGCTATTACTCTCCTCCACTAATTTTAAAGCCTTCAAATGTTCTTCTTTTAAAGGAATGAAGAAATTGTCTTGATTGTAGTGAGTCATATGTGTTCTATTCTTTTGAAAACAGAAATATAGTTAACAACCTGAGATGCTGTGTACTTCCTTGTTTTGCTGTTTAAGAGGGACTTGAGTAAAGAGGACCATTTGAAATAAAGGGCTGATTGCTTTATCTCTCTCCCCTTCCCCCCTTTTTTTAAAATATATTTTCAGTTTCAGAAGACTGTTCTGTAATTTATAATCTGAGTTTTTAACAGATCAAATAGTGTAGTTCCACAAAATTCTAAATAAAATGCTGTGTATGAAATAAGTGGCTCTAACAATTAAAGCAGACATTGTCAGGGTGTAAATACTATCAGAGAATGTGATTTTTTAGAAAATGAAAAATGACAAATGCAGCATAAAGCATCTAAAGACAATTCATTGCTGTATTTGTAACATATATTCAGATGCTTGTAAAGCTTTTCTTTTTGTAGCCTTTTTCCCCTTCTTATGGATGAAAATCATATTGGATATCCTAAAGTAGAAGAGACCCATAAGGATTATCAAGTCCAGTGTTTGCTACGTTCACTTTAAAGTTAAAAACTACATTCCTCCAAAGCATCTCATACACTATTGATCCTTTGGTATTGCGTATGTTGACGTTGAAAGAAAATATTGTACTTTGTACATACAAGTAGTCCGCATAAATGATAGATCTGTTTTTCCCATTGTTTTTTTCCCCCCTTTGTTTCCAAAGTTCAAGGACAACCGTAGAATACAGTCTCATTACTGACACATTTTTTTAGTAAAAAAGTTCTCTATTATCCTATTTGTTGTTGATTCCCAGTAGTTACAGTAAATACTGCAGTAAATGTCATGGGAAAATGCCTCTTTGGATCAAGCTGTGTACTCAGAAACGTTTCCTTTGCAGTGCATTGGTATTTTTACTGTCTCTGGTGGTACTGGAATCTTTGTAAACAATTTTTTATCTTCCTCTAAAAAGACTTATATTTTCTGTTTTAAATTTTCCTTCCTGATGTATTTTAATTTCCAATTTGAGGCTTTATCTCTCTCTTTGTTGAAGATCACTACTAAGCTTTGAGTTCAACCCTGGAATGAATAGAGGCATTAGAGGTGTGTGTGCCTGTGATGATGATAAGATGGTATTTTGCTCATTTGGGTACAGGAATGATCAGTCTTGAAGCAGCAGGCAGTACCCACCCCCACTTAAAGCTGTTTAATTTGGGCAGCATCTCTAGGTAGTTACATAAATGCAGCCACTAGTTTTAAAAAAACCCATAAAAACATAGAGTGAGCTATCAGTGATCCTGGAATAAAAATGCATAGAAGAGTGGACCCTTGCCATAGGGGTCTGTGTGGGTATATGATGAGAAATCAGATGATCCTAGAAGCCTTAGAACTGTTTGCATAAGTGGACATTTTCTGATACAGGATTGCCTGTGTTCTGTCTTAACTATTTGTTACTAATATCTATCCGATTAGTGATGTTAACTGTACTTATCAAACTTTTTTACTTTATGTGATTCTCACCTGATTAGAAAAGTGAGTTATATTTTCATAGTATTGTAGTGTAGTGTTTCTGTGTGTACATGATACAATTAAATGTAAATCATTAAATGCATACCCTATTGCTGTAACCATGGTGCTAAATTGGGTCATTACTCATGCCCTGTGTGGCTCTGTCTGGTCCTGCTTGAACTGCCTACCCTGACTGTGCTATGCAGACTTCCTGCTCTTTCTCTGGCTTTCTATGTAACCTCCTGTCATTCATTTGCTCTTTCACCCAGGATGTTTGGGGAGAGTGCCTGAGGGCACTGCTTCCCTTGGGTTCATTGACCCTGAGGGCTCCCTGTCTTCTTACCCCTTCTTGATCCTGCCATGATCAGCTTGGCCGGGAGGTTGAGGAACTTCATGGTGAGAAAGCAGAGTCATCCCTGGTACTTGCATGTTACAGAGTCATATGTGTTTCCTCATGTGGCTCAGCACAACAGCAAGAGTTGGAGATACCATGTTTTGGCATCTTTATTGTGAAGGATGGCATTGCCATAGCTACCATGAAGATGTGCAGAAGAGCACACAGGCCCATGTCTGTGGTCCATTGTATGAGGGCATCTGATCTGTGAAGCCAAGAGCTAAGAGCTTCTCACCTGGTTGAGTGCTAATGTCTCTTACATTTGTGTCTTGGTTTCCAGTTGAGCATCCTGTGTTTTCTGCTCTGCCTCGAGGAAATATTGCTTATGCCTTTTTGGAGTTTGACAGCTGTGTAATTCTGAGTTACCGTGTTGCTGAAAGACTCTGGGGCACATTTTCATGTCCCTGGTACGAAGAATGCATAGCTACACCTTTCTTCTAATGTGTTTTTTTTCTAACAGCAGCCCTTTGTGTGGAGGACCAAGTGGTCTGGCTATTAGCTTTTGAGTCAGTTGCAAATGTTTGAATATTCATAAAACAAGTATTTCAAAGCTTCTCCTCTTTAAGAGTAAGGACTTGTTTGACTTACCAGAGGATCCCACAGACAAGAAAAAAAGAAGTTCCTAAATTATTAGAAATGTATCTTTAGTTCTGCATATGGGTATCTTGAACCATGTCTCAACTTCTTCTCTGAATATTTAAAAGCTAACCACGTTAGATTTTTCCCCTCATTTTGTTGGAAATATTTTCTCAAGACTTTTGTGCTATTGAATATATCTAGGTGGTACTTCCACAGATATCCAGTGCAGAAGTCTAGGTGTTCAAGTGTGTTTAAAAAAAGAGTGTTTGTCATGAGCCGATGCAATTGTGGCACAACTATTGTAAGAGACATCTCATTTAAACTCCTCAGATCATCAGTCTTTACAGTATTCTGTACAAGCAATTATTCCTGTACAAGCAATAAGCTTGATTTTTAAAATGAGAATAACAGATGAATAACTCTGCATTAGTGTCAGTAGTGGTTAGTTTTTGCTTTAAGTGAATTTGTGAAACAAAGTAAGATGAAACCCTGATGTTTACTTTTTTTTCTGAAATAGTTTTTCTATACTTTACCTTAAAATCAAGTAAATGTAACCACACAGGAAGGATTCGTTTCTATAGGTATTTCCAGAATTACCTGTGTTTTTAAAGCTTTGTCTTTCCTACAGGTTCTAAAACAGCTGTGTTTCACATGTGCAGATCTGATTGTGGTAATTGGTCATGCTTTGACTAACAGTTTTGTTAAATTGTCCTACTTCAGCCTTTCTGACGATGAGTGGTTTGTTGAAATGAAATAGTAGAGAGTTACTTGAAAGTGTGTTTAGTCTTCTCAAAGACACAGTCCACGAGCTGTTTCCTCCTGCTCCCTCCCAACCCCCAATGTAGATGAGTTTTGTTACTTGTTCTGGGCTGTTCTTTGTATCTCTTCTCACCCCAACTTAGAAAAATCTCCCAGAGATAACTTTTTCCTGACTTTGACTTTCTGTCACATCTTTTGAGATCAAAAGACATGCTTATACTGAAATAGACAGTGCTCCCAAAAGAGAGAAGCTGGAAGTTGTAAACAGGGAGAGTTACAAAGATTATGTGAAATAAAAGCTAATTAAATGTACTCTTGATACCTAATGAAATACTACAGTAGGATATGTCTTTTTTTAGAAGAATAAGCTTTCTAGCTACTCTTCCAGTTTGTATCTTTCTTAGGAGTTTTCTTCAGGTAGAGAAACAGGCATAAAGTGTAGCTGGATCATTTGAAGTCTTCATGCTTTCTTTTACAGTTCTCATTACCAAAGTACTTGCCAGCTCTTTTCAGTTCTTATGTGAGAAGGCATATATTAACTCGTCATCAGTATATGCTGCTGTGCCATATTCTCTACAATATGTTTTTATTTAGTTAATTCACTGCATTGCATAACGTGATAGATTCGAAGAATACCTCTCGTATTAAAATTGTAGCAAGAAGTGCAAGCATTGAGGAGTTTATTCCATCAGACCGGTTCTGGGTACTGATTTAAGCTCAAGATGAGTGCCAGGTTGGTCACTTTTTAGTACATATTTGGAACTGGGCAACAAATAAATGTGTAGTTCCACCCCAGCTGCAATATTTTTAGCTTCTGGGTATTACTCTGAGTAGAGATTTTTGTCCTGCCTGTAAGAATTCTTTTAAAGCACTCATACACTTTTGAAAATAAAGAACATCTTGAACTAGAGGTATAATTTTAGGAAACTCTGGAGGAGGATAAGCAGTCTGGTAACTGGTACAGGCTTCTTGAATGCTGTTTTATGTATGATTTAGTCTTAAAATGAACCTAGGAAAGGAGTTAGCTTTTTTTTCCTAATGCAGTGCTTTTGAGATAAATTTCCATTATCTTTTATGTAGTGCTTTTGAGATACACTTTCAACACATTGGTTGAATTTTTACCTTTAGTAAAATGAACACTTTAAAATATATTTTTAAAAAGGCCTAAAATAAGTCTCCTGGAGTATGTTGGTTTTACCAGACTGTTGAATACTGAAAGCTAAAACCTGAGGTAGTGACTGGACAGATTGTCTGTGTGGTTTTAATTTTTAGTTTGTGATATTTTATTTAGAGACTCGAAAGTATTCATTTTAATAATTTTAAAATAGGATGGTATGTTTTTTGTTTGTTTGGGTTGGGTTTTATTTGTGTGTATTTGTTACTTTGAAGGACTTTATACTTTCAGGAGTGCTTTAAAGTGTTTTGCAGTGCTTTTGAAACATTTGAGTCCCTAAACTGTTTTGCTTTTTCTAAAAAATTATTGTTATTTTTTACAAACATTCAAGGGCAAATTAACATCTGAAGGACAAAAATATGGTCACCAGGGATACTACTTCTTTTGACTTCATTTGCTGGTATAAGAGAGGTGCTGGTTCATGGGGTCCTTTCTGTGTGCAGCATCTGTGAACGAGCTCCTCATGGTGTACAAACAAATACACTGCATACCAGTGCAGCATTTCTTTAGCAGTATATGTGGCTGCAATGCAGTGGAAATATATGCGGCCTTTGCTGCTACATGAGGCATACATTGTAAATCTGCATGCACAGAAATAGGCATGTATGCCTATGGGTACGTTTAAAGCTTGTGCCTAGGTGGTAACCAAGCTTCCAGGGGCATCAGTGAAAGTCCTTTGGAGAATAAGTTGTGCTTCTAAGTAGTTACTGCAATCTCTCTACTGTAAAGCTTAAGAATTTAGCTTTCAGTTGGTTTTTTTTAATTTATCTTTTTAGTTAAATCTGTGTCCTTCTGTTCTATATATATGTATTTTTTGCCTTCCATTTAACATAGCTTTTTTTAGCTTTCCTTGAAAGCTTTTTCTTTACTGCTGCAGACTGTAGTACACCTATTACTATAATAGCTTTCCATCACGGAAAGGGCCCATCTTATGGACTTATCCTACTAGAATTGCACAAGTTCCTATTGTTGATCATGACAAAACACCATGACTTTTTATGTTTGGGGCAAAATTTTCTGAAGCCTGCCTCTCTTTTCTTAAGTTCCTAGCCGTGCTGTGGTGCTGGTGTGTGTGCTTGAAGGTGGCAACTCTATTGCAGGAGGGAGATGTAAAAGATGTACAGTCTTTTTTGGGCAGAGAACCTTGAGTGAACTAAGATCGGCCTTCTTTTTTCAGTATGGTTATCAACTAGCCCAGCCTGAGCTTCCTAACTCATGGCTGGGAAAATGTTTTGAACAGCAGTGGCTTTGTTATTTAAGCTGCGCTCCTCCTATGCACTCACTGCCCATGTCTTGGATGGGTGGAGTCTTTAATGGGTAAAAAAACTGGATGGCTGGGCCCAGAGGTTTGTGGTGAATGGAGGTAAATCCACTTGGTGGCTGATCACTAGTGGTTCCCCAGGTCTTGATTTTGGTGCCAGTCCTGTTTAACATGTTTATTGATGGTCTGGACATGGGGATTGAGGGCACCCTCAGTAAATTTGTGGACAATACAAAACCGGGTGGGAATGTTGACCTGCTCAAGGGTAGGAAGGCTCTACAGAGACCTGGACAGACTCAATCAATGGGCCAAGGACAACTGCATGAGGCTCAAGAAGGCAAAGTGCTGGGTCCTGCACTTCAGTCTCAGCAGACCCGTGCAGTGCTACAGGCCGGGCGAGGAGTGGGTCAAGAGCTGGTCGGCAAAAAGGGACTTGGGAGTGCTCACTGAGAGCCGGCTCAGTGTGAGCTGTGCCCAGCTGGCCAAGAGGGCCAAAGGCATCTTGGCCTGAACCAAGAATAGTGTGGCCACCAGGACGAGGGAAGTGATCATCCTCCTGTACTTGGCATTGCTGAGGCTGCACTTCAAGTCCAGTTTTGGCCCCCTCACAGCTCCAGGACATTGAGGTGCTGGAGCTTGTCCAGTGAAGGTCAACAAGGCTCATGAGAGGACTAGAGAATGTATGTTATGAGGAGTGGCTGAGGTAACTTAGGGGTGATCTCATAGCTCTCTGCAGTTCCCTGAAAGGAGGCAGTAGTGAGTTGGGGTCGGTCTCTTCTACTGTGCCTGCAGAAGAAATAGCCATCAGCTGATACAGGGGAGATTCAAATTAGATATTAGAAAAAAGTTGTCAGTGTTAGGGTGGTCAGGCATTGAAATAGGTTGTACTGGGAGATGGTGGAGTTGCTGTCCCTGGAGGCATTTAAGAGGTATCTGGATCTGCTGCTGAGTGATGTGGTTTGTGGGTTACAGTGGTAGTGCTGGGTTGATGGTTGGACTTATCTTGAAGGTCTCTTCCAGACTTGAAAATTCTTGAAGCAGGAGAGGGAAATACTGGAAGGAGGTGGGTTGGAATAACAGGCTGACTTGCCTTTGAGTTTGGCAAGTTAGAAAACAGCTACTATGAATCAGCTGCTTGTGACTGGTTTTCATCCACGCAAATAGGACTTCTTCCATGAGTTTTTGCCTGAAGATAGGATGCAGTGTTGGTGTTCTGTGTGTGTGTGTAGACGTGTGTTTATACGTATGTGTGTGTGTAAGTATTTTTTTATATTATTAATATAATGCAGGGTATTGCCATTTGCCTTTTTTCTCTGCTTTGAGTAGCAGCAAATAATCATAAAGACCATTAAATACTTGTCATTTAGTTTGTCACCAATTTTTTCAGGCAACTGGTTATTATTATAGCGATTGTTGTGCCTAGAACTCTCTGATAATGTAGGACCCTCATCCCCATGTAAGGATCCAGCATTAAAAGGTTATTATGTTTCTATTAATGTGCCAGTTATGTGCTATAGTATTCACTTACTGCCTGTGTTTTGCTAGTGTATTGAGGGGTGTGAAAGCACTTAATCATCCACATTGATCAGAATAGGATTTCTGTTAGCTATGTATGGTGCTGTTAAAATGCTGATAAAATTTCATGAGTTTAGAAGGGGAAAAATCTAACTGAGGACATCAGAACAATCACATTAAAGTGTATTCATGAGTGTAGGAACAGTCAAATTTTTCATAGTTCTGAATGCTGGTGATACCTTCTTTTTTATATGAAAATATGCTTCAGAAGTTGCAATCCTGCAGGGTAAGTCCAGAACTGCAGGAGCTTCCTGGTCATGTCAATTCAAAAGAACTTTGTTGTTGCTAATTGGGATGTTTAGTTTAGTACTAAACTCATGATTTTAGTAAATAACTTCATTGTTAATTTTTCATTGCTTAACGTCATTTGGGGATCTACTGCTTTCCTTGGAAATGGCCTTCAAGAAGATTTATTTGAAGGTTCTGTCATAAATCTGTGAAGTGGCCAACAAAAACAAACTAGCTGATGTTTTTACTAGTTTTAATATCCTTGTTACCTTCAGTGTAGGTACACTCTGTATTATTTCTAACTTGAAATAAAATAAAATGTGATGCCCTGAGTTGGGGGAGGAAGAGGTTTGTTCTTTACTTGTTGACTTTTATTTAGTTGTTTCTGTTTTACCATAATTATATTAATTTGGTCCAAGTAAGTCTTTGCAGAGTAGATACTAGCCTGTACAAATGAACTGTTTGTCCTTGTTGTATCCATAATGACCATGTAGACAGGTAATAAAAATAGTTGTTGGGTCAAGTATTTCAGTTATATGGGAAAAGAAGCTTTAGTGACTAGTATAAAATGGAATCATAAAGATTTGCTCTGTTACTTTTATAAACAGTTCAAAGAAATTTTTTTTTGTTTTGTGGTATAATTATTACTTTTTATTCACTGGGGAAAAATACATGGTCATGAGAGGTGTTAAGCAGAGTTTTTGGCATCTGTTAATCAGTACAGATAATAAACCAGCAGTGCTGTTATGTTTAACAGGTTGATATTTCCATTCATTCACAGACTCTGAGGAGGTATTTAAGATACCTTCCACACATCCCATCATTAGTTTTTATAAACACATTGAGCTCTGTCTAAAATACTAGGATTTTCCATTTTACTTGTCCTGTGCCTCTGGAATATTGTTGTATAAATGCAGTTTCCTTAATAGGTAGCACTGTAAACTTGTTTGAGGCAAATATGCAGCCATTTTTCCTTCTATGAGCTGTTATTATTTACTTTAGAAAGCTCTTTTTTTGTCCGTTTTATCTGTATTGATAAGGTACTACAGAGCTTTTATTTGGCAAGGTATAAGTATTCATGATCCTCTTGTTCCCTTAATCACCCTTCCTTGCATTTGCCTCAACCTCTTTATCAATTTATTTATTTTAAAAGATATGATCAGGATTAATTATGGTACTATGTGTGAGAACTTACCTGAACTTCTACAGTGATGTTCAGTGTTCAACCTTGCTACTGCAGCTCTGGGTTCCATTTATCATTTTTAAGGCTTTGTCACTCTGTAAATTCATCACCATTTTTCAGCTGGTTAGTATTGCCAGGTCAGTGTCATCTTTGGCCGTTTTCACCTACTGAACTTCTGACTGGCAGAACATTCCAGTTGTGTTAAAATTTGCTAGTATAGTAGTTACATTGTTTAATCCCATTGCTATTGGAAAACTGTGCCATCCTAAACATGATGTTGCAATATCAGCCAAAAATTGCCTTTTCTTGTGTAAAGGGAATGTTTCTGGTTCCCACAGTGACCTCCACAGCAAAAGCAGATGCTATGGTAGTATGAGAGGGAATGTGTAGTATTGTGTGATTGTGTCCCACGTGGAAAATGCCACAGTCGTCGTGCCCAGTCTATTTGTACCTCCTAGCAGGCAAATGGTTAGTGAATAATAAAGGTTTCATGTCACAAAGAGCTAAGTCACATTATGTTACTTGTTGAGGGCTTTAATTCCAACTAATGGAAGCAGTGCAGTGCATCTTAGAAGAAAGTCAGCTTTTGGTTTTCCAACTTTATCCTCTGTCATTTGCCATTTTCTTTTTTGCTGTTCATTGTCAGTTAAATGACTGCAAATAAAAATGTACATGATCAGAAACCCCCAAAGGATTATCTTTGTACTCTGGACTTCCTTTTTCAAATCTGTTACGTGAATCTAAAGCTGAACATCAATGGAAGACAAACATACAGTTTCCCATTTTGCTCTGCACCCTTTGTAGCCTGAACAAATAACGAATGAATACTGGAGTCTGCTGGCAGAGTTGATGTTTCTGGTTGAAGCATGTTGACTGTGTAATACAGGTCCTTTTGTGCTATGAATTCACACTTAATTTAGAAAAAAAAAATCCTCTGTGTACTGTTCATGAATGCTTTAATTCATGAAGAATTGAAGTGGAAGACTCCAATTAACTGTTTATGGAAATAAAGCTTGAAGAAGTGTGTATGTAAATGTGTGCATACACTCACGCGTGTGTATGTTGGTATGTATATATATGGGAAAAATGCTAGAAGAGTGTGCCACTGCTTTTCAGTGTGACAGCTTGAGGTGATTTCCTTGAAATATCTACAATAATATAGAAACTTTTAAAAGACGTTTTTGGCTCGGTTGGCAGTCATGTTCTTGTGAAAACAAGACTTGCATAAATGCATGGATTTTTTCCAACGTTGATGCTTCTTCAGTGCTTTTAAACTTCAGTAATAAGTAGTAAATATATGTGTGCTAAATCTTATGTGTGTCTGTATTCCTTAGGCAGTTTAGTTCATGCCTGTGTGTTCAGGTTGGCACCAGTCCTGCAACTGATACCAAACAAATGGCTCAGTCATTGCAATGTAGAAGCAGTCTGCTCCTGCCAACTCTGGCAGCTTTCTTGGAAGAGGGATGTCAACTTTTGCAGAACTTAGCTTTTCCTAAGTAAATAAATTAATGCAAGTTGTAGACCTAAAACTGCTTTTGGAGTCTGCTTGCAGTGATCTGTTACATGCTGATATATCCTTTGGTATGAAAAGATGTGATTTCAGTGCCTTTTTGGCATTCAAAGAATGAGAAGAGCCATAAAACTCTTGGGGAAGCTCTGAGGGCCCTTAGTACGTGCAGGCATTAAAGCTACTACCCATGAAAGGTGTTGAGAGCTGAGATGTCCACCTCTTTGTGGACAATCCTCTTTGCTCTGATAAAAATCACTGTCTTTTTATTATACAGTCCTTTACTTAGAGCTGTAGTGGAAAACATGTGGCTTGTAGGAGAGATGCAGCTCTTGGATTTTTCATAGTCTGCAGCAGCTTTTTTGTGTTCTGCTTTTGGGTGACACAAAACCATGGAGGAGCAGGAAACTCACCAAAGTGAGTCATTTCTCCCCTAGGGAAAGTTTGTCTCCTCTCCTACCTTGCTGCACTTGCTCTCTGTATACATATCTTTAGCCTACTTTGTGGCAAGTCTCTTCAATTTAAAGTTTAATTAAATGTATGTCACATACTGAATGCAGTGACTTATTTTCTGCCATAAAATTGCCTGCTTGCTCAGAGTTTACATTCTGTTCCTCCTCTCTCTTACTATGCCTTTGCCCTTTGTGTTCTGTTGGTCTCGTTTGCAGTAAAATTTTCATTCTGACTATTGCCTCTGCTTTTGAAGTGACATGAAAGCCTATAAAACCATACAAAATTGCTCCGTGTTAACTGTGGAAGTGAAACTGTTTCAATAAAAGCTGAGATCTGTCTGTGAAAAGAAAAAAATCTTTCTAATGAAATAGATGTGCAAGGCAAACATATTAAAGGAATTATGTGGGCTGTTAATGTTTCCTTCAGTGGTTTGAAAACACATAGAAAGGGGAGATGTCATTTTCAGTGCATGAAACATTAATCACTTTTGGAGGTTATTAAGGAGGAAGTATGTTTTTTCTGTAGTCTTTGAGCTTTTTTTTTCTGCCAAGGACCCAGAAAAGTTGCTTTTAAGTAAGCTGCTTGCTTAAATCAAGAAATATGTCCATAGTCACTTCTCAGCTATATTCTCTTCCTCAGATCTTCAGATATTTTAATTGATATATGTATTTTCTTAAGAATGCTGCCTCTGTAGTCTTAGGTTTCCTACCATTTTTTAAAGGTTTTTTACTTTTGTAGGAAGATGACAACTGGAAGGTACTTCTCTGTGGTTGGGTGGAGTTTAAGTTACTGCTGTGTCAGTCTATGATGCTGTCCATCCTAAAATGAAAGGGCATGAGACATCACGTTGTTTTTTCTCACACAGTGATAAAGGCATTAAAAATGGGGCTCTACCTTCTTCCTTCTGTGTTACCCCATAGTGCTGAACAGCTGAATGCCATTGCCTGAAGTGTTGCTTTGACACCAGACAGATTTTAAGATGAACTCAATTTTCTTGGGGCTTATTGTACGCCTCTATGTCTTGAATATTTTTTATTATTTTTACTATTATTTCTCTTTAGTACCTTTTTTCTGTGGCACAAAGTCATAGAACCTGCTGCTGAAGTCATGAGACCATTTTTTATACATACCCTTTTTGTTCACTCATGATCCATAGTTCTTCAGCTCTTAAATACTAATGACACATAGCGTTCTTTGTTGCAAATTTTCAAAATTACCTGAACAAGGTAATCTTCATGGGACACGTCTTCAAGGCTTTGCCTAATTAGAGGTCAGTAATAGCTTTTAGAAAGCATTTTTAATGTTTAATAATTTCATACACATTAATACCATAATGTTCTCCACATGGTGAAGTCACAAAGCAATAAAAATGGTTTCACCTTGGTAATGTGTGTGTCTCCCTGACATGTCTCCCTGCAGCCATGTTCTCTGTTCTAAATCTTTCAGATGTAATCAGTTAAGTGTGGTTAGTTCTCAACATTAGTTGGATGGGAGACTTATGGAAGACATTAGGTGTTTGAAAAAATGATGTTGGCAATACCTTCTGCATTTCTCACTTTCCTGAGTCTGCACTCAGGGAGTGCCTGCAGACCAGAGTGGAGTGGAGCTCCTGGGGTACTGCTTGCTGAGGTGCTTCTTTTAGAAGAGATATCAATTGTGGTACTGGCAACTAGTGACCCAAAGAAATCCTGTGTTAATCTACTTCACAATCTTCATTTAACTTTTTGTTTTATGGTCAGCCTATGTAAATCTCTTTGAAAATTGTTACACTATTGCCACGCATTATTAACTATCTCAACAATGTTAATTTTTTAGCTAGATGGATTCTTGATCTGTTCAAGAGCTGAACTATTTGGACTTCTGCACAAGTGATTAGAAAATCTTCCAGTGTTCAAATGGTTTATGATCTTCATCGAGGTGACTTTTCACTATGTGTGTGCATTGTAAGTAATTGGTGGTAGGCAAAGCTGAATTGATTGGTTGGATTGTGAACTGCTAGTGCATACTGTTGGTTTGGCTGCAGAGTTTCTGTAAAAGGATTGTGAAGTGTTTCTGAAATGTAGGTACAGAAAAAAATGTGTCCTTTAAGAAGGTATGTGCTTTCAAGGCCAAGTGCTAGCAAAGCCTTGCAGTGCTGAGGAGTTGGAAGGGATAGGAGTATCACATGCATGGCTTAGACATCTGCACGATCATCACTGAAGATGGAAGGCAAGACTGAGAGATGCTGTTATTAGGCAAAATGAGGATACCTGAACAGATGCTCAGTTGAAAAGTTTTCTGTGAGCTGTGAAGAGACAAAAAAGAGAACACCATGCAACAGTCTCACCATTGTCTCCTGTGTAGGGGGAAATGAATGTGACAAAGTACATGGAAAGAGGAAAGTAGAGAGAAAGGAAAAAATGTGCTCATCTAGGAAGGGATAAGACCAAGTGTCTCCAGTCTGGGGTAACAGAGGGAGGCTTTCTGGGGTTGTGAATGACTTGTTTCTAGCAAAGGAAGTCTGTTTGGGGCTCTTGTAGGTAAGTGAAGGAAGGATAAACTGGAAGCACTACTAAATGCTAATAATGTCAAAAGGCACTCAGTTTAAAACATAATGGTAGTGGTGATGGGATGTTCTGAGCAAAATTAAAGTTGCACTAGTTAAGACATGATACATGTTTGATGGAAGAAGCTGATGTGCTCTCAGTCTTTAAAAGAGCCAGTTCATTAAGGATTCATACCTAACACAAGGACACTTGAATCAAGCAAGGGTTTAGTCAGTTGCAGTTTTAATAACAAAAATTCCTCTCCTTGAGCAGGCTTAAGAAATTGGAATTTTTTTTTGTACAGCTCTCCTGGTTAGTTTAGTTTACTTTTTTATTTTATAATTAATTTGTATTTTTGTGGCTTATGTGATAGGCACCCAAATCAGCACAATATTAATAAAGATGTACCAAAAAGCAATGATTCATGCATGCAAGAGTGACAGTAAGTTTAAATGTATGAAGCTATATTTTATAGGGATTTGCTAGTATTGCTCTTTTAGTTTTTGTTGTTGCTTGGGTTTTTTTGTTGTTGTTTGGTTTTTTGGGGTTTTTTGGTGATTTTTTTCCTCCCCCCTTTTAATGGATTGGTGCTGTCACTCAGGCATTCTTGGTCTGTAGTTTCTTGGGACAATAAATCCCCAGCCTTTCACTATTGTCTACACTACCAACAAGAAGTCAGGTCAGAGTCTGTGCAGTAGGCTGGTGATGTTGTTCATCACCTTCACTTTCAGAACACACATATGTATCTTACTTCCTAGTGGAGTGCTGGACTGAAACACCCAGTTCTAGCACCTGGTTGCTTCACCAGCTAAGTCAGACAGGACTGACGGTGTCCATATTGCTAGGTCTGCCTCTGGTTAGGATAATTTTCTGTAAAAGTTTTGGAATGGGTCCAGTCTAAGTGGGCAGCAGGGGGAAAAAAAAGTAAATTGCAGCTTTTGTGACTCCCTATCAACCTACAGCAATTTCTAAGTGGAAGTTAGCCCATATTAAATACCTTTCAGGCTCATGTTTTCCTTCAGTTGTTGGTTTTCAGGTGCTGGATAAAACTGAACCTCTTCTTCCACAGTCCAAATGCATAGTCCAAGTCAAGAGCACCTCTGTCCAGAGGCTCTGGTACCTATCATTTCAAACAGGCTTCTCAGACCGTGGGGAGCAATATGGTGTTTGAACCCAGGATTTTCAAATTCATGGGATTTTTTTTTTTTACTCACTACTTATTGGATGCTTCCCATCTTGACAGTGAACGTGCCATAAATCAAGTCCCTCCTGATGGGAGAGAATTTTCTAGAAGTCCTTGCAAGGAGTTTCAAAGATAAACCGAGACTTTTCCTTGAGTTTCAATGCTTCCAGATAGTTGTTTATTAAGTCTTATCAGAGGAACAGAGCCACTAGCATGACCCAGGTACAACACAGAGCACAGAAAGCAGGAGTGAAGATTTACACAGCCTTTTAAAGATATTTGAACCAATAGTTACTAAAAACATGCATTATTTTCACTTTCCCACCAATTATTCAGTAACATGGCCAGGAACTGAGGAATTTTCTATCCAATCATTCCAAACTACTTTTACTGCAGAATATGGAGTAGTAGAAGAAGAAGAAGGAGGTTTAGAGAACAACAACAATCCTCCATTTTGATATTTTTACTCTTATCTATTTACTACAAAGAGAAGCCCAAAACCTCTGTAAATTTTTCACCCTGTGACAATCTTACATAGTAGTCTATCACCTAAGTCACACCATTGTATTTTCTAGTTCTTGTCTGATTGTTGGTAATTTTTTCCAAGGTTGGAGGCTACAACAATATTGTTCAGGGGGGTAAGAACCCTTAAAAACAGGCAGAGAAATATTCTTGGCACTCTGGGTTCCTACACCATCTTGCATGAAATGTTTTTTGTTTTCAGTCAATCTATTCTCTTCCTATGGAAAATGTCAAGAGAAAAAAAATGAAAGGACTGGAAAATATGTTTATTCTGTTAGATTTACTGTTTTGCCCCTGTGGCAGTCTCATCATCAAATTTCAGTCACCTTTTGATTCTACTTGGTGGTTTTTTTATTTTTAAACCAGTGTATATGTTATGCTGCATACTGTCCTTTCATACAGGCTTTCAGCTGAAAATTGTCCTTCATTTCTATCAACAATTATCTTCATTAAACTTCTTGGAAAGCAGCTCAGTTTTTAAGATGCTGCATTCTAGAACAAGTTCTGCAAGTGTGAAAAGCAGACCAACTTCAGAACAGCTGTTGTTTAGAAACATTATTAACAACATAGTTGATCCCTGTCCCAGGACAGTTCACAGACTTAGAGGGTTTTTAATAGTTTGCCTAAAGATGGTAGCTTTAAATAATATGTCAATTGTGTAGAGATTTACCGTAGTCAATTTTAGTAATTATTCTTTGCCCACAGTTAATAAAATGCAATTTCTTTTAAATGCTTGCTAGACAGATGACGTTAATTTGTCTATCTTGCATCCCAACATTTCAAGAGCGTTATAATGAAGATAGCAATCTAACATGAAAATAAATGAGCATCTCATTAAAGCCTATAAAGCCAAGTGGAGACAAATGAATTGTGAATGTTCTGATTTTTCCCGACTGTCATAGTCCACAAACACTTCCATTATGCCTGTCATCTATCACGAAAAGCTCTTTGGGAGGAAGCACTGTGAGGAAACTCCACGAGCACATCTGTTAGTTTGAGGAAGTGGTAGGATACGTGATCAGCTGGCTGAGGACTGCAAAGGGAAAGGCAGGAGCCTTCCTTTTGGCAGCCAGAGAGGGGCAGGAGGGTGTTTTGCCTTTCTAGGTGCAACCAGCCATGGGCTGGTATATGGCAGTTCAGGTAGTTTTTCCTCCCTTCAACCCATGTATCAGCAGCCTCCAAGACCCTCCTTATGCACAGGAGAGTCCTCACAATCTGGACAGTCCTTCACCTGCTGTAACACAGGAGGGAAATAATGTGTTCCTATGTGAAGGGATTGGGGAGGATCATGAAGTAGAGGCTTTTCTGAACACATTTTTCTTTATTCTCTGACATTGCAACTCTCAAGCTTTGTCCCATAATGAAAAGGCAGGTTTTAAGTGGTATGATTTGCCATGCAAATTGCCAGCTCCACAGGAATTAGGGTTTTTTTTTTTCAGTTCTAGATTACAATATCTGAATATTTTAAAGTACCTAGGATGCATATGACACAATGTGGCATTTTTGCCACTGACTGACTTTCAATTGAATTTTTTTACAGACAGATATTGTGCCATTTTGCCCCACAAAAAAATGTAGGAGAATCAGGATATTCTTTAAGTGAAGAGCATACATATTTCCCTTTCCTGACTTGTTTTGTGTAAATCTGCCTGAAAGGCACAGAAAGAAAAAAACCCCACAATTATTTGGTCAATTGTGATTGCATGCTTTATACTCCTTTCTGCTTCATGATTACATTATCAAGACTGATTCATTCAATGCTTTATTCCCACCCTTTACTTATAATCTATACTAATGGTAACCATGTTATCAGCATACTTCCTCTGACATGTAAGCCAGTGTAATTTGCAAGGTGTAGGATTTCTCTGCCATGCAGTAACGGCTCTTTTATTCCATGCAGCTGCAAGAGGAACATACATGTATATATAATGAATTTGCTATTTATGGAAAAGTACTTCTGTGACTGTGTATGTAAGCACCTATTCTGTCATTTCTTCATCCAACTTTTTGTTCCAGGTTCCTTTCTACAGATTTTGTGTTGGTCAAGGAAATGTTGTGAGATATTGTTCTTCATGAAAAAGTTGTAGTCCAGCACTTTCTCCCTGAAGTGTTGGGACCCTGTAAAAAAACCCCTGTATGGATGATAAACTGTGTTGAAGTATTTGTTACCACATGAGTAGTGTCTTGATTACAGCAGCTTTGCTCATAGACTAAACTTTACTATGTGGCTATGTGCTACTTTTACAAAGAGGAATACTTCAACCTTTTATTGAAAGCTAAACTAAAATATACTTTATTCAAAGACAAGCAGTGTGTGTTAACTGCGTAACTCAAACCCATAGCATTCATGAGCTGTACTGCTGTGGAATGACAGCTTATGCTTTGCATGTTATTTTTTATTATTTCTTCTGATCCCTGGGATAAAATGTTGTAATTTTTCCCATCTGTTGTTGTGTTTCTTTTAGTTCTTAAATTCTAAATGTTCTTCCACTGCTCCTAACACTTTTCATAGTTATCCAGCAGTTTCCCAGGATCTTTAAATATTTGATATAGAATCTGTTATTATAACAAGAATTATACAAGAATGAATTTATCAGGTTTCTCAACAAGATTTATCAGGTTTCCCTTTGTGCTAGGTGTTCTGAGGATTTATCAAGGTTTTTTTTTCAGATGTTGATTTTTTTTTACTAGGGCGAAAGTTGTGTGTTAAATTTATGATTAAAATTAAAATACAGATTGTTTGACTAAAAACTGTATTTAGCTATTACAGTAATTGAAGGATACATTGAGTCACTTTAGCTTTGTGGGAAAGAGCCTATATAATTTTAAGTATTCATCTTGTCACTTAGTAAACCTTCTCTTTTTGATAGTATGTAAGGGATTGACAAATAGTAAACTCCACTGAACAGTTAGCAGAGATGGATAGACATTTTCTGTGATGATACATCTGCAGTGATAGTCTCTTCTGGTTTCTAACGGATTTCCATAAATGATCAGATTAATTCACTGGCAGTGGTTTAGCTTTTGTAATTAGATTAGTTTGGTTTTGGTGCACTCAGTTCCTTATTACTAAGTATTATGTGCTTTTTTCCTGTGCCATCTCTGAAAGAGTTGACATTATGTTGGTGTTCTCTAAGAAGGTTGCTAAAATGGCTATTCTCATACTACTTTGACTTGCAGAATCAAATACAACTGGATTTAAAAAGACTGACTAAAAATAAAAATCTATTTAAGAAACTTTTTTTACATAATTCTACCTGTTCTCAGCTTTTCACCTTCTTGATACTTTGCTTACTTATGTTTTGAAGTTTGCTGTTCTGTGTCCATGCTTATGTTCTTACATTGTAAGAGCTCTGCTACTTCTTCTTAGTGATGTTATGTTTCAGTGCGTAAAAAAACTTGCTTTTTAATAAATGTTTTTTAAAGTAGAGGAATACATGACTATGTCTGCTTACTTTGTTTACAGTCTTGCTGGCGAAGATGGAAATACTTTATAACAATTTTAAAAGTGTTAAAAAAAAAGGGAAATTTTTTGCTATAGAGACTGAAGGTGATCTTTGTGTCAATATTCTTTGTGTTCAGAAAGTAATTACAAGTGCAAATAATTTCCTTTCTCTATGTGGAAAAAAAAAAGGAAGATCAAAGTTTGAGAGAAGGCCTCTTTCTTCCCAAATAGCAGTTAATGTTTAAATTAGTTTCAAGGCATGTTATTTACAGTGTCTTCTTAGCTCTTGGCTATAACCATTATGTTTTTGCTGCTTTAATTTGCATACACAAAGTGAGTTTTATTTCAGTCAATTAGTATGGCGTAAGGACAGGATATATTGGAAAAACACACTTTAAATACTTGGTTTCAAGTGAGACAGTTCTTATTTATCGCAGGAAATACAGTAAAGCTACATGACAAAAACAATAGCAAGGATAATCTGTTTATTATATGTTTTCTCCCAGTGATTAAATAGTTTCAGGCAATCCTAATTGCAAATGCTACTTTTCTGTAATTCTATTAATATCTCCCTTTTTCAAATTTGTTTTTCTCAATACTTTGTCAATATTTATCCTAACATAGTTTTTTAATAAAACCCATCTTAATTCTTCATTTCTCTCACTATCAAAATACTGTTTGTTAATATCAGTTTGAAATTAAACTTCAGGCTCGTGAGAGGTGTGGAAGTATGACAACAGAATGGAAACAGGTAATGATAATCTTTAGGTTCTAGGAAATTTCCAAGATTTTTATCTTTTAGTTCTCAAGCTTATATCAAACATTACTCTTGTCAGTGCTGGACAAAACTTACATGCTTGGTATTTTCTCCAAGGTCTGAACTACCTAATTAATTGCAAGTATTTTTAGAATATGTTTTTGTGTTATTAATATTCTGGGTTTGTACTTCATTAGCTCTCATGCTATAGAGGATTATATAGTTCTCATTGAGGCATGATGATAATTAATAGTTTAGAGTCCTTGAATAAGAATTGTAATGTTTGTATTTGGTAAGGAGAGTGCAGTGCCTTTTTTTATATTTCCAGAAAGCATATTTCTTCTGACATCTTTTCTAAAAATTGGTTTGATGTTGTAATGGAAGTTTCCAGTTTCCAACAAATACCTAAAGGAAGATGGATTTATGTGGCTTTTGTCAAGGAGGATGTAAAAGCACACACTAGTCGTAATCCATAGTCAAGAGAGGTAGAAAGATTTTTTATTTTCTCTACTGCTATTCTTATACTTCTTCACAATTTAAGATGGGCTGCTTAGCAAACAATAACAAGGTTAACAAACAAGGACCATTCAGGCAGTAAAACAATCAGCTATACAAGCAAAAGTGTAGTTGCTACATATTATCCACAAGTTCTTCCTTGTACACTCTTAATGTCCCATAACAAGAACATCCTCCCCCCATATCCAGAACATCTTCTCTCATTATCTTCTTGGCCTCCTCTGTGGGTTTCACTAAAACTGCAGATTTTCACTGTAATATTCTCACAGATAAATTCTGACCGGTTTCAGGTCTCTGTGAGATTGTCATTCGGGCTGTTAATCTCATCAGATTTATTTGTCCAGTGGATTTCAGTTTAGGTCTTTAGGCAGAAGGCAACTAATCCAATGCACTCTCTGTTTATTTCCTTGACCACAAAATCACAGTAAAATACTATTGTGATTAGTCAAAGGACCATGGCTTGGTGAAGGCTCTGCAGGTCTGGTTGGTCTACAGAGGTAAAATGTTGCAAAGAGGAAAATAAGTGCTATGCTTATCAGCTTGTATCATAAGTAGTGATACAAGGGAGTAAATTATTCTGGTAAAAAGTGGTTTTGCCTGTACCTAAAAGCAGGCTTGCTTCATCTGCCTGTGGCAGATAAATGGGGAGAACAATGAAATAGTAAAAAAAAAGGGAGAAGGCTTGGATTGTAATCCTGATTGAATGGAAATACTCTGGGTTAAGGAATATGTGGAAAAAGTGGATAAAAATATGTACTTTTTTTCCCTTACCAGAAAATACGATGTAATCAGAAAAGGTCTATTCTGTCAGTTGCAAGTGCAGGCCTGGTATTTACTATTTAACAAGAAAAGGAGTTAAAGTATTTTACATTTTTAATTGTAGCAATTTGATTTTAATACTATTTAGTAATGTCAATTCTTTAATAAGAAGAAGTATGTAACAAAACCCACACCGTTAAAATTTGACGTCATGTCAGTTTTCAGTTTTAAAATTTATTGGGTTTTGTTGACTGGACAGTAGATAGTAAGTAGAAACTAATTTTGATTTGTATACAAAAGACACTTAAGATGCTGAACTGTCAGTAACTAATCAATGATGCTGCCTGTTGCTAAGGAGATCTGTACAAATTATGCATTGTTTGAGTGAAGTGTCATGATACCAGTTATACCTTTTCAAGTTTAGATGACTCTGCTATACAAATGTATCATGGTATACAAATATCTGTACATTAATAGGCACGTTTCTTTAAGTACATTTACCTTTTCTAAAGATAGCTATGGACCAAGATGGGAATTAATTTGAATAACAAAAAGTAGGAAAAAAATAGGTTATCTTCATAATTTCAAGTATTCACATCATTAAAGTTATGGCATTAGAATTTCCCAAGACGTTTAGAAAAATTGAAGTTTCAGCATCCATAAACCGTAAGTATAGAGAAAAAATAGATGTGATTTAAGTTTGAAAAAGGCAGAATGATATGAGTCAATAGCTTAAATGCTGTTTTTAATCAGAGTGGAGCCTTGTACAAAACACATGAAAATGTCTCATTTTCTGTAATGGTTTTAAATGGCATACATTGTCTGGTTGTATTGATTGGCTGTTTCATTATAGTTTTCATAAACTTCACTCAGGCATAAGACAGGATTATAGTATTTTTCCAGTGCTCTTACACCTGACAGACTCACTGTTTCTATTTTTATCTTAAATTTTGCTAATGTTCTCTAAGTAAAAAAGTAGTGTCAGTTGTATAAACTCTTTTGCTTGGAACCCTTTAATAGTATAAAATTGCAGCAGTGTTTTGTCTTTAAGAAGTTGGTCGAAGGCTTCTCTTCGTCAGATTGGACTTGAATAATAGAGACTCAGGGCTTCTTTTCTGTCCCTTTCATAGTCTTTTTTTTCTTCCCACTGTGGAGAAAAGACTTACTTAATTCACGAGATTATTAGGATCTACAGTTAGCAAAAACAATTGTCACTATATGCAGCAAACTCAAGTGTTTTAAAATACGACAATGCACGGTTGTCATCAGAATGAAAGTCTTCTTGTCAGAACCATATGTTACCTGCCAGTATGCTGACAGTTAATGGTCTTACAGTATGGTTTTGCAGTATTGATGGTCAGAAATCATACAAGTGACTGTTCTGGCTGTTTTGAAGACCTGTGAGCTTTTCTTGCCTGCAGGTTACACTGCAGCTGTGGTTAGTCAAAGGAAGTGGCCCAGATGACTTTGCTGCATTTAATACAAGGAAAAAACCAAACTCAGTTTTATTATGTTAAGGAACCCAATAGAAATAGCTTTCTTTCCCTCTTTCCCTCTTTCCCTCTTTCCCTCTTTCCGTCTTTCCCTCTCTCTTCTCTCTCTCTTTCATCTTTGTCCTTATCCTATCTCCTGTTCTTGTCATCCCCTAACCCCCCAGTTACATTCTTAAATCCTATTGACACGATCCCAAGTGCGTGATTTCGGTATGAATATTTCCTTGACCCACAAGGGAAGTCTCTATTAAAGCTTCACACCTTATTACTCAGAAATTACAGTGTTGTTTGTAAAAATGATTTAAGATTTAAGAAAGATGCCTGCATATTTGTAGTCATATCTAGTGCGTACAATGAAAAAAAAAAAAAAAAAGTGACCTGGACAGTCCATAAGAACAACATTTTTCTTCTTACAGGAGCAAAGTTTCCAAGCCTTAAATAACGTGCATACTTTGATTTATGATATATGCAGAAAAACTTCACTTGACTAGTGTGGTGCTCCAAACGTAGTTCTCTCTCTGAAGGAGAAGGAAAAAAACTCACTGCACTACCAGGAAACCAATTTTCAGGCATAATTTACCACACTAATGCACTGTATAAGTTGAAATCTGTTACAGCTTGATTTCAGACACTTACAAGCCTGGTGAAGAGTGAGTGAGGAAGAAAGCTGACTCTGTAGATGAGTCAGATTGCCTCTTTATGGCAATTTTTGTGTTACTTAAATTTATTTATGCATTTTACAAATTAGTCTGAGGAAGTGAAGACTAAGAAGGGCTTTAAATACAGAAAACAGCAATTTTGCTCAAAATACAAGTTGTGTGCATTTAATGTGTTGCTAGAAAGTATTAATTAGTTGAAACAGGGTTACCACAAAAGCTTATGCTTGAAGCTCTTTCAGTGAGCACATAAGAAAGGTTTCTGTTTTTCAGAGCTGAACCCCTCTTGAATTGTTTGAAAGGGCTTATCTGTTATTGACATCAATATATGTCCCAGGTGAATATTGTAAATGCCAGCTGTTGCGTTTTTAAGTACAGATGGCTGATCCAACTTAATCGTTACTGAATCCTTTGAGTAATGCATTCTCTAGTTGTTTTTTACCACATTGTCCTCTGTTGTCTTTTGATGGCTGGTTAGCTGTTAGGGGCAGCAAATGTCTGTATATGTATTGATTATAAATTACTGTCTGTATCAAACTTACAGTAAGTAATCTTGCTTAACTGTAGACACACACAGAAGCAGGGATGTGATTCTTGGACTTAGTACTGCTGTGTATTTCAGACTTATATTTTAAATCACACAAATGTCAAACACACAAATGTTTTAAGAGCTGACTCTACTGAAACAATTTACTTAATATGGTTTTTTTTAGCTTTTTGCAAACTGGAAGTTATTTGAAAGTTATTGAAAGTTGTTCTATCCATTCTAATCACTTTCTGGTAAGAGATACAAAAATATGTTAAAATTAATAGTATTTAAAGTTGTTTCAAAAAGGATGGAGTGATCAAACCCGCTGTTGATTAAATATAGTGTAGTTACTGAGGATTACTCGGGTTAATTCCATTTTTTAGATCTGCTGTACAACAAGGATATACGTCATCTCTTGAAATAAAGCAGATGCTACAATAGCTGTGCGAATTACTGTAGCTTTAGCAGTAACCTCCCTCTAGAGTGTGGTGAGACAGAAGAATGAAATGGAGACACTGCTGTGAACTAGTACACTTCTGAGATCAGTATAAAAATTAGGAGATTTATCTCCCTTGTTATGGATTGCTTCTCCTTGTATAGAAGTCAGTTAAAATAATCCTTCAGCATAAAAAGACCATTTAATGAAATGTGGTCAGGTAATATGGCTTATAATAAATGTCTGATGTGAAAACATAAAAGGAATGTAAAAATGTTTCAAAACCCGATGGAGCTTATTTTTGCTTTTGTGTGTTATATAATAAAACCTGGAACCTTTTAAGGAAATCTGTATCCTCAAGTATGCTGTTTAAAAAACCTGCCATTTGCTATTAAGCACCCTATGTACTTTTGTAGGCCTAGAAGAGTAACAGAGTGATGTGACTGGAAGAGTCATTAAGAGAATGTGCAGTATGTTATTATAGGAATTTATAATTAAATTTGTGACAACTCTTACCACCATGATCCTGCTAGATATTTACATCACCTGCTGCTCCATCTAGAGATTACTTCCACTATGGTGTTTTGCTGCCTAGTGGCAATCTTAGGTGTCTACCAAATTTTGGGACAAATTTGTGTGACAAGGCTTGTGTTGTGTTTTGGTCATTTTTAAGCTCTGCACTGGATTCAGTTCTCATGGTGCATTACTAAATTGCTGTCAGTAGAGGAAAAGGAAGCAATTGAGTGTACTTAATTAGAAATTCTTCTTAAACTGTTTTTTGAAACTTGATTCTGGAAGCTGAATTAGTTAACTTTCTAAAATGATTCTTCGTTTGGCAGTGAACTAAAAGCATTTATAGAAAGCAAACAAAACGTATCTATTTAAAACAATTCAGGTTTCTCTGTCAAGCACTTAAAACTTGAAGCACCAGGATGTAATTTAAATGCATCTTGCTTGTGTTAAAATAGAATTTCTAATTATAGACTTCCATGTAGGTGTTCTTTCAGTAGATAAATGTAAAATTCGGCTTTAAAGGATTTTCATAAAATCATCACAAACTGGTGGAGCATTCATTGCTGCACAGTAACATGTAGTGACCTTGGTAAGGCAGCAGATCACGATTTATTTTGTCTCTAATAGACATCTCATCACAAATGACAGCAATCTTGTAAATGGGGTAGTATAATGAATAATGAACTCTTCTTTCCAATGCATATTTCTATTCCTTAATAATGTGTTATAAAGCCTGTAAACAGAGGCTTTAATAACATGCCTTCTGAATAGGTTTAGGTAAATTAAAAATTCATTTGTGGACTAATTGTCTAACATTTAATGATGTTTGAATTGAAGAAATTTAGACCTATCAGCCCTGTTTTGTGGACGATTGGTTATTTTGCAGTCACCTGCATCTTTGAATAAAATAGAGAATTTGTGTAGCATCATCTAAAGTTGTTCTCTTAATTGCCTTTCACTTCATGCGTCATGTGATGAATCATTATATATTTCTTGACTTTGAACTTTTGAACACATTATAGCTTTGACAGCTCATAAATGTACAATTGCTTCTGCAGAAGTATAACAAGTGCTCCTTGCTGACGGTGTAAAACTGAAGTGCTGCAGTTCTCTACATCTCAGAGATAACTGACTACAATCTGCTTTGTCACTTCTGTTTGCATTCAATTCCATTGAGTTGCCCTTCAGATAATGCTTTCCACGTTAGAGGAAATTGAGTATTGGTTATGACAGTAGAGTATTCTCAAATGGCTGGAACCAGTCCTTCATAAAACCGTATCTTCAGACATGTATAAATTTTTTTTATTTCCTTTCAGGGTTTTGTCTCTGTCCAGCCTAGAACTGTAAAATGACATGATTTTTGGGTGTTGTTATAAGAGAAGTGTTCAACAGGTGAAAATACATTCTCCTGGTTCCTTGCATGAGAGGTAAATTTAAAAATAGTTGGCCAAAGTAGGGATTAATTTTTGCCCTGCTTTTAAGAAATGTTCCCAGCAACCTTTAAAAACATGCAGTGTTAAAGGGGAAAATTGTTCTTATTCACACTGTTCTCTGGAGGACTGTGCAATAGCTTCTCCAGCTGGATGATGTGACATGTGTTGCACTGTTAGAACAAGTTAGAACAGAGAGCTAGTGATAAGATATTTTTGAGGAGTTAACAATTTCTGTGTTACTGGATTAAAGTTTAGGTATGGATGTTTCGTTTAAATAGATGTCATGTTCAGTACAGCTGAATTACTTGCTTTTGACTGCATTAGTAAAAAAGAGTTAAGAAGGTATTGCAGACTAACACTACTGCCTAACAATTGAAAAGGTATAATTAAAATAGTTTTGTAGTTTTCAAGGTATAATTTATACCTTTAAAAAAAATCTATATGCTGAACTGGAGTCAATCCATTTTAAAGCTGTTCAATTTAGCAGTACAGTATTTAAGACATTCATGTCTGTGTCTAAGCATCAAATTTCAGTACTACAGTCCCCTAATCTTTTGCTTGCTAAACCAGTAAACAGTAATCACCTTGGAAGTACTTCCATTTTCTTATGAGAAGGTCATGTGTCTGTTTTATTACTTCACATACTCATTTCCTTCATGATCTCACAGTGATGCAGCTTTTTAAAGGATTGTTTTGGCTGCAGTTAAAAATTTAATTTTTCTAAGTCTTGCTCAAATGCAAGCTACTTTATTATAGAATCACAGAATACTTTGTGTTGGAAGGCAGCTTTAAAGGCCATCTACTGCAACTTCCCTGCAATGACAAAGGACATCTTCAGATAGATTAGGATTAGACCCCCATCCAGACTCACCTGGAATGTTTCCAGGGAGGGGGCATCTACCTGTTGTCTCTGGGCAACATCCTCCAGTATTTCACCACCGGTATTGTGACAAACGTCTTCCTTGCATGTAGCCTAAATTTACATTCTTTCAGTCTAAAACCTTTGTCCTATCTCAACAAGCCCTGCTAAAAAGTCTGTGCCCATCTTTCTTATAAACCTCCTTTAGGTACTAGAAGGCCACAACAAGGTCATCGCAGAGCCTTCTCTTCTCCAGGCTGAACAACCCTAACTTTGTCAGCTTTTAGTCATAGGAAAGGTGTTCCACCCCTCTGGTTCTTTCTGTGGCCCTCCTCTGGACTCACTCCAACAGGTCCCTGTCCTTCCTGTGCAGGGAGCCCAGAGCTGGATGCAGTGTTCCAGGTGGGGTCTCACCAGAGCAGAGCAGAGGGGCAGAATCCCCTCCCTCCCCTGCTGCCCACGCTGCTTTGGATGCAGCCCAGGGCACGTTTGGCTCTCTGGGCTATGAGTGCCCATGGCTGGGTTGTGTCCAGCCTCTCATTCACCAGTTGGTCAGGCAGGACTTGCTGTTGGTGAAGCCATGCTGGCTGTCTTGAGTCACCTTCCTGTCTTCCATGTGCCTTAGTACGGCTTCTAGAAGGATCTTCCCAGACACAGAGAGGAGGCTGACAGGCTGGTAGTTCCCAGGATCCTCCTTGCTACCTTTTGTAAAAATGGGTGCAGTTTTTCTGTTTTCGCTCACCAGAGACTTCACCTGACTGTCATAGCTTTTCAGATATCATGGAGAGGAGTTTGGCAACTGTGTAGAATCACAGAGTTGTTTAGGTTGGAAAAGACCTGTAGGATCATCAAGTCCAACCATAAACCTAGCACTGCCAAGTCCACCATCCTTACATAACTGAACACCTTCCCTATGCCCTTCCTTGAAAACCTGTTCCTGCTTCCACCATGTCTGCATTTGCTCTGTGCCCTTTTATTTGACCTGCTGCTCTGCGCTCAGTCATGCTGGTCTCTGGCCTTCCTTGTCTGATTTCTTGCTCCTGGGGATTGCTAGCTTTTGTGCTCTGTGGATGTGTCCTTAAAGATCTGCTAGTCCTGTTCTGCTTCCTTGTCCCTGAGGGCAGTTTCCCTGGGGTCCCATTGGCTAGCTCCTTGAAGTAATGGAAGTTTGCTTTCATAGAGTTCAAGATTTTCTTTCTTCTTTACCTCGCCCTCAGGTCTGCAAACTCCACCAGTGTGTCCCGACTTCACTCCAGGCTTGTCTCAAATCTTGGTGTTCCCAAATGGCTCACTTGCAATGGTGACCAGTAGGTCCAGTATTTCATGCCCTCTGGTAGGAGAATCTATCGCATGTCTTAAGAAGTTACCTTCAGGCATTCCAGGAGTCTCCTCGGTTGCTCACCATGCAACATTTTCAGTAGATGTTGGATTGGTTGAAATACCCCAGCTGATCAAGAGCCTGCAAGCCTTTGATTTAGGTTTATTTCCACATTGATTATTGATTTTTTTTAAACTAGATTGCTATCTAGAAGCAATGTGTTGATTTATTACTAACATAATGTTACTAATCAAGACAACCAGCCTAGGTTTTTTTGACATTTGAAATAACTGATGATGCTGTATGATCAGCTCTGCCTTTTCATTGTTCTCTGTTACTTGATGTCTATCTTGGGTGTTCAAGTGAAACAGTTCTTTAATAAAAAAAACGAAAAGTGATAGGGAACTTGCAGAGTTCAGTGACTCATCTTCTTTTAAAAGCATGACTAAAACTGACTTACGCCATCTTGAAAAAACAATCCAAATATTTTTATGGCAGTACACATGTAGTCTGTTTGGGAATCTGAATGTTGGAAACCCGAGGCAACCATTTTATAAGTATTTAGCACATTCTTACCAACATTTTGAAATGAAGGAATCAAGAAAACAGATTGTGAAATCTGAAGGATAAAACAGCCTTAAACCAAGCCATTTTGGCAGGAAAATTCAAGAAAGTAAGTGCCTACTTCTTGTGACCCAAGTATTTAACCATCTTACATATATCTGTCTATCTATCTGTAGATAGATAGATAATATGTGTGTGTGTGTGTGTATCTGTTCAGGTATGTGCAGTGGTTCTTATCACAAATACATGATTTTATGCTAGGGTTCCTAAAAGCTTCTGCTATAAAGTAAAGAAAATGCTCCTTTTTAATACCTCTCCAAATCTTAAAACAGATACTATAATACTGGTTTCTAATTTTTCTAGATTTTTGTGGAGAAGAATATATATTTAAATTGTGATTAAGACTACTTGGGTATCTAAAGGTAGTCTAATACCTTTTGCATGTCTCATATCTGTTGATGCCTAACACTACTATAAATTTTCTCCTAGGTCAGTATTTCTTAGCTTCACTGAAGTAAAGACACTCGTGCTATTTGTCTGAATATTTCTTAAGGAATTTCTTTAAAGTAAGTGGAAAAAAAAATATCACAGCTTCTTTGCTGCAGAGAAGATGAGTTCTTTTTCTCCAAAGCACATCTCATCTGATTTCTGTCACCTTGTTTCAGAAAGCTAAGATGACAACAATGCATTACAATGATTGGGTTCTTCTGCTGGTGCACTCTGACTCACTGATGTTTTTGGCAAGACAAGTATCATTAAGTTAAATTGGAAGGATGATACCTGATGTCCCATTTGCAAAACCTCTTGCATATCTGTCCTGTTTGAAAATGTTATGTTTTGGTATGAGCACTGTGGAATTCTTTCCGTTCTTCCACAAACTCTGCTCACATTGAAGTTTTCTAGGCATCTCATTTTCTTAAACAATCTTTTTAGAAGAATTATGAAAGATAAATATTCCTGTCAAAGGAAGTGCAAGTTGGCAACATGCTGGCATTTTATGCTGTCTGTTGAAAAGTGTGTTCAGATACACTTCGTTTTTAGTAGAGGGCAAAAATCCTGATATTTGCGTATTCCTTGAGCTTAAAAGAGTGTCCCAACCAGTTTATTTTGAACTGTGGCTGAACTGTTGAGCTAATTTGGCAATTATTTCCTGGACTGTGGAGATAACTAAACCATCTATAGTATCTAATTTAAACAATCTCAACATAGTCATAGGTTTTTTATGGTACACATATCCTTTTTGGTGAGTGCATTACCAACTGTTTCATCTGAATAATAATTTGCATCAGTGATTTTAAGAATTATGTGGCAACAATACAACAGTGTTCTCAGAACTGTAGTTCTTTTAGCTCCCATGTTGAGAGTCTTGAAGTTATTCATTGTCAGCAAAGATCATGCTTCAGCTTTTTTTGTGTTCACCTGAGGCAAACATGGTGACAGTTTTGGTGAGACATCTACTTTGAGTGGTAGACTTCCCAAGGAGGACAGACAATTTCCCAAACCGTGAAAATTGTTATTTATAACAGTAGGTTTTTTTCACTTTCTTTCTCCTTAATCATATCAGACCTCTATTTATGTTGTGGGAAGTATGAAACGCACTGGTATTTCAACCAATAAAAGTGGCTGATAACCTATCGCTGCATTTGAAGATAGGTGTGACAGGCACAGAGGGCAAAAACTGGTCATATGTGGAAACACGGCCATCACTTTCCTCTTTCTCCTCGCCTTTCAAAAATTTATTTCTATGACAAGTTTTAAGTAACTCCCAGGTGTGTATTTGTAATTAATGACAAACATGCTGCTGGCAGCGCACAGGGGTGGATGCTCATCTCCAGGCAAAAACTGGGAGAACCTCTGAGATGTCTGGGGGCTTGTCTACCAGGCAGAAGTGTAGGGAAGGAGTGCAGTGTGACCCTCAGGTTGTGATGAGTGTCCAGGATTTCCTCCTGAGGCACAAGCAAGTATCTTGTGAGAGGTGCAAGCAGGCTGAGGCCAGGCACACTTGGGTGACTGAGTTACAGGAGCCGGGGAGAGGCCTGTGTGGTACTGGACAGGCAGAAGAAGAAACAGAGGAGGGCTTTTGTAAGCAGCCCCAGATGGTTGATGCTACTCTGAGTGAGGCGTCACAGATCCTGGTGACCCACAAAGGCAGAACTCTGGTTCACTCTCCACCCTCCTGTGTAGAAACCAGGATGAGATGAGAATAAAAGCAGCAGCTCATCGAGGGTGATTTTCTCTGGTGAGACCTCACCTGGAACACTGCATCCAGCTCTGGGGTCCCCAGCACAGAAAGGACATGGACCTGTTGGAGTGGGTGCAGGGGAGGCCACCAAGATGGTTAGAGGGATGGAGCACCTTTCCTGTAAAGAAAGGCTGTAAGAATTGGGATAGGCCTGGACAAGAGGTTTCAGGGTGTAGACTTCCAGTACATTGGAAGCCTACAAGAAAGATGGGGAGAGAATCTTTGCAAGGGCATTTAGTAACAGGACAGAGGTGAATGGTTTTAGACTGAAAGAGAGAAGGCAGGTTTAGATTAGATATTAGAAATTTTTTACTGTGGGGGTGGTGAGGCACTGGCCCAGGTTGCCCAGAGAAATTGAGGAAGTCCCATCCCCAGCAGTGTTCAAGGCTAGGCTGGATAGGGCTTTGAGCAACCTGGTCTAGTGGAAGGTGTTCCTGACCATGACATCTTCAAGATGCCTTCCAATCCAAACCATTCTTTGATTCTAGGATGTCCTAACACTTGAAGACACCAATGAGCAACCTCTGGAGGGAGAAACCACACCCACAGCTCACATTAGAAACCACAAAAAGAAATGATGAGTGCTCATTTTGAGTATCTCTCTGCAAAGGAGTACTGGCCCATTTGTCAGCCTGACAGGGATTCATGTGAAGTTTGCAGCTTTCCAGGTGCTATGGCCTGGGATGTCACAGAGACCACAACCTGGTAGAAACAGGGATTGTTACGCCTTGTTCTTCTCTCATGTAGGCATGAATGACACAGCAAACCAGGGCTTGGGCAGAATCAAACAAGATGGCAAAGTTCTAGTTTTATGATTGAAATGGATTGGTGCTCAGGTTCCCTCTTCCTCTCTTACCAGTAAGAGGAAAGAGCATAAGGAGCAGCAGCAGGACCAGCTGGGCACTTGACTGTGCTTAGTGTGGTTGCCTACCAAGAAGCACTTTGCACAGTGTCCAGACCTGCTTTTTTTCCCCTTGATAAGCTTGGTAGAGCAAGCCAAATGTCCTCTTGGAGCCTGCACACTGTGTGCATGCACATGATGGAACCATGGACAAATTGCAGTGGGCAGACGCTGTGGCTGCTGGCACACTGCCTGTTACTTACCTCCATTTGGATATTGAGCCGTTGACTCCAGTATTTTCTCTTTGGCTGCTGCTGTCCAGCCAATTCCTTGTCCGTGGAATAGTTTGTACAGAAAATCTGTATCTCTCTGGTTTATTGGCAAGGATGTTGCGTGGAACTGTATCAAAGGTCTATAGAAGTCTAGGGAGATACTGTTGTTCCTGCCTTATCCAGCAACACAGTCACCCTGTTGTAGATGGCAACCAGATTAGCCTGGCACAGTTTTTCATTGGTGTAGCCAAGTTGGCTGACTGTTATCACCTCCCTGTCTACCATATGCCTTGGCACAGCTTGCAGGAGGATCTGTTCCATGATCTTGCTGGGCTTAGTATGTTTCTGAGGACCTCCATTTTACCTTTTTTAAGAATGCGTGCAATGTTTCTCTGTTTTTCGGTCACGGGGCACTTCATCTGACTTCCAGGACTGCTCAAATGTGCTTGAGAATGGCTAGGCAACCACATCAGCCATTTCCTTCAAGACCCTGAGGTGCATCCTATTGGATCCTGTAGTCTTCTGTATGTTTGAGTTCCTCAAATGATCTTACAAGGATGGAAGAGAATTAACTCCCCCAGTCCCTGCCTTAAGCTTCAGGGACTTGAGAATGTGGGAAGAGTACCTGCCAAAGAAAACTGAGGCTCTTGCTCTGTATTTGCGGCATCCTGTTTTCTCTTTCCTCTTCCGCCTCCCTACCCTGCTTAGTTAGCATCTGGTAATCTGGATTGATTCAGGACACAAATCCTTTTCATTTTTTTCTGTTTCTCTCCGTTCCACTACTTCCCTTGCTGCCTATTAAATTTTATGAGCTAGCCTTATCCTTTAACTGCTTTCAGATCTGCTTGGATACAAACTGCTTTTGTTCCTATATTTGGGATAAGTAAATCCTGGATCTAACTAACATGACTTCATGCTGCTGAACACCTCACTGATGCACAGTCTTTGTCTGCAGCTTCTAGCTTCAGTTATGAAACCTGGTTTGGTGGAACGTTGCAAAAATATTACAAAGATGTTAAACCTTTACACATTTTTGATGTGACATCCAGTAATATATTGGAGATAGAAGTTCTTAGTGCATTAGAATTTAAAAAAAAAAAAAATTTGCCCCGTCCCAGTGTTAGACTCTTGGTCACTTTTGTGATTCACAGTGGAGTATTTGCTCCACTATATCAGTATTTTTGGCATTATTACAATCCTGTATATTTTCAAAGCAAATCTTCATGCTGTAAGTGTATCCATCATTTCTTCAGTGCTTCTGATAATAACTGAGTAAGATACAAACTCATTCTTGAAAGATTTCTTCTTGAGTTTATAAACCGATGACATTTTGTGATGCCTACTTTCTGCCACCTGCTACCCCTTTTGAGTTCATGTAAAATCCTTCTATTAGGACAAGCCAAATGTGTTGAGAGTTCCTTAGCAAAAGCATGTTAATTGTCAAAAAGACAGGATTACAGCAGAGATCTTTAAGCCTTTTTCTGCATATCATTAAGAGGCTTGTGATTTTTATGGAGTGGTTATTAATCATACACTAGACACTGGGTGAATATATAAAGGGTAATACAAAGACACACTGTTTCTGTCCTTAAGCACCTTTTCACTGACAGGTCTTAATTAAACAGAAAGTTTAGATTTTCCTATGATAAAGGCCTGAAGGGCTGCACCCAAAATTATAATTTGTGTTTGGAATCCTTTTAATTTAGTCTATTGTTAAGTCATTTATCTCAAAATCTTTGTTATAGGCTTGTCATAGAAGCAGATACCCAAGATGTAAGTGATACTGAAAGGCTGTTAAAAATTGCCACTGTGAGTTATACTGTAATATTTTACTGTGTTTTAAAGGCATGTAGTTCAGGATGTAATTACACATTTTATAAAGATGTGTCAATGAGTATGCTGTGTCTGGTTAGCCACATCATTTGTGAGAATTTTCTATTTTGTGCTTGCCATGGATATATACTTGAACTTGGTTGTGCTACATGCTCTTAAAAGGAAACAGGTGTTTTTTAATGACCTAATAATAAATAATTGAAAAATTAAATTAAGTGGTATTCAACTGAAATTTCAAGGAACCATGTATTAAGGGCAGTATTTGCTTTGCATGAGGAAATACTGACTGATGAGATCATCACACTCTACATGTCTCTTGGAAGGCTCAAAACTTTACGTGGCACAGAGTAAGGAGAGTTGGGGGGAAGGTTTAAAGCAGGGGCAAAGATAGCCTATTACTGATTGGAAACCCTAAAATACATACTTATGATCTTGATATGATCATTCTATACAGCTTGATATGTTAGAGTGGACTTGGCAGTGTGGGGGTAGCAGTTTAACTTGATAATATGAAACGTCTTTTCCAACTAAATTCTATGATTCTATGAAATACTATAGATATGACACAAAGTAGGCTGCAGAGAGAATGAATTACTTTAAATTTTAGGCAAACCAGATATATTGCAAAGACAATGAAACAGCAATGTGGCCTACTACAAAGGAATAAAATCCTAGTGAGTTATATCATGTTATCTTATAACAAAAGAGGTTAGAGAACTCACTAAAGAGTGGATGATACGGTGCCTTTTAGCTTGAAACAACATTTGCTAACCTTCTTTTTAAATCTGCCATTGCATTAGGTAAAAAAGGGCAAAGTAAAGAACAAAAATGTAGTACTAAAAGATAGGGCACTCACTCCTCTCCTTCCCTTAATTTTTAAAATGAAATATGGGGTGGATGGAGGAACTCTTGATCCATCTTCATTTCCGTATTGTAAAATACCAGTACTAACGTAATAATTTATGTTACATTAAAAAAAAAGAGGACATAGTGTGTTGGAAGAAAATCGATACTGATGATACCCTTAAGTAAAGTTCTCTTTTAAAAAATCTTATTTTAATCTGTGGAGCATTATGGCTCTTTGTGTATGGTCAGACATGTTGTTTTTATTTGGCAGTGATCCTAAAGTTCTGCAGGACAAACGCCACTCAAAACTTGGAGTTGTAAATTGCCTCCCAGTTATATTTCTGATGAACACTGTTGTAACCATGTGTTACTTTTGGGTTGCACACAACTCTGCTAGGATCACTGTTTTTCTGCTTTGAATCAGGACAGAAGCTCAAAGGTGATGGGGTAAAGTTTGGGAACTGGATCCACCAGCACCAGCACTCTCTGTAATGGAGAAGCTCTGTTTGCCTGGAAGGGTGAAGAATACCATGTGGCCTGAAAAGTTAGTGGAAAAAGGAATGTCAGGGTTGAAAAATGGGAACCTGATTTTGAGGGCCATTGCTGGAAGAAATAAATTTTTGACCCAACAGATTTGAGAGAATTTAATAAATGCTGCTGAGTAGAGATAATTTTATTTTTCATGGTAATTCCTGAGGTGGATAGTGCCTATCTTGGATCTCAGCCTGGACTAAATTTGTAATACTTCCAGCTAGGAAAGCTTTTGGTCTACCACCTGGGCAGATTTTGCATGGACTCTGTGAGAAAAGATTAGTGAACACCCAAATGCTTTTTCTAGATTCATCTTGTGGAATTGAGTCACACTTAGAAGTCATTTCTTTCTGAGGCATGTGTCTCTAGAGGATTGTGAGTTAAAGTGATTTCTTCATATAATCTTTATAATCCTGATCCACATGGTCTTCAGTTGGAAAAGTCAATACTGGGTTTAGAAATTATGTCAGAAATACTGCAAAAATTGTTTCAGTGAGCTAAATTCTGTGATTTTTGAGGTTCCAGTTCTTTTGTGTAGCTCATTCATATCCATAAATAGAAAGAAAAAAAAAATCAAGTGATCCCCTTACTGATGGGTGAATGAATGAATACCTGCATGGGATGTATAACTGATAAAAACAATGAGACACAGCATTGAATCACAGTTACAATCTGAAAACAATAGCTGTATGAACTCAGATTCAAAAGAAGTTCTAATATCATGCTTAGAATGACGAAACCTAAAGGATTTTAACCACTTGCCTAGGTAGCTGAAATACAAGCCACAGAGAGGCTTATAATGGTCAAGGAGACATTTCCATTTTCCAGCTTTGGACTCCTCCCAAGGTTTTCCCTCCCTTTGAGTTTTGGAAGTTGTGACTCTTGAATCGATGAAGTTTCTTAACAGAAAGAATGGTCAGAAAAATTCACCCCCTGTGAAGTGGCATAGAAATAGTTTTGGGAGAGTTGTTTTATTTTTTTTCAACAAATACGATTCTGCAGTTGGAATATTTTGATCCAATACGTGTCTATTTTAAGCAAGTCTCAGTTTGGTCAACTGGAAGAGTGTGTGGGAAACTGAGAGTAGCATATTTCTGTCAGCTGGAGTCACAGTGATTGTTGACTGACTAGACTCTGCTTTTTCAGCAACACTGATCAACTTGTATTTCCTTAGCACTTGGTGGGGAGAGTTTTCGTATTTTATGTTAAATAATAGTGATGAGATTTAAAGTGAAGTATCTAATGCAAAGGTCATGTTTTCAGTGTGGCAGTGGGTCTTTGGGAGGCTTGTATTTTGGACATAAGAAGAAAAATCCAGTTGCAGGAACTGATCAACTTGGATCATTATGATATAGAAACTTCAGTAGATCTCTCCTGCCATGTTTAAAAGGACTACACACCATTCTCTGAAGAACTGAAAAGTACTTAAATACATTTAGTGGGCCAGAACAGGGCAAGTGTTGTGGTTTTTTTCCGGTCAAGTAGCTTAGGTACAGGTTTGCAGACTCTGGTATGTAGTGTGTAGTTTTCTCTTTTGGGAAAGTTCACATAATTTTCACTAAGTTAATTGAGCTAGTGGTAGAGTCACCTTCTGCTGCAAAATCAGAAAGTTGTGACATTTTTGTTTCTTGAGTTCCCAAATGAATTGGCATTTGGAAACTAATTTCAGCTTTATATAAAAATATGTAGTGTGCTAAAATAACCTTTCAATGAAACAAGGTTTATCATTCAGTCTGAAACTAAATACAGCCATGGTCTGTATTTGTTCTCCTGTGGGGAAAATTGATGGAATGATGGAATGATGGAATGATTTCACATGGCTCATCCTGGAGGCATATGAAAGACAAGAAGGTGGTCAGGAGTAGTCAGCATGGATTTATTAAAGCAACGTGATTGCCTTCTATGGTCGGACAACTGATAGATGGGGGGAGAGCAATGGTTGTTGTCTGCCTAGACTTCAGCAAGGCTTTTGGCACTGTCTCCAATGATGTCCTCATAAGCAAACTCAGGAAGTGTGGGCTGGATCAGTGGACAGTGAAGTGGCTTGATAAATCACTGAATGGCAGAGCTCAGGGTCTAGTTGGAGGTCTGTCGCTAGTCATGTCCTTCAAAGGTTGAAGCTTAGTCCAATATAGTGACATCTTTCAAAAGAATGTAGCAGTGTTGGATGCCAGAAGATGTAGTTATTGTAATTGAGGTGGCAGGAAATTATTCCATTTTTGTGCATGAAAATAAGCTAGTCAGATTAAAACAATTACGTTTGTAAGATTTTGAAGAGCTGTTAAAATTTTATGCAGTCATTTATGTGTAGAATTTTGTAAATTGTGTTTAATCTCTAGTCTACTCACTTTGATGAGCAGACATACAATATGGAAAAAATAATAATTGGATATTAGAAAAATCCAGTTACTATAACATACTTCAAAAATACTGGAAGTGTTTGTGATACTAGAATTCTGTTCTGACAGCCTTGAGGTGATAATAGTAATTACTGAAAAACTGGACAACTGCATGTGCGATGTCTAACTTTACTCCTACTGATTGTTAGTGGTTTACTTCTGTGCACTTGAGAACTGACTTTTACAATTACTTTTATGGAGCAGCTCTGTGTTCTGATAACTGACTCTCCTTTGGCAGGAAGAGAAAGAGTGCTTACAGCAGATAGGATTAATAAAACCTCAGGATTATACATAGAGAGATGGAAGCAGGTACATTGTAGAATTTTTAGCTTGATTGTAGTACGATTAGGTTTCCAGCTTGCTTTCAGGTCTTAAAAGCTTGTGGGCTTTCCCCAGTCAGGTGCAGCCTCTCCTGCACTGAGCTGGAATGATCTGTCCTCACTGGTCTCTAAATCAATTGAAAATCCATTGTAATCTGGGAAGTATAATTATCTTATCACTAAAGTAGTTCTGGTATATTCAGGAAAGGCATCAAGGAAAGATCTTAACTCCTTCATGGATCTTTGAACAAAGTACAGATTAATTGTGTGAATCATCCATAGAGCACTTTAAAATGCAGATGTACTATAAAAATTGGCCACTCAAAGACAACTTTAAAAATTACTGCTTTACTATCAGTCTTTTGGGAACCATGTCCTACTGTTTTCTGTGGGCTTTCTTGTAGTTTCCAGACAAAATGCACTTTAAAACACAAGGTTGGTCAAGTTATATGCAAAACTGGAAGTTGCTGTAGTTTAATCCAAAAGTTTGAATTAGCATATGCTATTCCCTCCTGTTTAAGCCACGTCACAGGTCAGTGTACTGAAGGAAGAACATGGAGTATAGCAATCAGAATACAACTTGTGTATTTTAACTGCACTATTTAGCTTTGATATCATGATATGGGTTAATAAGACCTCAGTATTTTGAAACACTAAGACATGATTAAAGCAAGTCTATGACCTAAAGTATGGAAAAAATAACTAGTCACATAGTTGTGTGATTCTTGGTATCTTCTCAAAACACAATAGCTCTTCAAGTGTAATGCCAGAATGTTTGTATTTGTTTATTTATTTCTTAGTTGTGAATTTTATGCTTGACTTATGTATATGCAGAATAAAACTGTGGTATATTCTTCTTTGTTACAATACAGCTTTTTATAGAAGCAACCAGAACCTCTACGCATGTTGTAGAGATTTTTTTCTGGTGATCTCTGCCCAGGAGAAACAAAAATGGTTTTATTTTTAAATCTGTGGCCTTCTACGGTTATTCAAGGCTTGTCTGACAACAGATACTTCACAGCTGTTGGTTTCTTTCTCAGAGACCTCAATGCTAAACATCAATTCTCTGATGTTCAGCAAATAAAAATAAGATCCAGATTTTCCATGGGATGGACTTAGATGCTGAAGGCCGAGATATGAATTCTCACCTAAGCTTCTAGGTCAGCAAAATATCCTAATCACCTGATGTCGAGTGCTTTATTACTGTTCATGTCTGAAGGCATTTACATTAGCAGACCTTAGCAGCTGTCATTCATATTTGAGGCTGTTTGGATTTAATGGTGTATTTTAATGCTGCAAATTTTGCATTAGTTTTAATGCCAAACCTGTCACAGTTATATTTCAAGCATGTCACTCTCTTAGGTGTTTCATCTGACTGACTTAGCATACTGAGGCAGGGAGAGGGCAGGGATATTTTAGATGTTGCAGTTTTTATTTTATTTTTCTTAAGCTCCTTGTCCTTTTGATTAATTGTGCGGTGAACTTAACAGTGTAATTTCGGAAAACTTGTGCTTTATGGTGGCAGAAGCCCAAGAGAATCACTTCTGTGGTCAATATCACTGTTAATTTTTTTAAAAAATGGGGTTCTGAAAGTGTCTTTCTGGAAACCTGATGACTGAAGTCTGATCTGAAAACAGTAACTCCCAAGTATGTCCCTCATCTTTCTTGAATATGTTATTAGTTGGCATGGACCTCTATACAGTTATGGTGTCCAAGAGTAAGTGGTCACTAAGATCAAAGGTGACTGGTTTTGGCATTGGAATGCAAATCCTGAAGTGCAGAAAAGAGAAAGAAGAAAGGTAGGAAACAGAGTAACAGTCTTCTGCAAGGTATGAGGCAGAAGACTTTTGAGAAGTTTTTCCGGTAGGGTAAGGTACAGAAGGAAGTATTCAAAATAACAGGATGACTGTGCAAGTTCAGCATGACATGGGCTTTTAAAATTGGCCTTTGATACTGTTCATCAGGTCTTGCAGAAGTTACATTTGTTTGTAACGTACTTGTTTTTCTTGCAAAACTCGATTTTGCTACTCTTCTAGCGGTGTATTTCTCTGTTGCTTGTTACCTCTATTATAATTATCAGTATTTTGAAAACTTTTTGAATCTGAAACGTCCCTGAAGAGTGTGAAACATTCACTTTTGGTTTTCTATATTTACGGCTCCTCCTGTTGCCATTTAAACAATTAATCTTGTGGTTTTTTGGGAAGACTTAAATTTCTCATTTGAATCTCTTTTCATGGTGCATTTTATGAAGTTCTTAATAACTGGCTCTGTCACCAAGGTACAGTATTTCATATAAGCAGACTATAAAGCAATGACTTTTTAAGTGGCCATGTGTTGACCGTGTCTTGTGACCCATGTGTTCGTTAATTGCTTAGGTGATACTAGAAAAGTGATACATGTGTGTATCAAAAGTGCAGGAAGAACTGGTGGGGGGAAAAAAAAAGAGGAGGAACACTGAATTTTGTTCTTTGTGCTTGAAGGCACTAATTGAGTAACAGCGAGAGAAAAGTAAAAAATTTGAGCTGTTCTGAAATTGTAAATGTAAAAACACTAACTCAGGGAACAGAAGGGTCAAATGAAAGCAGCTTTCTCTAGGTGAATAGCAATTTCCTGGATGTGATTTCTTGGTTTTACTCTGAAATATTAAAAATTACTTTATTAAATGAGAAAAAAATTCTTTTTACTGAATTGAGTTTTGAACTGCTATGTGATTTTTTGACCTTGAAGCCTCAGACTCTCAGAGGATAAATCTCTTGTTAACATGTCTTGTACTTTCACTTATGGGATGACATTGGATACCCCTAAATACTGCAGGTCTTTACCAGGAGAAGACCATGAAGTTTGTCCAAAAAACACAGATCCAAAGCAGGATGTTTTCCAAAAGTCTGTGACATTTTTGGATAAAAAACAGGAAACTCACATAGGCCAAAATTATTCTCTTTTTGAAAACTGAAGGCACTTTTAACTAGAGGAGACACTTCAAATTGGAAAAATAGTATATTTTGTCTTTTACTAAGTAACACTTGCCTTGATGTTAAAGTAAAAATATTTCCAGTGTGATTTCATAATCACAGTAGTGCAACGCAGTGCATAGCTACAACTATTAATTTCATTTGATCAGATTTTTTTTTTAATTTCACTGTGGAATGGAATTTAGAAATGTGTTTTTTTCTACCACTTTTAATTTTAGTACGTGCTAGAGAGTGAGATATTAGAGTACACAAGTTTTAAATTCAGCTGAGGACATTGGCAAATTACTATATAGTAAAAGCAGATGGAAAATTAATTTTTCATTCAACTCAAGAAAATAAAAAGTTGAACCTAAATTATAATCTTGCCTGCTGCTGTTGTTGTATCAACAATTATGCTACAGCTATGCCTATGACATTTTTCATGGAGCAGTGTGACAGTGACTTCTATCCAATGACAAACTGTGCTTGCTTCACTCTTACAAAGCAATACTTCTCCAGAAATAAAGACATTAATTTTTATTAGGCACTTTCTTGCTTGAAATAATTTCCCTTTTATTGTAATTAGTCATTACATTCATTGAGGGATTGCTTTGAATTTTAACAAGTGTTGGTAGGATTTGTAACAAATTTTAGTACTAGAAGTTTTGTGAATGCCTGCACCATTTATTATAAATGTGGAAAATGGATCATTTTTACAAAACATAAACCATGTTACTAATAGGTTCCATTATTTGATTTAATTGACTTATGTGAATAATATCTTTTCAGTGATGATTTTTTTAAACTAGATATAAGCTTACTTAACATTTCAGCATTTGAAAAAGAAAAATGGAAATTGATGGGACTGAAGACTAACCAAAATGAATTCCTTTCCAGAATCTTAATGTTGCCAGTTGGTCACTAGATTTTGATTTTCAGTTATCCCATGGATTAAATAGTTCTGTAGAAGAGCAGTCTTTCCTTAAGGAGCAATAAGATTTTTTTTTTCCATACCTTTTAAAATATCTCTCATTTGTCAGCCTTTCCTCCCTTTGTTTATCCCAAGGATTGGCCCAGCACCTGGAGTGCCTGATTTGACCCTCTAAAATTTGGTGAGATGTCTTTTGGGACTGGGAATGTCAGCAGGTGTTACCTGAATTGTATTCACACTTACTTAATGAGATGCGTACATGATGGTTTTTTTGTGGCTCCATTGTGTATATTTGGTACAGATACTTGGGCTTTGCAAAATCTTAACAGTTTCATTTTCAGGAATCTTAAACACATTTAAACTGGTCTCATTCATCTGAGATGTGAGCACCTTTTTCTGCTGCAAGAATGGATTTTCCTTTCCCTTTAATTCCTCTGTGTTTATTAAATGCAGTCCTTGTGTCTTCAGAGTTATTCCACTTTAATTTATTTCAAGGGAACTTGGTGTCTCTTGTGTTTTCTAGATTATTAAGGATAGAGATGTTGCTTGTTTTGATTGATATTAGTATAGTAAATATAGTATAGTACTATATGTTGTTTCTCAGTTGGGGTTTTCCCTTTTTTTTTTTAAATTTCTGTTGAATGCTCCCTGAGTGGGTTAAAGGATCTGATTATTTTAGCTGAATTAGAATATAATTCAATTTTAATGATGTTTCATAAATTTCAAATACTGTTTCTTGAATGCTAGGGGCTTAATTCCTATTTGGCTAACACCTCAGTAAGGAAAAGATTTTACAGAAAAATATGTGAAAACATTGCTAAGTATAACTCAGTAATCCTCTTACCTAATCTTGCTGCAGCTTAAATATGAGGTAGAATTCCCTTCTGACACAATTGTATAATTGCTACTGTTCAAGCAGTCCTTTCTGACGATTTAGATCAGTGCAAAACTGTGTTTCTTGCAGAGCAATAAAATATATGTGTCAAAACTGTAATGACATTCCAATTCCATTCAAATACCTTGGTATATGAGTTTCTCTGTACGGCAGACTTCAGGATAGTAAAGAGCTACATGAAGGAGCTAGGATAACAGCGGTGCAGGAGGCATGACAGCGTGGAGTTTGTGTGCAGTAATGTAGCCTGCGTCACTTGTGTTTCAGTTAGTTACTGGAGGATATCATATAGTGCACTGTAATTGTAAGCCAAAAATAGCCAGTTATGTTTGGGGCTGGTGCAGTATAAAAGCAGATTTATAGTAAAGTAGGGTAAGAACCTGAGCAGTTGAGATATTTACATTCTTCATTTCTGTGGGATATGTAGTAATTAACTCTTACCCCTTCTTTCACAATCAATTTCAGCACAGGGAGAATGATCTGAGAGCCTTCTTCTTTCTCGTTTGTTGCCAGCACTCATGGAAGGTGTAGGAGACTGCTTTACAAGCAGTTGTGTCTGTAATTATGCTGGTCCATCTGTAATGATGGCACGAAAATCGGTGTGTTCACATCTGATGTAATAACAATCCTGGTAAATCTTACAGACTATCAAGTGATCCCCTCAAACCTTCCTTTTGCTGTAGGGCATGCAGTTGCAGAGACATCCACAGCCATGTCTCCTCAACTGTACTAGATTGGGGGCAAGATTAGACTTTATTAGCTTACTACAAGGAACAAGAAGTTTTAATCTTGGTAACAAGTTCCTGAGGTTTAATTTTATTGTTCAGAATGCAAGCATAATGTTTGTTTTAAGTTCATCTTTAATCATTTAAGTCCTTTTGTCCTCTAGAAGATGCTGATACTGGTGGCCTCTAAACCTTGCTAAGTTTGTTCTCAAAAGCATCATGTTGGAAAGCGGGTATTACATCATGCAAGTATTTTCCATCAAGATTGGCCAAAGTGAGGCATGTTTTAGTAGCACTTTGTGTTTCCTTTCTCCTTGAGTGATTTTTAAAACACTTTTTCCTGAGTGAGCTGATCTGTCACTTCCTAAAGCCTCAGTTCAATGTAACGTTTTTGGAAGCAGAAGACTTCAGAGAATCCTTACTGTTAATAACTGACAGTCTGATCTAGTTCTTCTTCCTCTAAAAAATGCTTATCATGCACTGGAGCTTCTGCATCTGAAACTGATGATTAGAGCCATCAGTTCTGTAATTCCTTCCAGAAGATGAAGTTTAAAACTGCAGGCTGTGAGTGTCTTCTTCAATGTATTTTACTGACTGCCTGGAATTTAATAATTTTAAGTATGTACTATCGGTACAGCCCAACAGTATTTTCTGCTTAGATTCTGTAACAATTGGCTCTTGGAGCTTTACTCATAATTGTCTAAACAATATAGTGTTAAACATGACTAACTGGAAGTTTCAGATTGGTTTCACAGAACATGAGTTCTTCTATAATACATTTCTCTGCTGATTGTCTAAGATGTCTGTACTTATTCCAAATGTGTTGTGCTCAGAAGGGAAAAACATTTAGTAACATTACTTTGCTGTCTTTCATGTCCAAGTCCCAAAATAAAGGAAATAAGGAGTATCTTCTTTCAGGATAAACAAACTTCCTGGAAACATCCTAACTTTTTATTGCTGTTACCTTTTACTGTTATTTTGTGGTAGTCAGTTTCATTTTCCATCCAAGCACCCATGTTGTTACATTTTCCCTGAGACCACACAAGATGTTCACAGACACGTTTAGATTGGGAATTATGTGCCTTTTCAAGTAACAGTGTTTTTGGGCCGTGTTCTCTCACACATCATCCCAAACATGTCTCTATCAGCAATAGCAGTCCTGTGGTGGTGGAAGGAGATCTACTGCTACAGGCACCCATCTACTCTAATGACCACACAATGACACATTTTACTTACTCAAGAAGCTATCCTGTGCTGTCAAGAGTCAGTTACAAGTCCTGGGAACAAGTACAAAATCAGGCTCCTGAAATAAGCTGAGCTCCAGGTGTGAAGAGAAAAAAAGAAAAGATTTGTGGCTTTGAAGGTGCGTTTAAGGAGAGAGGAATTGATGGGAAAAGAGGTGGCAGCTAGGTAACATGTAACCTGAAAATCAAGACCAGAAAAGGCTTTTAGTGCAGCCCAGAATTGTGAACAATATTCTTCAGCCTTTTCAAGCAAATCCATTAGTATATTTCTCCTTGGTCATGTAAACTCATATGGACTTTGGAGGTTGAATATACTTCAAAATAAATTAGATAGTTTCTTGGTTTATAGTTCTGTCTTCCTCTAATTCACTGTGTGAAAAAATATATTTGTGTACACATTCACGTACAGGGCAAGTGTGAAGTATATGGTGCTTTTGTGTTCTTCATGATACTAGATTTGATACCTTTTGTATCCTTCATGAGATGTAATGTAGTCTGTAAGATGCTAATTTACTATTTGAGAGGAGAGATAGCAAGAGTCATAATTTTTTCATTTGGAGCCAAAGTTATTCCTTCTATTTTTTTCAATATGACAAATCTAGGGAATTTTGTTCTGTTCAATACATTACCTTGATGCAAATTTTTTTGTTCGAGTTACTTGTAAATTGTTTACCTGTGTAAGTGCTTTTTTAACAAACAGCTTTTGGAGCCAGTAAATTGATCATGTGTCTGCAGACTTACCATGAAAAGTAGTTGATAACAGCTAGGTAAGGGTGCCTTTTTTAGCAATCTCCTACATCCTCTTCGGTGGTCAAGGGAAAGAAAAACAGTTTGCAGAAGCATTTGAAGGGAACCATTTCACTGTTATAAATGTGCAACACTTCAGAGTATTCTCATGTTTGACAGGGGTGTTTGGCATTAGAGACCTTGTTAGTATTTTTAGTGTACCTCTTCATGGCACAAACTTTGTTTTGTGGAAAAAGATTGGAAGGTAAATGTGTGTTTACAGCTGCTCTTACTGAAAAGGCTAAAGAAAAATTAATTTTATTATTTCTTTAGTAATGTGTGTTACTAAAAAGGTCATGAATTCATTCTAAAGAAACTGTTGGCAAAGTTAAGGATAAAATACATAGGGGTACATGTGGCATGATGTAATATCTTCACATTACTATTGCCGTGGCACCTGGTCATCCAGTATAGAATCACAGAATGGTCTGGGTCAGAAAGGACCTTAAAGATTTTCTAGTTCCAACCTCCCTGTCATGGGCAGGGATGCCGTTCACTGGATCAGGTTGCTCAGAGCCACATCCAACCTGGCCTTGAACATTGCCAGGGATGGTTGTATTGGTTTTGCACGGCCTGGTTTTTGGTAGCAGGGGGGCCACAGAGATGGCTCCTGTGAGAAGCTCCTGGAAACTTCTACCATGTCCAGCAGAACCAATCTCTGATGGCTCTGAAAGATGGACATGCTGCTGGCCAAAACTGGGCCAATGAGAGAGGTTGGTAACACCTCTGTGATGACAGATTTAAGAAGAAAATCAAAGTCACAGGGTTTTGGCTTCTAGTCAGAGAAGAGGAGGAGGTGAGTACATGTGAGGGAAACACCATGGCAACACCAAGGTCAGTGAAGGAGGGGGAGGAGGCGCTCCAGGCACTGAAGCCGAGGTTCCTCTGCAGGCCGTGGTGCAGACCATGAAGCAGGTTGTCTCCTTGCAGCCCATGAGTCCACAGGGGATGCAGAGATCCACCTGCAACTCGTGGGGGAGGTGCCCATGCCAGAGTGTGTGGATGGAGGGCTGTGATCCAGTGGGAGACCTGGTGGAGAGAGAGGGCCCATGCTTCCAGGTTGGAGCAGCCTGTCCTTGGAGGACTGCACCCCGTGGAAAGAGAGACCCACGGTGCAGCAGTTTTGGAGGGCTGTGTGCCCATGGGAGGGGCTCACGCTACAGCAGGTGCGGTGTGGCTGCTGCTTGTGAGAGTGTCGGAGAGGTTTGTGGGGAACTGTCTCCCGTGGGAGGGACCCCACAGTCTCACTGGGGAAGGACTCCTCTCTCAGAGCAATGGAAGAGAATCTCGGTGAGGGACTGGCCAATGCCCTGACTGATTGCCAGGTGGACTGAACCAGGTGGAGAAGCTTGAACCTGCATTTGTTGAACTTCATGAGGTTGTCATGGGCCCATTTCTCAAGTTTTTCCAGATCCCTCCAGATGATATTCCACCATTCTGTTGTGTCAACAGCACCACTCAGCTTCCTGTCACCTGCGAACTTGCAGAGGGTGCACTCAATCCCACTGTCTGTTTCAATGACAAAGAAATGAAGAGCACTGGTCGCAAGAGAGAGCCCTGAGGGTTATCACTTGCCACTGGCCTCCATCTGGACACAGAGTCTTATACCACAGCTGTCTGGCTGTGTCCATCCAGCCAATCCCTTATCCCCCAAATAGTCTAACCTTCAAATGTATGTCAAAGGATTTAAAGAAATCTAGGTAGATTGTGTCAGTCGGTCTTCCCTTTGTTGAGTGTTGCAGTCCCTCAGTCACTGAAGGCCATCATGTTGGTCATGCAAAATTGGCCTTAGCGAAACCTTTCTGGCTGGCTAGGATCACTTCCTTGTCTTGTATGTACCTTAACAGGACTCCCTGAGAATCTGCTTCATGATCTTCCCAGGCTCAGAGATAAGGCTCACCAGTCTGTAGTCCCTGGGTCTTCCTTTATACATTTTTTAAAAGTGATAGTGATGCTTCCCTTTCTCCTGCCACAATGGACTTTGTCTGACTGCCATGACTTTTCAGATATTGAGAGTTGTTGCAGGCTTGGCAACAACATTAGCCAGGACACTGGGATGCGTCTCATCAGGCCCCACAGACTTGTGGCTGTTCAGTCTCATCATGTGGTCCCAAAGCTGCTCTTTGTTTACAGTGAGAGAGATTTCACTCCCCCAACACCCACTTAGAGGTTCATGGGCTGGAGAGAAGAGAGAAGCCCGAAGTGCTTTAGTGAAGCCAGTGAAGACTGAGGCAAACACCACCCTTCTCCATATCCATTGTCACTGGTTCCCCCTTCTCATTTACTGAGATTGTATATTCTCCTTGGCCTTTCTTTTCTGACCAATACGCTTAGAGGATTACGTTTCACATCTCTTGCCAAGTCCCATTATATCTGTGCCTTTGCTTCTGTTATCCCATCCCTACATATCTGAACCATATCCCTGTATCTTTCCAGGTCACATGCATCTGCTTCTTCTGGCTGTGCATTTCTTTCTTATTCCTCAGTTTGAGGGGCAGATCCTTGCTCTTCAAACCACGCAGGTTTCCAGTATGCCTTGCTTGATTTCCTAAACATCAGAATGGAAGGCTCTTGTGCTCTATGAAAAGTGTCCTTAAAGAGTTGCCAGCTCTTATCAGCTACTTTATCCCTAACGACAATTTTCCAGGGGATCTTGCCCACTAATTCTCTGAGCAGCTGGAATTCTACTCTTCCAAAGTTCAGGGTCTTGGCTTTGCTCTTTGCTAGGCCTATGTTTCTCGAGAACCCAAACTCAGCAGGGGTGTGGTCACTACAGCTGAGACTGCTCCAGCCTTAAGCCCTCTAATGAGCTCATCATGTATGAAGAAGTCAAGAAAAGTGAAAGTTAAAAGCTGGATTTCTACTAGGTGCTCATGTTCCTAGGGTGTAATTTCTAAATTTAATATTTAGCTCTTTGTAAAACTTTGAAAAAGATTGCTCTGTGACTGAGACCAAGGACAAAATCATAACTACAAATTAATTAAAATTATTTGAATGAAATAGCTCATTCTAATTTTTTTTTTAAACCTAGGTTTGTGCATAAATTTAATTTGTGGATTAAAAAATGGAGTATTTCTAATGCCTCGGCATTGCCTAAACCTAGCATCTTGTGTGTAATTGATTGACGTAAAAATATGAATAATCATATCACAGATTCTGCCATTTAAAATATACTTTTTTAGTTTTTTAGGCAAAAAATGGGATTTTCTCTGAAAAGGCCAGCCTGTCTTTTAACATTATGTCTAACACAGTCTACTTATCTAAAACAAAAATAACTGAAATGCAAAATCAGCCAAATTCTAGTATGTTTGTTGTGGCTGCTGAATTTAACATTGATTTAGCATTAGCACAGTGATTTCTGTATTTAATCATTTGTAAATCAAGTCTACATTTCTCAGACTAGAAGTTCAGAGCTAGTGCATTCTTAATCTGTTTTTATTTCTTCACTTGTTAAACTGGAAAAATTTATGGGTCTGTTGTGTGAGGGAGAAAGGTATTAATGTGTGCGAGACATTACCATAGCTATGATCATTGCAGGAGAGCATAGGAAAAACAAACTGTTGTTAGTTTAGAGCATAACTTATGGGATACACCGTAAAATGTATGGAGAAAAAAAAAAGTAGTGAATATTTTGTCACTGTATTTTTTCAACAACCGTGGTTCATTTTCTGCCTTCATTAAAGTGTCAGCCCTTTTGGAGAAATGTATACTGAAGATTGTATTCTGTGAATACATATGACCCAAATTAAGGAACAGGCATACTGTTACTTCTGAGCAAGCTTATGGAATGTTGGACTTGGCAACTACAGTCCTTAAAATGTTGTATAAAAGGTTTTGTCTTTTACGAGGTCTGTTTTTGCACAGTAATTTTTGCTAAAGAATAGCAAAAATCCCTTTCACTCAGTTTTTACCAGATTTCAAGTATCTGTTTTCTGCTTTTAGCTTTGCTAAAACAGTTCTCAAGCATTTTGATATGATCAAACAGTGTTTTGTTTAGTTGGCATGACCTTTCCCTTATCTGGCCTGCCTCCTCCTACAGAAAACAGCATTTATTCTGAGGCAGACATTAACAATTTCCATGCTGAAACTTAAGGATTAAGAGTTTGCTGAAGTTATATTCCAAGGGAGGAAGGGGTGAGCTGAGCTAAGGGTTCCTTATTAGTGTTTTATGATAATACATACGACTGTGCAAGTGGCATGACAGCAGCCAGGTGGCTGTATTGGCCTTTCCTCCCCAGCAAAACAGCATCAATCCCAATGTGCAAATCACAGATGGGGATTTCTGAAGTATTGTGTGGCCTGAGCATGCAGACAACATCCACAGCATGTATTTTTGTACACTTTTCTTTCCAGGTTTTTCTATCCAGTTAATAGGGTGTTGGAAATGGAAGTGTGTGGTATACCAAACAAAATCAAGTTGATTTGTGTGATTCTTTACACAGCATTAGGTAGCCTTTTAATAACTAAAGAGCAGAGGAAGATGGTATATCAGCATATAATATTTAAGATAGTAAACAAAATTTTATCTATAAAATAACTGGTTTATATTTTCTTCTGATCAATAGAGCAAATATGAGTGATATATTTAGTAGTTCCTAAACTGAGATATCTTACTTTTCACTTGACTTTGATTTCCTACGCATTACTATGCGTAAATATGACATTTCTCTTTACGTTTTGGAGAAAGTTTATATTGAAGAAATAAGTAAAATTCTGGCATTTTTAATAGGCAATTTTACAGTGTAAAACTGTAAGTATTTAAATGAGTATGCATCATTAAAATCCTTTCAAAAAAATTCAATAATTAGCAGCTTTCCTGTCAGGGATTGGTGTGTGTTTAAGCTGCCTCTTTTACCTCAGCTCTTAGTTGGTTTGTTTAAATGTATAGGATCAAAGCAACCACCATATTAGTGGCAAATGATGTAGAAGTATTTAAGATGTGTAACAAAGCCTGTTGCAAGAATCCTGGCCATTCAGCCTCTCCTCCATCCACCTCACCATCTGTTTATGCAGCCCATACTTCATCAGCTTTTCTCTGAGGATCTTTTATGAGACAGTGTCAAAAGCCTTTCTAATGTCAAGATAGACAATATCAATTGCTCTTCTGTTGTCTGGCAATATTAATGGTAGCTGCTTCCTGGCTGAAGATCAAGTTTGTAACAGAAGAACTTCTGTCAATATTTTTTGAAAATAATTCAAAGTGAGGAATGATAGAGTACAAGAGTCACTGTCATGATGAGCTATTGAGAGAACTGGTAGGCTATAGCTACCAGGTAGTTTTTTTCCTGGGAGATAAAATGTGGGAATGTGGGAATCTCAGTCTGGTAAAAAAGCAGCAAATCAGTGAAGACTGAATAAATAAATACTCAAGAGGAACTTCAAGTTGCCTCTAAGATTCTTAGTGTGCTCTGTGAGTGACTTTTGTTTCACAGCCAGACAGTACAGAGGAATGAGTTGAACTCAGAATCCCAGAAAGGTTGATCTATCTGATCCAACCACCCTGTTTAAATAGGGGAACTGTTTTCCTGGGGCCACAGTGAGATTGCTCTGTAGATCTTCAAGGCTGGAGACTCTGCCACCTTGCTCAGATGCTCAGTCACTGTAGTAGTTTGAAAACAAACCAGTGGGAGGCACCAAGTCAGAATAACAATTTAATGGAAATTAAAGAAAAGGGGAAAAAAAAAAGGTAGAAGAAAACACTGTCAAACTGACAGAGTCAAGGTACAACCTGACACCCTGTTAGGCAGGGTGGTGGTAGCAGTCTGGTAGAATGGTGGCTGCAGTCCTCTGAAGCAGTGATCCTGTAGTAAAACAGTCTGCTCTTCCTCAGGAAGTCCAATGGTGGCTGTGTAGCTCCTGTCCTCTGGAAATCCAGTGGGAAGCCCGTGTCTCTGGTGTTCAGCCTCAGATTATATCCACGATGGGATGCTTGGTTCCTCCCTCTGGGTGGAGCATCTCACAATGGGGTAACGAGTCATGAGGCAGAGTGTTGATTAGGCTCATTAACAGGAGATAGTCCGGAGGGAGTTATCTCTGAGTCAGGCGGCAGGACAATGATGGGCCATTAACAGCAAGATAGTCTGGGGGGAGGAGGCAAGGAAACACTGCCCCACCTGATTTCAACGGCTGATTGGGATGGTAATAGAATACACTGCAACCCAGGACAGTCACTCTCACAGCAAAGAGTGTTTTCCAGCATTCATATGGCATCTCCTGTATCTCAGTTTGGACCCATTGCCTCTGGTCCTATGACTGGGCACAAGTGAGAAGAGCCTGTCCTGTTTTTTGTTACACCTTCCTTTCAGGTATACCCTCACCACCATCCCTTCAGGTGTATGCAAGAAAAATGGCTTTATGCCATTACATACTGTAGTTGCACATTTGCACAGTTTGGTCTGAGTGGTCAGCCAATGTCACTGTAATAGGACAGCAGTCCCATCCTGTTCTGGTCCAGTTTATGTTCCTCTGAGTCAGAAGCTGCATTGGCTCACTGGAAGCATCAAAGTAATGACACTGAAACATTAATATTATGAAATGGCTTAGTAGAGTCCAGTTGGCTTGCCTTCTGCTTGGAAAGACATCAGAATTAGGCCAAGGTAAGCAGTCGGTACACAGTCAGAGGTGAGTGAGTTGTGGAGGGGAAAGGAGAGAAAGAGCCCTTATGTTTGATGGTAGAAAACTGTTAATTCAGTTAAGTAGGACAGAAAAATTATTCCCTGTGAAATGATTCTGAACAGTGACAGAATCAAAACAGTTAAATTTAGTAAGGAGAAGAGTATGTAATGATTAGAGAAGGAACATAAGTTTTAAAAAGAGGAAGCTAATTACAGTGTCAGTTTATTGGATATCTTGTAAATGATTTATATCTTAATAAAATATAAGGCAAATATGTGAGTATTTAAATACAGTAACTGTTTCGTGTACATTGCAGTTAGTTTTGCTGTGAAGTCTGTAATTTTAACAGTGTTTAAATATTACTGAGATATATTACAACAGCATGATTTGCTGCTGAACAAAAATTAAATTACTGATTTTTTTATTTATTTAACATTAACCCAGTTTTCAGGATTACTGCTTTAAAAGCAGCTTGTTGTCCGCTGTATACACAGTGCAACATAAATTTTTGACACATTCTGGATAGGCAAATCATCATGGCTGTTCTTGGATTTACATCAGAATTTGAAGTAGCAACTCTCTTGCAAGTATTCTGATTTTGTAATGAGGCATTGGCTCACTTTGTTGTAATTCAGCTCTACAGAGCCATACTTTGTTCATTCAGCAGTTTAGTCCCTTGCCTGCCAAGGAGATCCTGATGAGTTCCAGTTTTCCTTTTGAAGAACAGAAGCACTTGGACACTGCAAGACAAACATGCTTTCAAAGTGATTGTCACTAACTGCTGCCAGGGTGCCTGTTTTCCTTTGTCCACTTTGCGGCAAAATAGAGTGTATTTATTTATATTTTACCACAGAAGGCTTTCTGTGGTAACTTTAGTTAGATGCAGGTAATATTTAAGAAATGACTTCTCCATTTCAGCACACCTGTGCAACTCTGTTTTGAAGAGGAGTGGTTATTTCTATTAGGGCACTGTCACTTCAGACAGTGTTTCAGGCAAATTTTGGATCTCAGAGCACATACAAAGCCCCAAGAATTCTTGGTTCTAGCAATCTAAAATCATTGTATTAGTTGGTAGTCAGGCAGATTTCATACTTCAGTGTTTTGTAGTGTTGCTGGAGAGGACTTTGTAAATTGGTGAGATTAGTAGCTAAATCTACTGTGAAACTTGGAGCTTTGGCAATTTTAAGGCAACGTAGCATTTGTAATTCTGCTTTATCACATGGTGAAGCTTTACATAAATGAGTTGCAAAACCAGAACTTTGTAATGGTAAAGTAAATGCAAGCATTGGGTGAATATATAGAGGTTAGTGTGAATAAACATTCATTTAAATGAAGCTTATCTTCCAGTCCTTTAGGTTATCTGAGCAAGTACAATTACTTCCTAAATTGTGTGTTATTCAGTAACACTTTATTTATGAATTATTTTAATGTTTTTATTATGCTAGGCACACTTGGATTTTTTGGTGTATATTGTCAAAAGGATCTGGCAGTAGATAAGAAAATAAACAGAATAGCTAAAATTATAAAAACAATGGTGTGCTTCTTTTTTCCATTTCTCTGAACCAAAACTGTAGGGAATTTTTAACATAAGATTATGGTGACTTGCTTGACCCATGCTTCCAACTGATCCATTAGAAAGGAATTCATGAACCACTTTAGTCTCAGAGTACAGTAATCACTAACACAGGGAGCTCTTTCTCCAGGATATCACAAACAGAAATATGGCGTTATTCCCAGAGGCAGCATTGTATTTTGAAAACAACAAGATATTGAGCATTCCCCTGGAGAAAAATGCATTTGTGCATTAAATAATTATGGAAGCTATATTGAAGTTCATTTTCAGTATCAAGTTTCTTGGTAATGCTGTTTTTCATACTATCTGAAGGAGCATATATTAAATCTTCAATTTCATCACCATGGGATGACATGTGCCACAAGGAGGAAAAAAAAGCAAACCTTTTAGTTTAAGTAATTTCTATTGTGTTTTGTTCTTACAAGTGGTATTTAAGAATAACAATAAGATGTAGAATTCTGGTAAGTTTGCAGTTTCATAATTCTGAGATTGTAGGTAGTAGGTCATCAGATGTATTTAAAATGGTAGGTGATCTGATGCAATTGATAATGCTCTCTCTTTCAAATGCTAATGTTCTTCTTTTTTGCATGTTGTTTATTTCAGTCTGCTCATTTATTACATTTCTGCCCAAGAAGGGGGCCGTTCACTCTTGTTTCTATAGAATATGTGGTCTCTGTATCCATTCTCTCATATAAATGCAGGGCAGTTCTCTTACCTAATAACATTTTGTAATCTTTTCCTTTTATTGTCTGTGTTCAGCTGCAGTATAACTTTGTCTATGCTGACTTCCAATACTGATCTTTGGTTTGACATATTTGGAAGTCTTTAAGTCCTCCATGTATCCTCCCTTATGTTGTAATTCTGTGGGCTGCTTTGGGACTTCATACCCCTTTCTGTTTTCACTCTCAGTCTGGTTAATCAAATCATACTTCCTGTCCATCTCTAAATTATCCTTATTGTTTACTTTACTGTTTTTTGACAATTGATTGTTTTTATTTGTCACTGCTTTCCCATATGTAAAAATAACAAGGTTTTGTTTTGTTTTTTAAGAAAGGATTCCTTTTCCTGGACCTTGTTTTTTACAAGGTGACTCTCTACTGCGCTGTGCAGTACTTCAAGTGCATTTGCTGTTGGAATTGTCACACTATATTGTTTTTCTCAGAGACTGATGTCTGGGAAGAGCTTTATAAAGTATTTTTTCAAGTTCCCTTTCTCCATTAATTTTCATATTTATACTGGGTATTACTTCCCCTGATACTTTGTGTTTATTCTTTCACTATTCTTTTTTCTGTGATTTTGTTTTTACTTATTCTTTCATATTGCTGCCAGTCTTTAAGACCATTAGAAGATGCCTATTCTGATTTCTTCTCTCCTTTTTATCTTGTGGTTTGTTATATTTTCTTTCTTGCTTTTTAAAAACATTGCCAGTTGCTGTTTCTGGTGATCACTATCAACGTACATTATTTTCAATGTGTCAGTCTTCTCTGATGTTGTTCATATATACACCTACAATTCTTAACTGGGTAGCAAAAATAAAAGAAAGATCTTTCCATATACAATCTTTTTCCTTTTTTTCGTCCTGTTTTGTATAGGGGGAGGAAGTTTTCCTGTTGCTATTAAACAGTCTCATTCTCTATGCTGACTTCACCTATACTCTTAGGCTGTTTTTTCTTCAATGTTTGCTAAATTCTGTGTATTCAACAGTCTGTGTTCACTTAATTTCATATTATTTGTAAAGATCTACTCTAATTGTGGTTTTTTATCTTTTTATCATGCTCTTTATTTCTACCTACAATTCCTCTCATTGAAGAGGATGAAGACATTGAAGCCTGTTCTGGAATCAGGGGCTATTTGGTCTTCATCTGTAATGATCTGAAAAGTATGCATTTCCTTTTGAGAACTGTTTTTTAATATGTGTGCTTAAGTGTTTTTCTGAGTTACCATCTTTAAGAAGACAGAAGACTTTCTTTCATGTGTGTTTTGTTGTTTCTGTTACTGTTTGGGGTTTTTTGCTGGGTTTTTTGTTGTTGTTTCCTGGAAGAATAACATTTTAGTTAAGTCTGCTTCTATATTTTAGTTAAGTCTGCTTCAATGTTTTGTCCACTATACTGATATTCCTCCCCTAAAGTTAGTGGGATCAGGAAGTGACTGCAGATTTTTCGCACATCTTTTGCGTGTCTCTGATAATTTATGTATTATGTTACACCGAGATTTGCTAATGTGTTAAACCTAAACTAGTTGTTTATTCATCTGCTTGTTTCGACAGGGACTGAAATTTCAGCAAGGCGGTGTAGTAGGTTGTTGCAGCACTGCTTCTTTTGGGGTTTGATTTTCGTTATGTATTTATTTGACTGCTCTCCATACACAATAATAATTCCAAGTGTTAAATGCTTTTAGTTGTGCTGCCTCCCTTGTAGTGATTATCAGTATAGGTTGCAAACACTGTCTTATCATCTGTCAAATGTTTGTTTGCTGTAAATTACAGTTAAATGGTATTTTTATCATTAAAATATATTTTGATTAAAAAAAATATTCCTACAATTCACACTAGCAGCTATTTAGGTGGTTTGGGTTAGTGTTAATTTTTTTTTTTTTTAATCCTAGCTCTGACTCATCAGAAATATTTTCTGGCTGGTTGTTTCTTTGAAAATGTAGGTATGAGACTGTTCATAGTGCTGTGCCTGTGTGAGAGACAGAGAGAGATTTGTTTTTTTGGCTGCCTCATTAAGCAATTCATTCCGCCCCTTCTTCTGAGTTGTCCATTTAATCAGCTCCAGCATACTACTACTTATTGGATCAGAAGCACAAAAATACTGGCCTTTTTTCTTCAATGGCTTAATCAGGGGCAGTTCTTTCCAGCTAGTGACAAGTCTAGAAATTATAAAGATCAGACTCAAAAGTTGGTTTTCCAGATAGTTACTGAAAAGGAGGATTTTAAAATTTTGAGGATTTCAAAGGAACACTAAAGAAGCTTGTCATTTACCCTACAGTCAATGTCTTGACACAGTCTTCTGTCATACCTGATCTAATTTATTATCCTGTGTAGGATAACATAATTATACAAAATTTCTGTGACTAAGCTAGAGAAAACTAAAAATATATAATTATATAAACTGAATACATTGATAATGATGTGTGGTTTATTGAGAACTGTAGGAAGTCAGAAATGCTTAAAATTTTGTCGATATCAGCAGAAAGCAAAGATCTCCTACTGTTTCCTCTCCTATTCTCTCCAGGACATTTGGATTGCTGAAATACTTTGATACTTAATGCAGTACACAATATAGTATTATATTGCTCAGATACTGTTTAGAAAAAATTATCAGAATTCGAAAGATGTACTTGAGATCTCTTTAATTAGAAATGAATGTGTTAAAAATGTGCATATTCCATTGAAATGTTTTGCATTTGATTTGATAGAATTTAGGCAAAGCTATATAATGACACAGGGTTTTAACAGATTTTTAAAGGTTTTGTAACTTTTTTTGAAGTTTTTTTTTTTTCAAATTGCTATTACCCTCACGTTTTAGTAGCAAAGTGCTTTATATTGATACTTTATTGAATATCAAAAATTCTCATAGAATATATTTAAGGGAATTTTTTTTTCAAGCTTACTTTCTTCATGTGTTTTATGCAGATGTTAACTTTGAATGCTCTGTCGAGTGGTTTTTACTTAATTTTCTTAGCTGGTTATTAAGATGCAGCTAGATTTATTCTTTCTTCCCATTTTATTTGGTAGGGTTTTTTGTATGATTATTGTAAAGTAGCTTAGTTGGTGGCTGTGAGGTGTGAAGTGGCAGGCATGAGGGTCAGTACTGAAACAACCACTACATTGTTCAGGTATGTGAACATTGTCAAAGTAGATGCCTGCTCCAAATTTTACGAGGTTGATGTCTAGACTGTGTTCCATACCTCCTTTTGTCTAGTGTTCTGCTTTAGTCAGATCATGTCAGTTCTTCTAATTTAAGTATTTCCTCCCTGGAGAATTCTGTTTCGTTGTATAGTTTCAAGTTTTCTCTTACTGCTTTATAGTTTACTCTTTCTGCCCTCTTTCCTTGGTCTGGCTACAATTTTTGCAGAGAGGAGGTTTAGCTATCCATTTTCTCCTCACTACTAGGTTTGCTACAGGATACGACAACTTAGTTTTACAGCTCTCTTTTTTTGTATTCTCAAATTATTTTTATTTTTGAATCTGGAACTAAGTGACATGGGATTTCATTCATTATTTATTTATTCTTAAAGGCAGTCTATAGGTTGAGTTGTTTCTTAAATACATGTCAACCCTCATCAACTGTAGAGGAAAACTTCCTGTGGCTAGTTTGATGTTTGGTGAATATCTTGAAAAAGAAAACACTTGAGATTTTTACGTCTTTTTTCAGACTGTATTAGCACACAGAAGGCATACTTGAGATTTTATGGCAGTTATGTTACTATATCATTCTCCTGATAAAAAGAATATGAAAGCAGTAGAGTTAAATGAGCTGACTGGAAAAGGAGAATAATTCATTCATCTGACTCCTGGACTGAATTTTACAACAAAGTAAAAGAAGAATTTAAGGTTTCCATTTTGAGGCTTTTTCAAGCTAGCTTCCTATTTTTTTAATTTATGTCCTTAGGGTACCTTTAGTTCTTCTTCTTTCTCTATTTTCTTTCCCTCTAGCTTGTGTTTTTTTGTTGGGTTTTTTTTGCCTCCTAATACTGGAAAAGAAAAAAATCCCGGACTTGTAAACACTGTCCCCGAAATACTGGAAAAAAGGTATCCTTATTTATTAGCTGAAATGGAATATTTTTGTATTTTGCTTTATAATTTATTTTCCTGGGTGTTGTGGTTGAAGAATTTCAGAACATCATTCATTCAGAACAACATTTTTTATTACTTTTCAGTGGAATTGCCTGTTAGAAAGAGTGCTATTGTCCTTCACTTATGGTAAGACAGAACTACCATATATTAAAATTTTATTGCTCTTCACTTTAAAAGAGTCATTTTACTATTATATTCAAATATCCTAACTTGAAGAGTGATTTTACATTATAGTGAATATAGAAGTGTCTGTGTCAAAACAAAACATGATGTATGAACTGTGTACTGTGAACTTTATCTCCCTGGAGCATACTGTTTGGTCTTTAAATTTTCATTCAAATTTTGTGGTCTATAAAAACTTAAATTTCATTTTCTTCTTACAACAGTGTTTTAGTTTCAAAAACAGGGGTTGAAAATGTAGTTTTGCAGGAAGAGTGTATTTTTAGTTCACAGTTTCTGGGAATGTGTGTAATGTCACCCAAAAGAAAGTACTGACATTTGGAATGTAATATGCCGCTGCTAATATGTGTACTGCTACACATCTCCCAGTTCTCTTCTATTGACAGAAAATGCTAGTTGGGCTAAGTGAGACATCTTACATGACTGATGATAAGATTTGAGCAAGAATATAGTTATGCATCTAAAGTCTTCGATAACAGAGCTTTGAAGCCAGAGCCAATGTTGTTGCTGGCAGTCAGTGTTAAATAGAAGTATTCGCTGTTCTTGTATGCCGGCAAATTGACTATGAAGTTTGTTATTTTTTATCATTCTTTATGATTCGGATTCTAACACTATTACTGGTACTAAATCAATACTAATCCTAATATCAGTCAATCAGTTTCTAACACTCAACCCTGTTCTGTGCAATCTTACAAAAACAAAAACAACCAAAAACTAACTTATATTTGATCTGTGAAATCAACAACAAAATCTTTGAATCAGATATTTGATATACTGAGGGTTATTTTCACAGAGATTATATAAGAAGATGCATTTTGCCAAATAATGTATTTCATTGTTCTTTGCTATTGAGCTGTACCCTGAATAGATTCACAAACAATCTGCATTTCATAGCCTTTTGTTGCACAGTACAGCATGCTTTACTTGTTGATGGCTAGTGATAGAAGTATTTCTGCTTTATGTTAATGTTTCAAAAGGGCATATATTTAATTTATAATTACTTCGGAGAAATAAACTCTTTTCCTGGAAATCAAAACTTTTCTATCAGTTGGGTGACTGTTGACGCTATTAAAAAGCTGTCCTCTTTTGTGTCTGTATTCATTTAAGGTATAAAATAGTTCTACCATTGTAGTTTTGGTACTCTCTATACAGTGTTTAGCACATGGGTTAACTATGACAGGCTTCATAGGTATTTAGGGTTTCCGCTAGTCCTTATTTCCATACAGGCAGTATAAAGCAGCACATATGCACAGAATTGATTTAAGGACAAAATATTTAGAAACAGATGGAAAATTCAATAATGTGAATAAAATATGTTGATACATCTCCTTTCAGAAAGTTCCAGATTAAATTAGCAATATTAGGAAAAAAAATAAATGCCTTCCTAATTAATTTTTTTTTCAATATTATCTGTTAGTTTGTCTGGTGTGTTAAATAGAAAGCAATTCATAAAGCACTCATATCTCTATTATTGTTTGGTTCAGGTCTTTTGAAGAAAATTCATGCACTACATGAATTTGATTTGGACACCAGAGGAAGTCTGTTGGGTGTTGTTTCATGCTATGAAATAGTTCTGAAAATTCCAAAAAAGTTAAAAAAAAAAAAAAAGAAGAAGGAAAAATAATTTATTTGCTTTTAAAATAATTTAAATTAATATATTTGTATTTTTATTAATATGAGTTTGTAATTTTCCCCAGTTTAATAAGTATCCAGATAAGAAAATATTTTCCTAATCTCACTCTTATCAGACTGTTTATTTTTAGTACAGGCAATTTCCTTCCTGTTTCCACTGTAGGTTCTGCCGGTTTTGGCTAGGGTGAAACCTGAAATCCTTTCATCATATCATTGTGTGAATTAATTTTAAAATTTATTATTATTTATTATTAAGATCTCTGTAACTATTTTTTAATGCAGCCCATTAGTTTTGACAATCAGGTCAGTAACAATGCTAACAGACAGTAAGCATTAAAGTTTATAATTCTGACTTGTATTTGACAGAGTTTGAAGTAAATGCAAATTAATGTTTTTTACTTTTGACAGAAGAGGCTCCTCTTCTCTGACTCATATTTCTGAAACTAAAACCCAGGTTTTCTTACGTATTTTTGACCTTTCTCAAAATGTCAGACCTTGACTTTGTCCTGCAAATCAAAAATGTTTGTGTAGGAACGGTGGGTCGTGTAATGTTGGTTGTATCAAGTTGTCTTTGGGAAAAGAACATGGATATACATTATCCATGTGCATGGCTCTGAGGTTGCTCTGAGCAGAGGGGGACACAGTGGTCACCTTCTATTTTTTTTTTTTCCTTTGTCTTGATATGCATGGAATTTCTGACTACTGAGACTGTAAGCAACACATTATCTATGAAACTGTTTAAGCAGTTTAAACATCCTGTACATGCCACACCTTCTTGCTGTGGCAGGGGAAAGCCCCAACAAAGTGAGCAGAAAGAGAAATGAACTACGAGTCGATGTCCTGACTGGGCTGGGCACTGTTTTTCTCCCTCAGATGCCTTGCAGAAGAGCTCAGGATACCAGCAGTTCACCACTTTTCTCATGGATTTCCATGAAATCTTAAAGGAATATAACTCCTTTTCTAGAAAGAAGAAACCTCGGTAATTGACGTTAATGCTCATTCCCCAGCAAAACATTCATTCTTGCAGTGAGATAAGGAAAAGAAATGGTCAGCAAATACTGTATAATAAAATAATTTATTTCTTTTAGCTCTTTTGAAGTACACAGATTCATTTATATGGTTGAGCCCCATACACAAAATAGCATTAAGAAGGTCCTACAGGCCAAGTGAGAGACAAAAAGTTCTTTATATTAAATAATTCCTAGGTGCCCCCGTAGATGCACAGGGGCCATATTGGTTCACAGTTTTAGCAATGTCTACAGTATGTGCTTTCTAAGGCATAAACTGTGGGGTTTTAAACATTTTCTGTTTTCAGCAGTTTTAATTAAGGGTGTTTTAATATTAATGCCAGTGTTTTTTATTCAAACCTAGCTTTATATTTAAGAATGCATTTTTTCAATTTAATCTGGTCTGGTTGCACTTATGGCTCTCACAGACTAGCTGAATTCAGAGTCTGAAGGGAATCTCCTTAAAAAATATTCATAGCTCTGTGGAAATGAATTGAAGAGTCAAAGAAAATTTCAGACAAAGAAAAGGAACCAAAACATGAAGATACGAAAGGGAAAATGAAATTTTAAAAAAGCCACACCCAAAGCCAGTATTCTACTAAAGAGAATTATAGTAATTTAGGTGTCAGCTACAATTAGCAACAGATGGTTTGCTCACCGTAGCTTTGACAGAAACTAATATGTTAATTTTTTCTCAGTGTGAAGGCAAAAAGTACCTTTTTTATTAGGATTTTTCATTTCAGCTTGATTGACTTCAATAACCTGGCAACCTCAGGATAACAGAAAATCTGCTCTTGTTTTATTTCTCTAAAAATTGATGGTAATTTTCAGTCCCTGTGTTGAGACCTGCTAGAAAAGTTGAATTTAATAATATTTTATTCTTCAGAACCTTTAAAAACTCTGTTATAAAATTCAAACGGAGGGGTTTTTTATAAATAATATTTGTAACCATAGATTTTAAAAGACACTTAGCAGATATTTCTGGTTTCATGCTGGATTAAAAAAATAAGATTCTGTGTTTTCTTATGGCCAATGACAATCTATCCTGCAAGAAAGGTGTTATAATAACAAAAAGAGTCACAGCAAAATTCAACTATAGCAATACAGTAAGAGTCTCTCCACACTCAATACCTTTAAATTTTAATTTACCTCTCTTCACAACTTTGATTTGGAGATCAGCTGGTTTGTGCAGCTTTGACAGATTTCTCCTTTTATTTTCAAGCTCAGAAACACTGATTTTTTTTTCCAGCTTTATATGTATTTGTATTTTAAATGGTCTTCAACAACAATTGCTAGGATTTTTTTCAGTTCCTAGATTATCTTCTTCTGCAATAGTCTAAATTATTTGGAAGCAAGCTTGAGAAGATGTACTTAATCTTCATCTGATGACTGCTTATATTATTGAAAAGGGGCAAGATTAAGTAGTGTCTTGTTTTTTACATACGCTTCTTTTTTTTTACTTTTTTTCTTGCTTTTGAGGAATTCCACTGAATACTTGTGAATATGGGTGTATTTTTATTGAAACGCTTAACAATAATTATGAGAAAAAAAAAATCCTTACTTCTAGTGTGTTTGGACAGTGCCCAGTTCAGTGGGGTTCCAAACTTGAAGATCTCTAGATGTTACCAAAATTATACAGTCACAGGTCTACCTTCTGCTTTGCAGAACTGCTGGCTGCCAGTGGCTGCAGAGCAGCATCTGTTGGTCTGTATACGCTTTAAAAAGTGCAGTCCCTCAGAAGGGGTAAGAAACTCTGAGGAACAGATATTTTATAAACTTATTTTGGAAATTCTGCTTAGCTGCAAAATGAGCAAAAGTCCTGTGTCTTAACTTCAACAGCCAGGCCAGGAAATACAGCTTTCAATTGTGTTCTTTGTTGTGGGACTGATCAAAGTAAGATGGTAAGGGTTTTGGTATGAGGAGAATTATTAGAGTCAGATGTTTAAGAAGCCAAGGGGCATCTTAAAGTTCAAGAAGAGCAGTCTGTCAGGCAAGGAGAGAATCCACATTTAGATGTGACACTAAGAATAATAAAGTTGCAGAAAGTAATAGTCAAACCTGAAAGTTTTGATTGTATTGTATCATTAGTGTTCATTCAACAGACTACCAATTTCAATTTTCCAGGATACAAAGTCATAAAATATTTTTCATCCTAACTTTTTTGCATAACTGTCCATGTGCATTGTACTGACCTCAGCCATTCATATTAACAGCAGGTAAAGATTTAATTATGCTTTAATCTCTCTCAATTTAATCCCCAAAAGTTAATATTCATTTCCTCCTGCTTTTTAGGAATGCTATTGTTGAATAGCATTTAAACATGTTTATTTTCTGATTTGTGGTAGAAGTTTTGGTTTTATTTTTAGCACTAAGCTGATTCAGTGAACAGCTTGTAAGGACTGTATATGCATATTGTGCATATATGTGTGTATATAAGTAAGGATACTAGCTTCTAGAATGAATTAGTGTACCACACAGCAATTTAGGACAGAAAATGGAAAAACAACCTTACAGTTAAAAAGGAAAGGCTGCTTTATGCTACAGCATGTGTTGATTCGCCTTGGAGTTGGGATTGGGCTACTGATTTTGCTAGATTTAAATGGGAGAGGGCATGAAAGGAATGAATTTGCCTTTTAATTAAATCTGCTGTGTAGCTGGATTAGACACACTGTAAATACACAGATACCAATGTAGAAATTGAATGTTGGAATTCAATATGAACATAATCTCAAAAGATGTGTACTGCTGATACGGCTTAGTCAGGCTTTAGTGTCATACTTGATCTTTAATTCCTGATTTTGACAATTGTTTCTAGAAGATCTATGATTTTCCTCCCGCAGCCAGTTTTTGCCACACGAACATTAACCGAATAGGGCTTGAGGATGAGAAGAAATTGTTACATTGTAGATACATCTATATACTTACCATCTCACTAAAAATGCTGTGAAGTTTCTATTGGAAAATAAGATTTTCAATATTCAGATTCAGGTTCAGGTTAATAAGTAAGAAAAGAGCAGTAAGAGAAGTAGCTAAGTGGGCTTCCCTAAAGAACTATTACAAATACTCTATGTGTATCTCTGTGTATATATGTATACATATTATTAATTAAAATTAACAATTTTTTATAGCATGTCCAAGCCAAGTCATGCATCTTAAAACTGACTCTTAGATTCCTTGTTGCATAGTTGCTTCAATAAATCAAATATGCAGTTATTACCTTTTAATATCATTTCTACGTGAAGATATGATGCTTAGATATGATATATTTAGCACTGAAATTACAAGCATTTGCCGGTATGGAAAGAGCATAAGGAGCAACTCATTATGAATGCAAGAGCCTGTTTTCAATGATGCTAAATCTCAGGCTTCACCATTTCTGAAAGGAAAAATTGAAGTAGTTGCTTCTCTGTCAAATTTGTACCCAATGTAAATCAATAATAAAGGTCCATTCGCACAGAGAATTCAACTGTTGTTGTTTGTGAGACTGACGTTGTAAGTCTGGTGAACAGGATACTGAGCAATTTCCATGAAGCTCAGCTGTTCAAGGAAGGCAACAGTAACGTTCTTTTTCATAGTTTCTGTTGAATCATTTTGTAGAAATTCAAAGTACAGAAACTTTCATTAAATTTGATTGGTATTTACAGAACTGTGTGGGAACCCTGCAGTTTCCTATTTAATTAAATGTGAATATTCTGTAAGGAAAAGCAGTTTGCATAAAACCTAGGATGGAATTGACTGTGCATCTTAGAGAAAAACCTGCCAGATCTTTCCTTTTGAAGGCCAGTGCACAGGACAGTGAGTGTGTCAAATCAGCATTGGTTATATGTTAGCTAGTGATAAAAATATCTGGCAATCTTCTGTAAAATACTAAAGTATTTGCTGCTTTTCTGGCCTTCTGAAGAGCTGTGATTGATCTCTGCCGGTTTTCCAGAAAAACAAGTGCCTGTTTGTGCCATTCACTGTGGTTAATGCCCCATAAGTTGCTCCCCATGAGATGCAGGTCTGGGTTGTGCTGCTGGCCCCCCAGCAGTTATGAGGGAGCTACAGAAACACTCTGCCACAAGAACTGAGGCTTCTAGCCCTGGCAGCAGCCTAGTCTGCCTCTAGCTTCAAGTAATGGCACCGAAGTAAACCCAAAACCACCCCCTTGAGATAAGTGGTTCAGCTTGTCAACTGAATCCCACTTTTTCTTTACTAAATAGGACCCATTTCAGCAAACATGGTGCAAAAGCCCCTTTGAGCTTTGTTGTTTTGGGCTGAGTGCAAAGCCCCAGAGATGACTGAAAAAACCTGCCTGCCATCCTAGGCATCCTGTTGAAATAGCTGCTATGGGTGTGTTGCTGATTTTGCAGGTCATCCTTGAAATGCTGAAATGTGTATGTCTGTGTTCCTAACAGAGTTACTAAAGAGTTTCAGAAAGAAGTGATAAAAAATTCCTGGGTATTTTCTGCATGGAGAACTGTGAAATGATAGAGTGGGTCCATGTTTCAAGTCTGAAGAAACCAATATTAAAATCTAGTCAAATTTTGGTCAAGGATCAATTCCAAAGTCCGTGTTAAGCCTATACTTTGTGACTGAGCTAAACTGAAATGTTGATTGTAATTCATTATTTTTCTGAATCACTTTTTATGAGTGCGCTTTATGAGATTGCATGACTCTAACTTCTGAATTACATTTGTTTTTATCTTTGCAATACCCTGCATATTCTCAGTAGAGGTGAAGGTATTTGATGACATATCAGGAGGATTAGAATTCATTTCATGGTGACTGTCAAGCCTTTGAAATTTGATTTTGTTCTGCAAATATATGTAAAATACCCTAACATCCAAAGAATGTTTCAGTAAAAATTGTTCAGAGGTTTGAGTGTATCTGTATTGCATCAAGTAAGTAGTGACTGTTTTACAGCCCAGTACCTGGCGTGTTTTTTCCACTATAAATGTCTGGATGTAGGTCTGATTAAACTTTTGTATGGGGATTTCCCTACCCATGGGTATGTACACAAAAGAGTAGAAGAGAGGGAATATAAGATTTCTGTTAACTGTGGCTGTTAGTTTGAACTAGGCAACATATGAGTTTGTGGTATTAATTCTGCCTTTAGATTTTTTACATAGTCATTTTTTCAATTGCATTGTTATAGTACTATTATGTTTTAAATATATTAATATATACATAAAAGCCTCCTCCACTTGTACTTGATCTCCTTCTGCCACATTGCCAGCAATGTTTCATATACCATCAAGAAACTTATTTGGGATTTTAAAAGCTGGCACTGTTTCGTTAAGTAGAATTGAAATATCACATACCATAGTATTCCGTAACTGCAGGAAAACCAAACACTCAGAGAGAAAATTAATTTATTTAGCAACTCAACTGGTATCCAAGAGATTAGAAGTTGTCTTTCATGTGATTCAGTTTACATAATCTGAGTGCTTAAAATCAATGTAGTTCTACAAGTGGCTTTTAGTGTACCCTGGTTCAACAGCAAGTATATATATTCTCAGAGTAAGGGAAGCCTCTGAGGTTGGAGTGGGCAGAGGAGGAGTAACTTGCACAGCTGCTGATGGAAGGGGGATTGGACACAGGTGGGCAGGCTAAAACAGCCTGGGCTCAAGTCAGCCTAAAATGCAATGTCACTGCAACCTGCAGTGTTCCCAGTGGGTAACACATTTACATAGACTCCTTGATTGTTTCACCAATTTTATCACTCTGACAGTTCACACTTTTCAGTTTGTAGGTATCATATGGACTTACCACTATAGCTAAATTAGCTGTGAATAGGTCAAAATGCTTAGGGGAGTTTGTTGGTTTTGTTTGGTTTTGATACAGATGATACAGGTTTTATTGTTCAGTTAGACCTAAGTAAGGAAATCGTTTATTTGGGCCATGTTCTGTTGATTCAGCCAAACTCTGATTTAGTGGGTGTTACATGCTCAGGCCTTTGAAATCCAAATTAAATTCCCATGTGAAACAGGTTTGTCCTAAACTGTACTGATCAGCTGAATTTGTAACTTTCTTTAACAGATCTTCATGGACTGTCAGACTTTTGAATATTTTAAATGCATTTCTTATTCATGAAACAAGGATACTTTTAACCTTTTCACTGTTTACAGCTGAAAGGGACCATAACCTTTGTGTGAACCTATGGTAAGTTATGCACTGTGATGCCTATTCACATACTGAATCCTGAAAGTATCTCAGCACCTTTCTCAAACTACTGCATATGTCTCTTAAAAAAACAAAGCATTTGGCTTTTAATTGAAATTAATCAAGAATCTTACAGGATATCTTAAAAAGAATGAAAGTAAATCAATTGAAGTTCGAAGCAAAGTCAATTGAAAATGAAAGAATGGAAGTATCCAAGGGTTTGCTAAATGGTCATGTTTCTCTAATCATCTACAAAATCCTTCACTTAAAATGAAATTAGGAATGCTACCTTGCATGACATCTTGGCCAGTAATTGTAGAATTATAATGGTCTGGTTCATATTCTTTTCATTTTTTCAGGCTTCTACAATTCTGAAGGGCAAAGGCTGAACTGAGACTAAATGAAAAGCATACACCTCTTCCCATTTTATTTCTGCCTTTTCAGTCTGCATCTCAGTTAGATGAGGGATTCCTTCTCCACTCAGTTAAAATGCTGCTCTCTAGAAAGAATTTTGATGATGTATAAGTAACAGGGTTTTTTTCATAGCAAGCTGAAAAGAGTCTTTTTTTAAATATGGCTAAACTGCATACAGAGTGTCTCCTATGTCGCATCATAATTTCATTCTCTATTAAAATGATTAGTAAGCTCCATATTAATGTTCTCACTACATTAAAATTGTGTTTTGGTATCTGCAATTGCAGAACTGTGTAAAACTCCTTAAATGCTCCATGAATAGGTGTCTTAATTCAGCATGTTTCCATATGCTGTTATGGAACAGATATAAAAAAGTAATTGTGAATGTATGTTCTCTCAAGCCCAATTGCATTTGTTGTCAGGTTATTGCAAAGGCTTGCAATAAATATAATAGATTTCAGGTTCATTGCTTTTGCAGTTTTCCTTCAATTGGATAGACTCTTGCTTTCTAAATTTATGTGCCAAAAGTAGTCTCACAGAATTGTGTTCAGGTTGATTTTTAAGAATCATCAGTGAGAAGATGCTTTCCTGTTACAATTTCACCATTTTAGGAAAGTGTAACAGAAATGAAAAAAATACTTGCTACACTATATGTAATATACTTAATGTATTTAATGCAACTTGTGTGGTATTTCAACTACTATGTGATATTTATTTCTTTTGAGGGAATATTAGTCTTTTTCAGTTTTCTTTACCAACATTCGGTGGTAGAATAAAACTAATTAACTGGTGTTCCTGTAAGTGTTTTTCCCTACAGTGTCTAGATCATAGCAAAGTTTCCTCTGCTTTTTTTTGTTTGGTTGGGATTTTTTGTATATTGCATGTTGTCCACAGAAAATTCTAGATGAAAAAGTAATGTTCATAGAAGAAGAAAACATGCAACACGGCAATGAATTTTTGAGTGTTTGTAACCCTTGTAAAATCAGTAATACCATCTAAATATGTACCCAATTAATAATTCTGTGCACTGCATGGAAAAAAAGAGGAAGGGAAGATGGGTCTGGAACCTTTGTTTAAGAAATACATACATAAACAGTATTCTAGTTAAGAATATGTGCAGTTTGAAGCTTTTCTATTGTAGATAACAAATAGAGTTCAGCATGCTAGAGGCAAATGTGTACTGGCACTGACAGTTTGAATAATTATCTTCGCATCTTCACATCATGCTTAAAAGTTCACATTGTTTTAACACAGAATGTAGTTTGTTGGTTTGGGATTTTTTTTAATTTAATCAGAGCACGTGCCTAAAATCCTTATCTAGAATTGCAGGAGTGGAATTCTGGTCAAGCTGTGGAGCTGGGAACAAAACATTGCTCCTTCCAAGGTGGAATTTAATTGTAAATGCCAAAGACATGCACTCATCAGGCCTTTAAAATACTCTTGGGCATGATCATGTGAACACTGCTGGCAGGTCTGGACATTTTAATTATTTGAACTCTTTGATTTTTTTTTTTAGAATTTAGAATTTCTTTTCTTTAGAAATTTAGAATTTCTTTTCTTTAGAAAGAAATATTATGAAGGGTTAACATTTAAAATGTATTTTGGTGTCAACTTCTATTGTGTGTCCAATAGTAACCAGTGGCGCTAAGTACCATACAGATTGCAACATTTTCTATTTTCTGTCCTCTTTTTTTTTTTTAGATTTACTTAGTTTATGTAAAATTTTTCTTAATTGAAACACACCAAATTATTTTCCTCTAAAAGTTAACCGTTGTCACACATTTGTGAAGTACCATCCCTGTGGTCAGACTAATAAAGAAGTGGAAACAGGCCCTTTGACAAGACTTACACCAAAGCTGGTCTTGCCAAATTACTCCATTGCCTATCTTTTCTTGAGTGAGAACCAGTCTAAACATCAAACACTGGTGAATTAATCTGAAAGTTCTTACAGTTCATATTTGCAACCGTACCCAGAAACAAAATATGATGTGATTTATGCTAAGAAATATTAGTGTGCAAGTGTGAAAGGCAATGAAATAGAATCAGAGTAGTGTAGGCTACACTTGAATTTGATAGAAGCTGTACAAAACTGTTCCGTTTAATTTGTTCAATTGTTGCTTTTCAGCCTAATTAATCAGTCTCTGATTATTAATAGAGGGCTTGTGAGAGTCAGTATTCTTCAGTATACTACCTCTTCATTAAGTGTGTTTCTTTACATGTTAATCAGTTCATGAAAGGAACTTTGCCCAAGTGGGTTGGCAGTTTTGCAGTCTAGAGTATTAGCACTTGGAATTACCTAATTAAAAGTACACTTTGTTTTTTGAGGTTAGGACTGGAACACGGGATATTTTGAGATGAGGAGGCTGTGCTATTTAGGTAGCTGCCGTAGGGTAGCTGTTCCTTTATTCATGAGCCATCAAAAGAGGTGAACTGCGTTATGTCTGGGCTGCAGCTGGGTTGAAATTACTTTGTTCTACTCTAAGTCTAGAAGACCCAAATAGTAATTTAGCTCATGTGATAGGTCAAAAGTTGTCTTTTAAAAACTTTTCTTCAGGCTTTTCAAGACATTACTGATCAAGGTCTTTGTGCCAAGATATGTTGCTGTCTTGAAAATCATGCGCTTTTGTTTCATTTCTGAGCACATCCTATCTTCACAGCAGTGAATACAGTTCATTGACCCAGAAAGCCTTTGATGGCAGCTACTGGGCACTTGAAGCAAACTTTTACGAGTTAAAAGCTGTGCCCCATGAAAGATGAGGGAGAAAAAGCTGACAGTATGTTGTTCATGCAAAGATAAAGGATAAAAGATAGTAGTGTGTTGCTTTCTGTGCCAAAGGCTTCTTTCCTGCCTCTTTTTCCACAGCTGTTTTTACTTATGTGTTTGGCTTAGGCTATTAGCATAATAAAAACAAATGCTCTTATAAGGAACTACTTGATGAATGTGAATGTTTTGACAGTAGACGTTGGTGCTTTTAAAGGCACACAGACTGATAGGTATCTGTGCTTAATAACTTTCTAGATTATTTAAATAAACATGCAGCAAAAAAATGCACATCGCAGAAGAGTGTATGTATTTGCTATCTTTTTCCTTGCTTGCAGAAATTAATTATACTATATCAAGATTAGAAGCCTGAACTACCCTTTTGTGGAAACCCCATCTTTCAGACACTTGAACTCATATCATTTATTATACTGTATATTAATTATTTACTATCTGTTGCTCTTATACGCACTCTGTGGAAGAGCGTTCTCTCCAGTAAGTTCAACGGAACTAAGCACAAGTTTGTGGAACGCACTTCCACTTTGTACTTTTATTTCAGCTTCTTAATGTCTATTTATTTATAATACTTATGTTTTCAATCATGAATTAAGTACACACAATTGTTTAAAATATAAATAAAAATTATGATATCACAGAGGCATTACAGTGCCATCCCACACCTTTACCCCTTGTCTGTATGGTAGTACTTTTGTGGTTCTTACACTTTTCCATATTTTACTTGTGCAGCTTCTTTGATATTGAAATATGCTGAAAAGTTGAGATTTTTATAAATATGTAGGCTGAGAGCCATCACTTCCTATTGCTCTTGTCATTTCAAGTAAGGTTACTTCTCTGTGTGAGACTGCTGTCACTGGAATTGCACCCTGTCCTGTTTTAATGAAAATGAACTGGGTACATTTAAATTTAAGTAAGTAGCCTGACAGATTAATCAAGGGGGCAGAAGTCTCTGGCAGTGATGGACACACTGAAGTAGTATTGCAGTCGTTCCAGCTGGATTAACCAGCCCTAAGGAGTGGTTAAACCCTTAGGTGGCTGTTAGATTTGTCAGTCATACTTGACGCAGATAGCACGAGAAATTGATATATTTGATTATACTGCCTTACAGGATGAATCTGCTTAGCAAATCATCATTTTCCTTTTGCTAGTCAGTGTATAAATATTAATAGTTTGTGCTTCCTAGAAATTAGTAATACTGTAGCTGCTAATTCCTTCAGGTTAGAGCAGCTCATTTAGCCTATAAACACTTATGGACATACACGTAGAGAGACATTACATAGAAGAGGACTTACGTGTCACATTTAGAAGCAGGTCTCTGTGAAAGCTGGGCTTTTGGGGCTATCTAGATAAATATCTTAAGTGTAGAAGCAACTGTAGTGTTCTCCAGCTAGGCGCTGTAAGGCAGCCTGAAAAATAATAGTGGAAAGTTAAAAACAACAAGGAGAACACTTGATAAGTCCTTACATTCAGTGAAGCAAGTTTTCTGTGAATAGTAGGTACACACATGGCTATTTTTGCCATGTATAGGTAAATATTTATTTGTTGATATTAAGAAGGCACTTAGGCATCTTCTTGTCTAATTGTCAAATAATTGATTCAAAATCTCTATGTAATTTAATTATTAACAACTCTTAGCTGTTTACAACTTGGATGTAAATTCAATGCATTACTTATGATAAGTATTTTTGGTAATTATACAATCTCTATTTGACAACTATTTTGAATGGTAATTTTGATCATGAACGTCTGGATTCTGATATATGAATGTAAAATATTCTTTAAGAGCTTATATGTAGGGGGGAAATCCCTTAATTAACTCCTGTTGTTTTCGTGTGTCTATTTATTTAATCTAATTCCAAAGTATTGCATTTAGAAGGAGGGTATTTTTGTATATGTGTATATATGTGTGTGTGTGTGCATGTGTTTATAATATATACAAAAATTAAATTACGACAGTGCTTTTTAAGTCCTAGTTTATTCAGTAGACTTGTATAGGCAGGCTTCAATGCGCTGTCTTAAACTGAGAACTAGTTCTTCATTGAGGAGGATCTGGTCAGTGTCAGCAGTATCCCATTTTTCTTAACTATTTGCCTTAACAGTGTGGCATTTATAAGAAGTACAAAAATATTTTTGCATTTTATGTTAATCCTCCTCTGCTTTGTTGAGTATAGGATACATTGCTTTTATCTCCAGAAAGCAACAACCCTGGAAAAAGTTTTGAATGTGGTTTGTAAAATTGCAGTTATGAAATAGGTAGATCTGAAAAGGTAGTACTTTCTGTTGTCTTCCTCTGTTCTTTTGTAAAGAATGGCCAGATCCTTTTCAAGGACATTTTATTTCTGCATTTTAAGTCTTATCAATAGCCTAATTCAGTAAAAATCCATGGCTGCTTCAGCTGTACTTAGTCCAACAGACAGTGCTCTGATGACATGATTCACTTTTAGGAAATGACTTTACAAACTGAGTTCTTTTCAAAAATGTTTTCATAGTTGCCATGAATTATAAGATAGAGAAGTTGAGATAATCTTAAGAAATGCAGTTAGAGGAAGGCTGTATATGTTTACCAGTATTGTTACAAATGCTTCAGTACAGAAGTTATACAACAAAACATATTTTTAAATTTAAAAATAGTAAAGCATTTAAAGAACCGACAAAAATGAATTGCAACCAATGTCTTCACAAACTGCTTAGTTTTTACTCTCCGTAAGTGTGATATCCTTGCTGTTCTTTTAAACTTGTTAAGTAACACAATACACAAAAAGTCTGACAGAAACCAGTTTGTTACCGTCTCAACTGTAGCAGCTGGTTTATCCTCGTGATGTGTAAACTGCACATTTGGAACATAAAGAGCAAAAGCTGAGTAGGTTGACCTTTCTGGGTGAATGAAGAGGATGATTAATCTTGGAATATTTTTAGAACTTCCTAGCATAATTAATTTCTATTTTGGATACATAGTTCATCACTGTGGCCCTGGTAATCTTGTAGCATTAAATTAAGGTTGTATTTTTATACTCTATTGAGAAGAGTTGCTGAATTTAATGCCTTTCCCGTGAGCCCAGATAGGGAAATTTGGGAATTTTTTTTTTTTTTTTTAAAAAGTGAGAACTTTTTTCTCAAAGACTTAAGTAAGAATCAATTACAGATAAAATAAAAATCTGGGTTTAATGGGTTTAATTTTTCTTCTTTTTATTAGGAAGTATTAAGAAGTAGCACCTTCTATCAACTAAGATCTGTCATGTTTTTCCCCTGCCTTTATGAGAATATTACTGATAAGCTGTTGTAAAGGTGATACTCTTTGTTCTTTGAGCGTTATGGGTAGTTCTGAGTTGTTTTCACAGTAGAGAAAAAAAAGGAGAGTGAAAAAGATGAGAGTCAGACACATGGCAGCTTTGTTACTTATTCTTTCTTCTGTACTGTTATGGTAAAAGAGACAGTATCAGAGCTGCAGAGCTGCAATTGGTTAAGTATTTTTACCTTTTTAAAAATTATTTAATATTTTTATGACTCAATTTGAAAATTGCCAGTTCAATCCTTAGGAAAAATCTTGTTTGTCATTTCCTCAACCATTTTGTCCTTAGGCTTGTAATATGATGTACATTGCCTAAACTTTATATCCCAGCCATGCCACACCACCACACGTGGGGTACTACTGCTTCAGTTATCAGATTTAGGTGTCTCTGCATTTAGCCTTCACATAAGAATTCTTTCTTGCTTAGTTACTTGCCTTTTTTTGTTGCAGAATTCATTTGTGTAAGATATGTTTGTTTATAAAGAGATGAGCAAAGAATATATCATTGCTGCTTAATAACAGATGCTAATATTACTGATGTTGTTAAAACTTCCCTTGTACTGTTACTCCATGGAAGGACTGACTAAATTGTAACTTCTGGAAATGAATGTTATGAAGTTTGACTATTGAGTAACTTAAAATTCTTTGCCAAAATTGTGATGTTAATATTATATCACCCTTGTTTCACATGTATTTGACAAAATCTTAACTTGATGATATTAGGTAAGATCAGTGTTAAAGAAATTAACCTATGGGAGGAGGTTTAAAAGCTAACAAATAGAGCACGGCACAGAATTAAAGAAATAATCCTGGGATTGTATTCTGATTTGGATAATGTATTGTCTCTATGGGATGGTACTTTTGAACATTAGGATACTGCAAACCACACTTTCTGACACTGTGCAGAAACAGATCATTGCACAGAAAAGCTTCCAGTAAGTGCAGCATAAAAAGGCCACATTTACAGGTAATTTGCTGTCTGTGATACTCTTTCAGCTGAGCTTCATCTTCTCTGTGTATATTTAGAGCAATTCAATGAATATGTGCCATTAATAAGATACCAGCCTACTTTGATTTAGAAAGGGAAACAGCTAATTTTAAATTAAACAATGGATAAAGCTTGATTATCAGACAACTAGAATATTCTTGTAAGAACTTGATTCATTTACTGTGAACCAGTTGTTCTTAAGCTATCAAATGCATCTAGGTTATCTGAACTTCTCATTACATAAAACCAGATAGAGTGGTTTGATGTTATATAAAAGGTATCTTCTGATATATTTTTGTCTGCTACTTGAAGATGTTTTGTGTTAGTGGGGAACTTCTTTGTCGTTTCTTCTCCTTCTTCCTGCTCAGCGACTTTAAAGACAATAAAATCTCCTTTATGTTATAGCAGCAGTTCTCAGTAGTGAAGACCTGCAGAATACTTGTGTTGCTGTTACTTCTTGAAAACATGAGCGTCACTATGAACAACTGTATCTTTTATCAAAAATCATGTAGGCTAAGGAGAGACAAGGTATGGCTTAAAACTTCTAAAGGCAAAACAGTGACAGGAAGACACATCTGTGAAGCATAAGGATGAGATTCTTACAAAGCCAACAGCAGATCAGAGCAGAAACTTCAGAGCCATAAAAGTTTCAATAGTCATGATGCAGCTACTGTCCTAGAGCCGTGTAAGAGTCTTCGGTGGGTAGGAACTGTGAGAAATGTTGTGTCTGGAGTGTTAGAGGAGAAACTTTTAAGGCAGTATTTTTTCAGAGATTATGAAAATGGTAACAAAGCTTAAGGGCCATTTTTGCAATTTATATATCATTTCAATTCTTATGGATTAGCTATTTCTACAGAAACAGAGTTTGTTGTCTGCTCTATGGTCAGATTTCTCTGTATAGGCAAAGCACTCCAGCAGCTGCCACATTTTAGGCAGCGAATATAGCCCTTCATGTCTGTTCTCTTTGCAGCTTTGAATGATGACTGTTTCTTGTGGGAAGGCACTGAGAGCTTCTTGTTCTTAAAGCAGTGATAAAAGTAAGTTGCCATCAGACAGAGAATACATCATATATTGCTGAACACAAGTTTTCTGAGGATTACTGATAAATAGTATAAACCTGTAGCACTTAATAAGTACAAATTATCCTTAATATAGTCCCATTTTAGAAGAATATAGTCTCTAAAGAGCATCATCTTTCTGGTAGCTTTTTTACTGTTGAATTGCATTGACAGGGTTTTTCATCTATAAGCAATGTAAACGTATAATATTTTAGAAAGTAAAATTGTTTTCCTTGCATCTTGTGCTATTTTGTATATAAAATGAAAAACTATTAATAGACAGTCTTTCTGAATGCTGAGCTGCTGTGCTTTTTCTCTGAAATTTTCTTATTTATCTTCCTTTGAAGATAAATTGTTTTTATTTTTAAATTTAAAAAATGTTCATATGAAAAAAATACTCTGTGTGATATACCCATGGGGAGAAATTAAGATTTTGTTTTTAAAGTGCTTATATGCTTCATGTTCTGTTAACAGTTCTGTTCCCTTACCTAAGGAAAATTACTTACTATGATGTTACAATTTGTGTTGGATGAAATCCACCTATAATAGTTAGAGACGTGTCTCTAATATGCCAATTCCTACACATAAACTAATTATCAGGAATTATGAAAGCTAATGTTACTCCTTCTGAATCTGAAGTGTATGCAATTGTCCCTGTATTGTAGACTTCATCTATATTTCCAGTGCAATGTCTATCTTACATCAATTCCTAAGCAGTTAAATGCAATTTGGTAAAGTAATACTGTATTTGTGTGGATAGTACAGCCTGATTTGTTCTCAAAGTCATTCATTTGTATGCTTTCAGCATTACTGTAGAGGCCTCTGCCATGCAGAGTACAATTGTGCCAGATTAAGAAGATGTAGGAATTTTGACAGTGAGAGTTGGGTAGAATAAAAACAACAGAGTTGAGTAGAGGAATCTAATAAAGTTCTGTGAAATGATGTAATGCTCTTCAAACTGTTACTGGAAATTTTCAAAATCTTTTAAACTTGTTAGTAGTCCTACTGCATCTTTGCTAACCTGTAGTTATAACATGCATCCCACTTAAAGCTGTTTGAGGTGCAGAAATCAATTTTAAGTAAATAAAGCAGAGAAAATACTGAACTTGTATTTTGAGCTGAAAAGTTTTTCTGGCTTACCTTTACAGGGACGCTGAACTTTATGATGCAGTCTGTGCTTAAGACCATATGTATGACAGACAGGGGATTTGGCAAATCCCTTTTTTTGGGTGCTGGGCTTGACTGGATTCCAGGCTTTTCCAAGTCCTCATCTAGCATGTAGCTCTGTCTCATCTGATGTTCACGGAACATTACTTACATCACAGGTTATGCTTCTAAAATCAGCCTTGTAGGTATCTCCATGTGTAACCTCCTGTCATCTTAAGTTCAATTAGAGAAGTTGCTTCAGTATGAAGAATAAATATAAATATGTTGGTAACTTTTAGTGCTATTATCTAAAAACCTGGGATTGTTTACTGCTAAATAGCACAGTGAAGATGAAAAACCATTTAGCCAGACAGCTGTTTTTACATACAATATGAATCTTTCCTAATCCTTCCAGTACTGTGTGAAAGTCAGATGGAAAAGTGGAGATAGAAGTGCAGATAAAAATACTTTTGTTTGTCAGAACTAAAGACATTAAATGTATGATACTTAGTCATCTTTCGTGAATTCAGCAGGAGACCATTTGATAGATTTTCTTTCAGTGCTACCTGCTAAAATTCCTTGTATCATCTGTTAAAATACATGTTTGTGGAAACCTCATGTGAAACAGCATATTTTCTTTTCCTCCTTCGGGAAGAGACTATGCTTACATTGCTTAAATAATTTCTTTCTTCTATCTGTTGGTCTGCAAGAATAATGAAAGACCTTTATTCCAAACATGCTGTACTAAAACAATGTAAGTTCTTGCTTTACAGAATAACTATATTTTTCTGTCTTCACAATAAGACGTAATTTAATTGCTCAATCATTTGCTAGTTTTATTCTGAACAATTTTATTTAAATTTCAGATTGGATAAAGTAAATATGGAGACCTCTACAAAATAGAAGTCTATGAGGTTGAATAAAAATTCCTGGTTTTCCTACTGTAAATGTGGGCTTTTGTCAACATAGATTTAAGCTTGTCATCCACAGAGTGGATCATGTAGCTGTGACAATAAGGAAGCCATAATACTAGTTCTTAAGTTGTACTGTTAACCTGACGATTAATTTTAAAAAGTAGTTGTTTCTTGGCAATACTATATTCTTTTGAGTAAGTCTTCCCTCTAGCATAACTTTTTACTGCTGACAAATTGAAAAAACCTTTTCAGTATATTTTAAGATTTATTGAAATGGATGCCTGAGAAAGCCTGCTGTTTTGTGTGAATTCTAACAGCCTTAAAATAAACAAATTCCCCAGAAAATCTACTTTAGCTGTCAGTTGGTATCCACTGCACAGCCTAGTGATACTTGTAGTTGCAATTGTATCCTTAAGATATGTGAAAGGAGTTTCAGTTCCAATGTCCTCCCAGTTACTAGAATATCGTTTTAGATTTTTCACTTTCCTCCATTTCAAATTAGTTATTCCCAACCTGCCAATATTATCACTTCAGGAGAAAGCGATCTTCTGATACTGCTACAATAGCCTGAGATTCACAGAAGAATGTAAGAAGGCTGTAGATGCTATTTCAAATATTGGCCTTAACTTACACCATTTTTCATTCAATATTGTTGTAACTCTTATAATCTTTAAATTAATGCCTTATCCTGTGTAGAGAAGACAGACAGAGGAACATTTTCACTAGGTAAAGCTGCAGAAGATTTGTTCTGGAGTCAAGTGGAATCTTCTTTAGTGAAAACTGTTCCCTTATCTATTTATTTTTCTGTGAAATATAAATAGCAAGAGAAGGCATTCAGCATTAATTAGCATATAATGACATTCCAGTGTCATCTGAAATGATCATATTAACTTCAGATCATATTAAGCAGTAGTACAGAGATACAGTACAAATAAGCTTAGATCTAGAAAGAGTGCAGTTTTGTAACAGAAAATGATTACTCCTTTCTACGATAAACATACACTTAATAGAATTTTTCATTCTTATGAAGAGAATGGAAAAGGAGCGGGAAAATAACAAATGTAATTAGGTGTGCCTTCACTGAGTTGAATGCTCTAGGGTTTTAGATGGCATATACACATATATTTGTGTACATTTGTCTTTATCTGCCAATATCTGCCAAATACAAAGCAGATAACAACTGTGAGCTCCAGTAAAGATTTACTAGAATTTCCTGAAAGAGCAGGCTCCCTGTTTTTCTAAGCTGTTAAATGTAAGTGAAGATGGTTGTCTCCAACACATACTGCAAATCTATTTTAAGTTTTTAATTGCTTGATGGTTGGTTTTGTTCTTACTGTTGCAACAAGAAAAAATTATGACTTTAAAGGCAGGGCCAAATCTTCAGATATAATTTGTTGGCAATACGGTTAAGTATACTCATGTTTAAAAATGTGTTAATGTGAAGATTGACCATACCAGCTTAATTTGATCGCCTCAGCCTGTGCATATCATGCAATTTCCAGTGTTATATCCAAGTATTTTTTTTACCTGGATATAGGAAATGTATAGTACTTAGGAATGCTTAGATGTAACAAAGGATAGTACATAATGAGTGACTGCTGTGGTTTAACTGCAGCCACTGAAACCAGCAGAGTGACCTAAGTGTTTGCAAGCTTGAAATAGACTTATAACCAAGATTAATGTGAAACTTAGAGTTAATTTCTGTGCCATAGTTCTTTTTTTATGAAAGAGACAATTATCAACTTATTCTCATAAGGCATACTGAAAAATGGTGAATTTCTCCATTGTACTTGCTGGGAATAATGTGGTGTATGTTAATAAATATGGTGTTGAAAAAGTAATTTTAATCATTTACTAAATATGATTATAACTGTCAAGAGTCCATTCCCATGTTCATAAACAGTATGAATTTCTATCCTCTGACTCTTATCACTCAGGCTGAATCCCTTCAACCACTTGCCTTCTGCCTCCAGATGTCTCCTTTGTACATAAAGATACATATCATACCTCTTCTTCCCCCAGCACATCCCCTCTCTTCCCTCTGGTTTACTAATAGCAAATTACTTGATAATTCAAGCCAGGTAACAAGGCTGTAATACCTCAGAGGAAACTGATGAGTGAATTTAGAGGAAAAAAAAAGGAAATTTGGGAGCCGGAGCAGGTTGTGAAGGAAGATAAGAACCCTCCATGAAAGAGCTGCAGCAGCTACACAGCACAGGAAGTAGATAGAGCTATTGCTGCATATTCTCAGCCACCTATGAGAAGGGAAAAATATTTGTCGCAGTTTTGCTCATAGAGTGACAATATCTCAGGCCTCTTTTACAACCTACACTGGGACATTAACCTCTACTGATGAGTTTTGTTTTGTGGTTCTTTTAATCTGATTTTATTGTTTTTTTCTTCCAAAACTGACTATTATTTGGTATGTGTGAAATGTAATTTGAGTTTCATTTGTAAGGTGTGCAGTAGTATAAGTAGACCCCGAATGTAACTGTGAGTGTTCAACCAGTATTCATCTACCTTTGTAAGATGTCCCTCAATAGGTAAAATGCATGAACACTACTGATATATTTTAAAGCATGGCAACCCTGCTTTTTAGGTTATCAACACTTAAGTGCAGTTGGCAGTCTTACTGCTTGAAGTTGATGTTTTACCAGAAGATAAATTACAATGAGTTTGGAAGATGAGGAGGAAGAAAGTGGGGGGGGGGGGGGGGGCGCCTTGTTTGTGGGAAAGGTTTGGTGGAGGTGTGAGTTGGTTTTTGGGTTGTTTAGTGTGGAGAAGACTGAGTGGGGATCTCATTAGTGAATATAAATATCTCAAGGGTAGGTGCCAAGGGGATGGTGCCAGACTCTTTTCATTGGTGCCCAGTGACAGGATGAGGAGCAATGGCCATATATGAAAACAAAAGAAGTTCTACCTCTGTTTCTTTCCACTGAGGGTGGCAGAGCACTGGAACAGGCTGCCCAGGGAGGTTGTGGAGTCTCCCTCTCTGGAGACGTTCAAAACCTACCCGGTCATGTTCCCGTGTAACCTGCTCTAGGTGACCCTGCTTTGGCAGTTGTGTTGGACTAGATAATCTCCAGACTAGATGATCACTAACTATACTATAATTCTGTGAAATTGTTTAGCTGTAAGCTTACTTTCCCAGCATTCTGGAAACTCAGATCAGTGTCATTCTCTTGCTACTTTCCATTGATGCTGTGGAATTAATCAGTTGTTTTATATGGTATTTTGTGTTTCTCAGTTACCATAATCTGTAACCTCTCTTCAGTTACTTCCCTGTGGATTCTTCTCTTTGCTCTCTTATCTTCTGGTATCAGGGTTAATCATATATTTTTATACTTATCTTATTATAAGGATTATGTTATTAATTTTGCTATAATCTATGAATTATATATCTTGAACATTTTGTCAGTAAGCATCAACAGGAGACTGGGAGTAATTACAGCTGGGGCTGAAAATTCAGTATTTATTCAGTACCTCGTATCTTAGTCTACTTTCTTCACAAATAAGAACTTTGGTCTGTGGGAATATGGAACCATAGATTAAAAATAATACATTGCAAATAACTCTTATACGGGACTTAAAAATGTTTTCAGGCAGTAGAACTCTCAAGTGTCAAATCTGAATTAAGAAAAAAAGAATTTTAGTTTGGGTACGTTTCATTACCTTAATAAAATCTATGTTCATATACGAAAATATATTTCCCCTTCCTCCACCATAAATGAAGTTACTAAATTTTAGGGGATTTGCAGCAGCTGTAGTGATACTTGAAGCCACTGTGCTGGCCAAAATACACACTGGCTCAACACACCATGAAAACTGGAGATCAAACAAACAACAAAGAATTCTCTGTTTTAGGAGAGCCTGAAGACAGTGCTGCATGCAGTAGCTACACTTGCAAATTTTCAGACTTGCGATGGGAATTGATGTGATATGGTCCATCTAACATACAATTTCTTCATTATAAGACTGATGCCAAACAATGTTCTCTCACAATTCCATGTGGGTGACTTGCCTGTGACTAGTGGGTGTTGGGCAGGGACATGACTGGTGTTTTCAGCAGCACTATTCAATTGACTCTCATTTTTTATCTTTTTTGCCCCTGATACTTCAGTTTGAATTATATCTGTATTATTAACAGAAAAGGAAAAAAAAAGGAGTATGCATATAAAGAATCAAAAATGTGAGTAGGTAGAAATAAATGGAAGAACAAATGGTTTGTCAGGTACCTGTCTTAATAGAGTAAAATCTGGTGAAGTTAAATGTCCGCAATAGAATCTGACCAGGTAGAAATAACAGTGAAAGCAGTCAAGTGTGAGGAGAACAAGCAGTAATCTGAAGCAAAAATTTGAAACTGAGTAGCCTCAGGACAGGAAGGACAGCTGGTGAGTGTAGAGAGAATCCAATTAAGTGAGAGCACATCTAATGAATATAATAGGAACTAGTGCAAGATGAAACTACAATTAATTGCTGAAGTTAATATCTTTAGATGTACTTAAATGGAATTCATCATGGCGAAATACAGTTTTATTCCTGTATGTAAAACTTTTGTGATGCATAAATACATGTCTGCTGCTGACACCTACACTGTCTGTCAACATAAACATGCCAGTCCAGTAAGTCCATGCTTATTATCAATTAAATAGATTCCTATTTATACCATTTGTCCTTTCATTTTCCTGTGAGATGATTTTATAGCTGTCTTAAACTGAATATTGTAATATTTTACCGTTGCTTTAGCTCAAACAGTAGTCAAACTCTCCAGCTTGCAGGTTTGTATTTTTTGAAAAAAACTTCTGGGTTTTTAAAAAATCAATGTAATACATATTTTCTGAATTAAATGGAGTATTTTTTCTTTTAATGACATTACATCTTTACATTACATTGCCCAACAGACTCTTAAAAACTCTTCAGCTTCTTCATGTCAAAAATTTGTTTGACCAGTTTTGTTTTTAAACTAGCACTTTCATGCAGCATCAGCCCAAATGACTTTCACAGAGCTGGATCATGTATATGGGTGATTTTAAAGGGAGGACACCTGGTCTGGAATCTGGAAGATTGATCTGGAAAATTTTTAGGTTTTATATGGCTACTTTGGCATTAAATTTGATTTGCTCAAAAATGATTGGTGGCATATGTTTGTTGCATCCTCTCAGGGCACTGGGAGTGTGCTTTAACTGTAGCTGTGCTAAGCTCTGACATTAGGTACAGGGGAGCCCATCCACAGCAGGACTTTTCACAGCTTGTTAAAGTCATTAGTTTTTATTCTGCCTTAGTAGTGACATTCAGTGACAGCATGGTGCAGTAGGGTTTAAAGGGTGCTCTTACACAAAACAGGAATGATGAAATTCATTCAGTGTCGAAAAAATACTACCCAGATGCAAAGAGCTGTTACATGTTTGAGAATAGAAAAATTAATAGAGTCTATGTAAGTCGTTACTAACTTACATTACATACCAAATTGATAGATTCCATGTGAAGCACATTGTAGTTGTCTGCTCCATGGCTCTTGGGGTTCAGCCTGATCTGACATCTCTGCAAGCTTGGGATTGATGAGTTCCTGAGAGCTACTTCTGAGGTGGAGTATTGTTTGCTGTGAAAACATGTCCTAGCCTATGGAAGAGGCTTGTGTAACCTAGGATTTAAAATTTATTCATCTGGGCACCACACAGCACAGCAAAGTCTTGATACTGACTAACGCTTACTGCTCTTCCCTTGGGTGGTAGTGATCTCTTCTGCTGCCAGAGTATGCCTGTGCATGTGGACGGGCACCTACACCCGTACCAGCCACAAAACTTCCAGTTGTGCTCCACACCTCTGGGATTAAATCAGCTTTCTGTGCGTGGAAACAAAGACCACGTTTTCCCCTCATTATGTTCTGCAGTTTGTTTCAGCCTGCAGTTCAGGACATCTGTGTGGTTGGCATGTCATTGAGAGGCTCTTGCTGTCTCTAGATTACTGTTTTGGGGGAGTTGGTAGTGAGATAGTTGTTTAAGAAATAAATTTAAAAATTAAGTTGTTACTGGGGAAGTTTAATGTCGTTTCCACTGAAAACAATGGGCTTTTAGGAATGCAATGTGTAGCCCATGTTTTTCAGCTATTAATTCTATATAAGGAAGTGATGATACCAGCTCTGCAAAAAGTATAATCAAAAATAACTGATTAAATTGTAAATATTTACTAATATAATATTATTTTTTGCCCTTTGAGGGAATTTTCTTCATTGCATTTAGAGATTAAAAGTAATTACTCCAAACTTTCAAAAAGCACACACAATTTCCTTTGATTTTCTTACCATATTTTGTGTGTAGTATGACTGAAATTCTATTACATAATAAGGAAGTTTTAGTTAAACAGATCTAGATTTATTTAATACCTGCAATAGTTATAAGGAGTCACTGTGATTTTAATAGATGTGTTCTGTCTGTGAGACCTGGATGCCTGGAGGACCTGTGTCAAGCCTAAAACTGTGGAAAATGTTGAGGAATACACCTGGTGCAGGTAGCTCGCTCTGCAAGCTGCAGTTCAGGGTACAGACTGAGATGCTGATTGAGTTCTGGGTGAGAGCCCACAGAGACAAGAGGCCATGACCTGCCGACCCTTCGCATAACCAAGTGCACAAAGAGCGGTGGCACCGGCCTGGGGAATGGACACTGGGAGACACAGCAGGAGCCGAGGGCTCTGGAGGAAGAGCGAGGTTTGGGAGACTTGAGACTTGCACATGGCTTGGTCTATGAGGGTGTAAAAGCCCAGGGGTTCCTTTGCTCAGGATCCTCCTCGGAGGCACCAGCTCGGGCTGTTTCTGTGTTACTCTGCCGTGAATAAATTGCTCCATGGAATGGGACATCTGAGACTCTGCCTGGGAAGCCTCGTCTGAGTGAGAGTGGGGTGAGCAGGGACTCGAGCGAGGCTGCCGTGGGCTCAGTGCAGCTCCTGCTTGCGAAGGGGCTGCGGTCCCAACAGCGACAGTCTCTGACCTGGGGACTGTGACTGCCAGAGTCTTGTGAGTGGTCAGACTGGGAAGTTGCCTTAACAGGAAAACCCTTTCTGTGGTCACAAATCTTGATTGCGTGTCTATAATTGATAACAAACCACTGATATTTAGCATTTAAAAACAGACCCCCTTCCCCTCCAGTCAGCATTTTAATTGTGGAAAGAGTGAGCTTTTAAGTGAGTCTTCTAGTCACAGCCACCTATTGCATCATGGCCCTAACTACCGTGCCAAGTCATGGCATATTATTTTTTAGGTCTGAAAAACTTTAGATCTAATAGAATATATTGGCCAGTATACACACACAGCAAATACAGAGCTTTATGTTGAGTTATTTTCAGCTAGATAGCTCTGTGCCATTGCTGCAGGCTTTTCCTGCAGTTGACTGAAATCTTGAAAAAAAGGAGTTAGGGTATGCTTGCTTAGTGGTTCCATAGTGTGTTTGTCTGCTCAGACACCTGTCTTTATTTTAGCTGGTGTAATGCTGCAGCCAGAAGCAAGCACAGCAGCAGCAGGCGAGTGTAGCTGTGGTGCAGAACCAGAGAGCTGTCAGCAGAATTGCTTCAGTGTCTTGAGCACAGCACTGAGTCTCCTCCTTCAGCTATGCAGAAGCCAATAAGTAGCAGGCCAGAGAAGTGTGACTCTCTCTGTGCCTACCTCAGCATCTGGAGACATGAGTGTAGCTCTTTGAGTAACAGGACTGTGGATTGGAAATGAAAATTGTTTTATTTTTTATTGTCATTCTTCTGAATAAGTCCTGTTGATCTGTGCAGAGATCTGTAGATTTAGATAGTGTTATTTTTTTCTGGGAGAAAAACAGGAGTAACTAAAATATCTAGTCAAAATTTCAGCACAAAACATTACTGTATAACTGTATATTCCTGTCACTCTTCATCCACAAAAAAATATTTCTAACTTCCCAAATATACTGTTGTATTTTAGAAGGTGACCATGCACACAATGCCTGGACACTTTGTATTCTCGACATTGGTAACATGAAGAAAAACAGAGCTACCAAATGAATTTCAAAGGATTTACATTTACTTGGAAAAATCTTTTTGAATTCATTCCTCTCAAAGTTCAGGGAGCAATTGCTTGCAAGATTATTCTAAGGCAACACAGTAGTTACAGCCTTACCTAAATTGCTCCAAGTAAGAGCTGCATTTCAGACTTCATGAGCTGTGTGGAACTCCTAAAGATTCACTGCTAGTTTAGTAATAGCATATTAAAGTGTTTTGCTATAATGAACTATAAATCGTTGCAATACGCAATTTCTTCTTTTCTTCAGCAGAATGTACTAGAGTCCGACTGGTTTACAGTAGCCCTTCCTTGAATACCATCTCTCATATTAAAATATTCAGTTTTTTTAAAGAAACCACGAACCTTTTACATTTTGCATGTTGAGATTCACAGAGAACAGTAAAAATTCTTTCTACTAATGATGCAAAATGGAACACAGCAAATAAACACTCTTGTAAAGTGATACTTATTTTATCCCAGTGGTTCTCAGTTTTTTCTGATTCATTGGTGTGTTTAATTTCCTGTTCTCTGTAAGCCAAAAAAATGTTCCTAGGACACACAAAATATGGTATCTCAGCTGCTCTTAGTAATATTTTATCCTGCACCATGTTCCTAATCTCTTTCACTGAAGCAGTACCTCAGTCAGACAGTAGTCAGACTATGATATTTGCCTGTGAACAGTTCTAGAATAATAATGTGTCTTCACATGTGACCTTGAGAATCTAATCTTCATTAATAGCTTTCCATTTCAACTAATTTTTGTATCAATATTTAATTGCTTTCAATATTTGAGGTCTTTACAATAGCTTTTTTCCTTTGAAGGGATAACATTTAAATATGGTATCTTTAGATATTACCTGCAAGCTACCTATCAGTATTCAAATATTTGTCTGCTTGTGTATACTATCAGGTAAGTTTAAAAGTGAGATAATACTGGAGGCCAAATAAATCAGGATGAGTAATGGTGCAATGCAAGTTTTAAGTAGCATGATCTTTTAGGCGAGCACTTTTGAACAATGGCTTGCGTTCCTTTTGTTCTTAAAAAAGTGCAGAAGAATAGGCTTAATAAGCAAAAGGAGAACATCTTTGAGGAAGGAAAGGTACAGGTGGGAATTTTGTGGTCACATACTTGAGTCTGCATATTGGCTTGCTGTGCATCAGCCTCATCAGCTCATCTTCTTGGACTCGTACTATACTGAGTGGAAAAAGATGCCTCCATATATTTGAAGGTGATTCAGGGAAGGAGGCTAAATTAGGTTCTTGGTTGAGACCATTTGAATGTTTGTCTTCAAGAGATGCTTTTTTGCTTCCTTCTACTCCTGTTCTACCCAGTGCACAAGTTGTATCTGTCTTGATATCTGTTCAGTAAAGGATGACAAGGAATTAGATGCTGGTGGTGTGCCACTGGCCCGTGCGCTCTCTTGTAACTGCTTCTGGTTCTGCCACCTCCCATTTCAGCCTGGGGACTGCTGGAGTGGGGCCTTCGCACAGATGGACTTTTCTGTATCAACATCCCACTTCTGTGGGGCCTCTTAAGGCTCTTGCATTACGTTGTCATGGACAACTTTGTAACAGATGATTGAATCATCTAATTTAGAGGAATCATGTTTTCTGAAAATATTTGGTGAACGCTCATGTAAAGGATTGTGCCCATGAGTGGGATCTATACAGATTTACATAACTTGGTCAAAACTCACGGTACAGAGGTGGCAAAATGCCATTTAACTGCTGTTCAAACCATACTACATTACAAAAATATGGCAATACTGCAAAATCTATTAGTGCTGTTTCACAAAGGTTCTCTTAGACCTAAAGAAAGGCAAGGTCTGGTTTCTTTCTAGAACGTGGCCCTTTTCTGTAGCTGTGACTTTTACTTGCATAGTGCAGACCTGATTTGCTGTCAAAGTTCAGTGTTTGTATACATTCAGAATGTGCTGAAATGATGAGAAGGTAAGAAATCTGAGGCTTATTGGTGTTCATAATTAAAGTGGTTTAAGTTGAGTTAAGCCTGTGGAAGTTTCTTTCTGAATGTTTATTTTGGTTGTTGTGAAGTTCCGTTTCAATAGCCTCTGTTAATAAGGAATATGTTTGGATAGGCTGAATTCCTGTTAGTATTTTTAGCACTTTCACCAAACTGTTAAAATTGACTTTTACAGAAAACATCTGCTTTTTTAATAAAGTGGAATGTGTATAATGCAGTCTGAATCCATTCCTGTGTCAGATGAATGAGCCAAGAAATGTGCCCTCTGACAGTAACCATGCCAGCAAAAGAAACGTATTAGTTAGATATAAATCCAGATTCTACCTACCTGAGTGAATGTTTTACTAGAATACCTATTAAAATGTCCAGACCTTACCTGCAATTGTTGGTCATTGATTTGGAACATGCCAAAGTGCTTGAAGGCTCTTTTCTGCATGATTTGAGTGCTCTGTGTTCTATGATGACAGTCACACTCTGATGCTTTTACATCACCCTGAAAGTGTGGATAAAATGGCTGGAACTTTTGTTTATTGACAGTCTGTTTATAAAAGAAATCAATGGAGGAAACTCAGAATAGTGTGTCATATGAACCCTGAGTGAGAACGATATTAGCACCTAAGAAGAGTGGAAAAATTGGTGAAATGGGGAGATTATAGTGATGAGTTCGTAAGTGCAATTTCCATGTATCCCTGCTGCAATGGACATTTCCCACCCCCCTTAACCTGAATTTAATAGTCCGTCTGTGAACATGAGTTGCAAGAAGAGCTCTGATGGGTGTAATCTCAACACCTGGAAGGCTGCTGCTTGCCCTTGATATCATATTGGTTCACCTTAGACCTCTGGTGTCTTACTGGCAGAATGTGTTGGATCGTATGGCCGCTACCACATGCTGGAGAGCTTGAGCTCTTGTAGGTGATGTAGTATTACTGACCTTTTGCCATTTGGCTATGAATGAGATGCCACATGTTGTCTGTCCTTGGGATCATTTTAAAAAGGAAACTTTGGATTTCTCCGCTTTACAAAGGAGTCAATAAACAGGACCAAAAAAACAATGGGAGTTAGAAAACAAAGTTTAGTGCCTCTGAGCAAGAGTTTTGTAGTGGTCTTCAGGAGGACAAATTTAAGGGAGAGGGACACTTTGTTCTGCCTCATGTGTAAAAGCTTTGATTGCTTCAAGAGTAGGTACAGAACTTCTTTGTACATGAAAGGCATTCCTCTGGGAAACCATGAATGTTTTGACCTATCTTTGTATTTTAGAGTCAAACAAATACAGTCTTTGAGTTAGAACCAGTTTTTTATTACTGACTTTTGGGTTTGAACAGTTTAAAAATCTCCAAGGTTGCCGGAAGTCCTCCAGAAGGAATATGGTAGTTTTCCAGATACTAGCAGTCTTATAACACTTATGCACAGGTTTGAGGGGGTTTGGTTTGATCATCTTCTTTTTTTTAATTGATAATACTACTTAGAAGTTTTTATTAGCCTGCATCTGTATAAAAGTAGAGATTTCTACATTTAAATTATTATGTGATGAGCTCTCAGACATTTTTAAAAGGATGATTTTTTTAACCTAATTAACTGTTAAAATACATTTAATTTCAGTTTTTTCCTTTTAATATGGCTACATAAATTTTAGATGGCTGAGTTTAAGACACAGAAATACAACTGTGTGCAGGTCATCTGACCTTAAATGATTTAGTTCACTGAGGCCTTCTTAAGTCTACTTAGACCACCCCTTCTGCAAATTTAAGAACATGGAAATATGTTCTTAAAACTCTCCTGGTTAGAACAGTCTTAGCATATCCTATTTAATGACATCATATAATCTTTTCTCTGTACCTGCAGTTGAAAGGCCTCTTTCTAATGTGCAAGCAAAATAACCTTGCTGCAGATTGAATCCCATTCCTGATAGTCTTTCCCTTAAGGCCCAGAAAGTAAGAGGAAAAGCTCATAGCCACATTCCTCATAGTGGTTTTCTTGAATGCTGGCAGGTTGCTTCTCATTTTTACTCATTTTTCTCTTCGTAGTTCCTGTTTTCTTCAACAAGATTGTGTTTCCAGCATGAGCTCGGTTTCTGCTTTCCCCAACATCTGTAGATAGTTGGTAGCTTCATGGAAAGGATTATGTCCAAACCTGAAGATAACATTCAATGTCAGGTGTCACCAAACAGAATATGTTTCAGAATGGTTGGTTTAGGTCCTTAAATCCCTTTAGCTGTATCTAAACATGCTGGTCAGCATACCATATGTGGTCTGTCTTCTGAAAGCTGCATGTATAAAAACAACAGCAACTTAGGCTATGAATTGGCTATATAAAAAAAAAAAAAAAAAACCCACCGAACTTTTGTCTATTTCCTATATAAATAGCCAGGATTCTAAATACATACTACCCCTTCTTCCATGAGGAAGATGATCACCTGTATCGATGACTATTGGCCTTGACAGTGGAAGCTCTCAACATTAACACTCGGAAGAATCGGGACTGTGCAGACCTTAAAAGGTCCCTTAGTTCATGCTTTCCGGATCAATTCCTATGTTATTCCAGATAAATTTTTGCTTAAGTTCTTTTTATGAACCTCCTGTGAGGGACATCCCATAACCTCATTAGGAAATCTATTTCAGTATTAACCTGAATTCCTTTAATGTCTTTTTTCTCCCTGCCTCTCTCATGCTACAGTTTACTGTTAATACCCAATCCACTATGGAGACAAGGAACATTGCTTTGCATCAAACAGCATGTTTCTCCTTGGTCTTTTCTCAAGTAGTGAAAATGGTTAGATTTAAGCACTGAATCTCAACTAGGATTTCTGATGGTAGTTTATGTAGAAGTTATTTTCTACTCTTCTTTCATTTAGACTTTCGAAAGATTTGTTGGAAAACAGTATGATCAGTTTAATGCAGAGTGTTTGATTGCTCCTAGATCACCAAATTGCTTGTTGCTTTCTTCTTCCCTTATCACTGTGAAAAGATTACACTCTGGGTTTTAGTAATGAGCAAGAATCATGATGTCATATAGAGCTCATGTTATATATTGGCATTTCTTCTGCTTTTGATGCCGTATCTGCCTGTTCTGTTTCTCCGTCCTCTGCTCTGGTCAGTGTCTACTATTCTTCCCACTTGCATTCTTGTTAGAGCTTTCAGTTTTCAACAGATACAAAGGCCCTTATCATCATTCTGTTCCCACTGGCCTAAGTGACTTCGTTGATGCTTTCTGATGTACGTTAACTGCAACATCTTGAGAATGAAGGTGAAACCTGATTTTTGGACTTGACTGCTCTCTGTCTTAGGCTCATATTTAAAAAAAAAAAGTATTAAATCTGTGTACACCTGATTGCTCCCCAAATCTGTATTTCTTCTTGATATCCTTACGTACTCTGTAGTCAGATTAGCTCCAGAAAAACATACAGTTATCCTGTGTTGGAAAGGAAAGAGTATGGCATGTTTTAAGGGTGGTTTGGTTTTGGTTTTGTGAGTTATTTAAAAGACTTTTGGTGGCTGTTATGCAACAGTCACTTTACTGGGTCTAGAGCACTGAATGCAAATAAACATTAAAGGATTTTTGCTTTCTCCTGTTTCTGATGTGTTAAAATACCAATACTTCTGAAGCTTGGCTGAGTGAAAATCTGTTTTTTAAAGAATTAAAGAACAATTGTTCGTTTTTTATCTATCCCTTTTGTGTTGCTGAATTTTGTGTCTGAAGAATGCTCTATAGATTTGCATATTTTCAAGATGAGGAAGTCTGCCATCACTCAAGGCATATTTAAAAAGATACAGACTGCATATATCAGTTACTTTTCTTTACTAACTTAGATTAAATTTATTCTTGCATCTAAAATGAGTGTTGCATCATTTTTTCACTAAGCCTGTTGTGTCAACCAGGTACTCAGTGGATTGCACTTTGGTTTAATTACACCGGGAGAAGTTTAAATCTTTGTTCAGATATACCTATTGATCACAGTCTTATGTAGCTTAGTAAACCCAAGGTATATTCCCAGTGGGCATTGTGCTGGTGCAATCTGCAGTTTTAGAGTCAAGCTTACCCTTAGCTAACTGGCTCAGTGTTCTTCGGGATACATATCCTGGCAGCTCTCTACAGACAAAATTAGACAATGAAGTAATGAACAGGCTTTGTAATGAAATACATTGTTGTGTCTGGAACATAAAAGCTTTTCTTGCCAAAAAAGTGTTTGGACGCTATTGTTCTGGTAGTTGCTCTTGTAAAACCTGAAAGTGTTTGTTAGCATTTGACAAGGTGTAGTGGGTTAGCCTTGGCTGAGGACCAAAATCCCACCCAGCTGCTTGCTCACACTGCTGCCTCAGTGAGTGGGGGGAGAAAAGACCAAGACTGTGAGATCACTTACCAGTTGTCATCATGAACTAAATAAACTCAGCTTGCGGGAAATTAATTTCATTTACTGCCAATTAAAAAGGCATCTCCTTCTCTGACCTTCATGTTCTCCCTGCTGTTTCTATCTCTTTTAGTTCCCTCTTTCTCTCTCTGTCCAGTGTTTTTTGCCTGTCCCTAAACATGCTTTCACAGAGTCACCACCAGCTGTGGATCTGCTGGAGGTGGTTGGAACTGCCAGTACAGGCCACCACAGGCACATGGTGCAGCACAGTCGTCTGCCACCAACACTGAGGCTCACACATCACATAATCCCAGAACACTGCTAAGTTGTGTAAGATCCCATCTTTGGAGCCAACACACTATGATTTTACAGTGGAAAGAAGACTGAAAGCTGTGTGGAATTTCCTTTTAGGTGTTTTTTGGGCGTTTTTTTTTTGTTTGTTTGTTTTTTTAAAGCACAATGCAAGTTTGTGCAGCTTTTATGTGGGAGAAAGGAAAACCTTTTCTGTTTATGAAGATACATTTTATTCTGTGCTTAGAAACTGATCAACTTTTTTTTCCACAGCACACAGGTTATAAATTGATTTAGAGGGCTTCATGCTTTCTTCAAGTAAATATGTTTTCAGTTATCACCATACTACTGGCTTTTTGATGGGTATTATTATGACTTTCTCCACCAATATCACTGCTACTAATCCTGTAGGAGCTCATTAGTATCTGTAAGGCCCTCTGTCAGCCTATTTTTATGACACTTTTAAGGTGTTTTTAATATCTTAAGTTAATTGTTAGTAGGTGCAGCCTGATTTGTCAAGGTCTCTGCTCTTAAAGGGTTGGGCCTCTACTTTGCACTGGAAGGTCTTTGTCTCTTCTGGAAGGCAAAGTGAGACTTCATTTGTCTAGTTTGTTATTTAGCTCCTTTAAATAATTGAAACTTCCATGTCCTGACTGCTTTTTTGCTTAGAATTCTGTAAAAAGTATACTGAATTAGGCAGCACTTGCATCTCCAGCATGTATTGTTTGAGCATGTTATCATCTAGGGTCAGGATCTGCAGAAAGCAGCTGTTGGTCATTCCTGCAGAGCTGCCTGCCAGGATGAGTAAAATGGTGATGCAGATGCTTGTAAAAGCAGAGTAACAGTAGGATTACGGGAGTCTAGCTAAGCAGGTCCTATCCTGAGACATACAGTGGGCAGATGTATTTAATGTAATATAGAGTGTGTAGGGTCAGAGGATGTTATAGGCTCTTTAAATCACTTCAGTGATCCGTGTGAATTTCTGCTCCAAGCTCTGAAACCAACTACTTTGTACCTCAGAGGGGAGAAATGAAAAACACCTGGGATAAGCTGCTGCTTATCTGTTGCATAGGGAATTATCTAGGGGAACTGTATAAGCCTCAGATGTTGAGTGCTTTCTGTTTTTATGAAGCTGGTGTTTACCTAGACCATCTACTTGTAAAGTAATTGATTTTTGTATTTGTTGTGGTTATTGTGTTTGTCATGTGCATTTGATGGCAAAACAGATGTGATTATCCATGGATTTGACAAAAGAGAACAGCAGAATCTGTCTCATTCCTCTAACAGTGGTGGTATATATAAGGTCTGTGTGTGTGTGTATATATATATGTGTATATATATATATATACACACATACACACAATTGTAATCATATTGTAATCTTATGGCTGAAGTACTGTAATTGCAGAAGTCCTATATGTATGTTTATATATGTAGTATTCTGGGAGTTCTTGTTTCTGGAAAAGGAGTAATGTAAAAGAGAGGTTATGTCTATCTTCTTTCCTCCTTTGAGATTTGACACTCTGGTGTCTAACGATCCTATCATAAAATCTGCAGCTCTTTCTCTGTGCCTTCTTAGCACACTAGCTGTATTGTTATAGTCGAGTACTTTTAGTAGACCTGAACTGTGTGGTAAGGTCTAAAGGTTAGGAAGATAAAAATGTTAGAATATACCCTAGTCTTTTAGAGTCTGAAATCTAACCAACAGAGAGAAAGATTACATAAAGATTAGATTCCCTTGGAGCAAATCAGGATGAAAGAGTCAAACTAGTGATGGTTTTTAATAGGACTGAAAAGTAATCAGTGCAGAAAAATAAAATACAAATTAAGGAGGGGGAATGCAGTATTTGTTTATTTATTGACACAGATTCTGAAAAAGAAACAAAATATTTTTAGATGTGTGCTAAAATACATTTACGCTTTTGTACTTTTTGGATACCGACACCATTGAAAGCTAGATCTGGAGGAGGTCAATTATCTTAATTTTTAAACCTAAGGAGATTTATTTACAAATTGGGGCTAGAAAGAACATTTGGTGGTAAATTCAGGCAGATGTTGCCCTAAATACTCTTGTTCTGTTTTTAAACAGTGTAACCAAGAATGATAGATTTGCCTTCAATCTTGAAAACTGTCTTAGAAGTTGAAATAAGCAGAATAATATGACAGTGCTTTCACCCCCTTCCAGAATATATTTTTAATGAGCCTCTATATTTTGCTGTCCTTGGTTTTTTTGGTGGAGACTTTCTTGTATACAAGCTTAAAACCTTAATATCTTCTTTACTGTAATATGTATGGGTTTATATTAATCACAGATGTTTACATAACCTACAGTAAACATTAATCTGGCTAAGTAGTATCATAGGCTCTCACTGTCTTTTTCTTAATGCTTTATTTCTTTGTCTCTTCATATTTTATCATCATTACTTATTCCATTCTTTCAATCTTTTCTCATTTTAAGCTCTCAGAAACTTTAGTGTTCTCCACCTCTATTTTTAAGAGTTAAGTCAAAGGCAAAACCTTACAAAATATACTTTGTAGATGAATCAGTTGTATCCTTTTAAACGTGTAGACACAAATAGCCCCATATTAGGCTGTTTTCTGAATTCAGTCAGCTATGATCCTTACTTTATAGCCAGTGGTGAGAGTTTACGGTATGTTTAATTTCTGTGACTCCCAGTGAATACTGTAAGTAGTATACTTATAAACAGAAATTATTCCTCTGATAGAACATGAGTTGCACAAACACTTACTAAAAAATCCTTTTTTAGAGTTAACCTTTTAGCAGCTACTGTGTTAGAGTTTGTTCTTGTGATCCCATTGTGTGACCCCTGGTAGTCTGCTTGTATGATGACTGAAGGTTATCTTTTGATTCACACTTTCCTAGTGCGATATTATCTGATTAATATATTCCATGGATTTTGTTAGTATAGTCCTATTCTGTTGTAATTATACTGCAATTTATTTTTTAAAAAGCAGTTGTTTTTTCTGTCATCTCCCAACTAGCATATGCAGCAAGCACTGTGTTTATGGTGGTTTATTTATTTTTATTTTCTAGGTAGCATATACCTGACTCTAATACTTAACTTTCTGAGTAAAAATGAGCCTTTATGTGACTGTATTTACCATTTTATAGTGGCCTGTGCATTTTCTGATACACTGTAAAACACAGTATAAGATTTCAAGACAGCTAGACTTCAGTACAGCTAGCTAGACTTTTTGACAGTAAGCTGACAATAGTAGATTTCAGCCAGAATATTCAAGCATTAACTCAAAAATATGATGTTATCTGGTAATAGGATCTACAAATGTGAAAATATGCAATTTACTGTTAAAGCACAGTTAGATTATTTGCTTATTTTGGCTGCTGGCCTCAGTCGGTTATATTCAAACAGAAGAAACTTTGTTCACTTTGGAGGTTTCATGTTGCAGTTCATCCACACATTTTATCTTCTCACAGGTTGTGGCCATTCTGTATGTTCATGTCTTTATAACCTAGATATTTTGTGATAGGTCTGCAGCAAAAAGTGAGAGATTAATGTGCTTGAGAGGAGCACAATGTCCTCAGCATTTCATGTAACCTTGAAGATTGATCTTGTATTTAAGGGGGCTAATGAGAGGGAGAAGCTTTGGCTTGGGCAATCAGGAAAGATTTTCATTTGAATTTTTAAGGACTTTCAGTTGTGGTTTCATAAGACCTAAACATTTTTTAATTAGTAACTTTATGATATATATTTTACTGTAATAGATCCTATCATATCTAATGTAGACTGGGACAGCTGTTTTGCAGTTTTCAGGTACCTTTCTCATATATTGCTGGTCATTTCCTCCCTGCATGCCCATGTCCTTGTGTTTTGGGATGACAATAGGGAATCATGTTCCCTGCAACCTTCTCTTTTCAAAGTTTGGTAACATCAACAGAATGTCTTGAGCACAGCCTGTTTCGTAGGCTGTTTCTGAGGGATTCTGGAAGCTCCTGAGTTGGCAGCTCTCAGTTCCTGTTTGCTCCTTTGTTATGGATTACGCTTCTTCCATAATTTGTTTTTGTAAATGTATTTTATCAGGAAGCATGTTAACATCTTTCTGTTCAATAGTCCAGTATTAGTTGTAATTTTTGAAAGAAAAACACATTAGAGTTAAAAGTGAAGAATGTAGTTAAAATTCATCAGAATTGTTACATGTAAAACAAAAACTGCCAGCCAGATTCATTTGCATCCCTTGATGAGATTCAGATTGGACTAATAAAGGTAAATTGTGTAGAACTAATGACTTTTGTTATATATATATATATATATATATATATATAATACCACTTGGTATAACTTTCCTTAATTGAATTGTGTGCTATGAAGAGAGTACATGTTAAAGCTATTAAGATATAACTAACAATGTGTCAAAATTTTAAGAGAGAAATGTATAGGAACTAACATATTAAATATACTGTCTTATATACAGACATTATGTTGCTCCTCTGTTTTGAATGTCCATGCTGTCTATACACTGAGAAAATTTAAAAATTTTGCATTTCATGGTTGGAAGACAGATGCCAAGTTTAAAAAGAAAGAGATATCAGGCCCAGCTATATTCTAAAAAAAAAAAAAACACCTGTCACCCTATCTAGCAAAGCCAAGGAGAATCTGCATTTCTTTATATCTTACTCTGTTTTCTGGGAAGGAGTTGATGAATTTTTCTGTATGCCTTGAAATATATTTCCAGGTTCACTTATTGCTATTATTCTCCTGCATTTCTTTCCCCTTTGCTGAGTGTAATTCCTCTGCTCACCTGAGAAAAGAAAACATTTGGTGTTTCAATTTCTCCTACAAATCTGTCTTTACTTCTCTTCTCCCCCTTGTTCTTTCTGTTTTTTCCCCTTGTGTTGAATGCTGCTTGTGCCCTTCTTGTTGACTTCAAGCCTTTCTTGACTTCAGATTGCTAGCAGGTACCCAGTTTTGTGTGTTGCCTGTCAAAACTTAGGCAAATAATGCTAATTTGAGTAGCTGCTGATAGTTATTGGTTATAGTCTCCTGTCATTTGGGCTCCATTGGTTAACCAATAGATTTAGATGTTGGACAGTATTTTATATATGTCTTTTATGTTTATCAGTGTATAGGGTCTGATTAAAGATTCTGTGAGACCCAGGGACAGTTGTGGGTGTTACAATTTTATTTGATTTGATCTTTTTTTTTTTCTTGTTTTAAAACATGGATGTTTGTTTCCTTATATTACTTCAGAAGATGGTGAAACACAGACCAAAATATTGTCTGAATCAGCTGTCAATCTTGGTCTTTGATAAAATTGGAAATGTGTTGCACTTTGTCCAAGTAATCCCTTTACAGGTTTAATTGGTTCTGAGCCCTCTTTAGAGCTGTATTAGTATGCTCCTGGAACATTCAAGTCAGACTGATTCTCTGCCTTTCAAATTACTGTTCTGTATAGTACAGACGATGAAAGGAGCAGTTAAATGATAGCATAATATATACCCAGGTCTCCTCTAAACAACTGACAATTCTGTACTCACAAGGGAGAATCAGAAGTACCTAAGCCATGAACAGTGAAACACAATGTTGAACACATCTTGTGTACAGAAGAAATTCTTTATTTTCCCTTCTTTTAACCATTCACTGGTTCTTCCTACTTTCAAAATGTCCAGCATTATTGGTTTTATGTATGTATAAATAGTGGGTTAAAAGACACAAATTTTAAGTCGTTCTGTGTGGAAGCACAGGATATACACAAAAATGCCTCCATCTTACATTTCTCAGGCATTCCTGATCCCTTTTCTGCAAATACTGCAAATTTTGCATGGGTAGTATATTTTTATTTGGTGAACACTCTTCAATCCCAAAAGTATCATTGGGTACAAAAGCAAACAAAAGTTGAAACAAGACTACTTTAGACTGGAAGCAAGGCACAGTGCTTAGTAATTAAGGCAATTATCTGTTGAAACAGATCTGTTGAAACCTGTTATAGGTTTGTAAGGTTTTTTTTCTCAATATCTTTTAAGATTTATAATATTTTTAAAAGATGTGACTTAATTAGAATTTATTGTGTTTTTTCAGGAATTTCAGCATAGAGTGTTGTTGAATATGTAAGAAAGTGAAGGCAAATTGTCACAATGGTGCTGGCTAGCCTCAATATCTGAGAAACTATTGGAAGGGGGAACAAGGAAAGGCTGATGAAGATTCTTCTATTAGGCTCTTCAAGGTACCATCTTAACAACTTTTGGAAAAGTGGTTCCTGAATCCATTTCCACAACTGATCATGTCGTGTATCTTTAGTTTGAGGTGCCCTGTGGCTGCATCTGAGAGTTCTGCAGCATCTTAGTTGAAAACCTGTGGCATTGCTTTGTTCTCACTCCAGTCCCAAAACTCCTGGTGGCAATTGTGATTAGGTGATGATCAGGGAGATATTAGAACTGGCCTTGGAAGTGCACATTAAAGCATAGGGAGAACTACCTAGCAGGATGCATAAGAAAATGTCAAATCCATTGTTTTGTTAAATATTGTCAGACAAACTGACTAAGAGAGAATGTATGAGTTTGGCTTATGCCAGCTGCTGTAAATGTACTGTGAAAGCATGTGCAAGTGGTTAGTACACTACAAACCATTGTAGAGCTTTCTACCATTTTAGACATGTCCTATTAATTTCTGGTGATAACTGGCAGATTTCTTGTGGATTTAAGCAACACTTTCCTTAATACACTGCAAGTGCCTAATTATTTTTTCTAAGTGTCTTATTTCTGGTAAACGAAACGAGCTCAGAAATTCAATTGTATTAGTGTCACCCTCTCACTGAAAAGTACTAAGCAGTCATACAGAGTTTGGGATTTCAGATACTTTTATCTGTCAAATAATTGCTTCTTAAACCTTTCAATTACTTCATTAAAATACAGAAATGAGGGAAACTGCTAAAGGATTTAAACCACAAAGTTTTAAGGAAGGTTTGCATTTTTTACTGTCTCCTGTATTTTTTTTTTCTCTTAACTTCAAAGAGAAGCTTTGGTTTTGTTTTGTTTGTTTTCAATGAGTGAGACTGCTCTTAGAATTCTTTTGGAAAATTTTGGATGTGGAGGAGCCAGGAACTTTATTGAACTGAGCTGTGCTTTAATCTTACTTCTGTGAATATCACTTTCTTCTCACTTCCAGAGAAGAAGCCAGAGAGAAAAAGAGCCACTACACAAGGGGAAGAGAAGAATAGGGAAAGGTTACAAACCCAGAAGTCTCAGATTCATAAAGGTAGTTTGAATTTAGGAGAAAGCCTTGCATGAGCTTGAGCTTATCAGTCAGATCTTTGGGAGCCAGCCCAGTGATGTCCAAGCAGTATCATGATGTATCTAGAGGTGCATCTGTATTTGCACACAGTGCCTGTCGTCACTGATGTTATTTATTGAGTACCTTGTTGCAGTTGGCGCTGCTCTGTGCAAGCAGGACAAGGCTGGGTTGAGTGCCTCCAAGTATTGCCTTATATGCAAGCATTAGCATAAGCTTTAAAACTTATTTCAGGGATACTTTGGAGGACCAAATCTCTGTTTAGTGCCTTCTTGCTTTGTCCTTCAGTTTTGCCATCATAACTGAAAATGACCAGTGTGAAGCATCACTAGAAGATTTGTGATGACATAAGGAACTGCACAGGAGTTCCTCACACCGCAGTGATTGAATCATCAAACAGAGATGTCTTTCATTTTTGGTTGTCTGCTCTTACTTTCTGCTTAATGAACATTTCAGCTACAATGGCTAAGAAGACCAGCATTTTTGCAAGTATTATGTCATTCTGTTTCTGTCATGAATATATGTAGTTTTCTAAACGATGAAGACACTTTTTTCTCTGCTATAAATAGACAAACAAACACACAACCACACACCCACCCACCCAAGACACCCATTAAACAATCTGTAATAACAGATTTTGCAGAAATACATTTCTGTGAAGCCAGAAAAGTTTTGCCATCAGATCTCTGCCTAAAGCAAATGAAAGACGTGACTGATGTCTCTTTGAAAGATGCAGGGGACCAGTAAGGGAGCATGATAAAATGTGTTAATGTAGCAGCAAGGCTTCATATTTTGGTAGGCATTCTGCACATGCAAGGGGTTCCCTGGTGGAAACTTGAGGTTATTTACTCTTAACCACATTGTCACGCAAGTCTGACATGCTGGAGAAGGACTGCTGAAAAAGTTAACTCAAAGTTGATGATTTGTGTTAGGAAGCTGGAAAGAAAACCTGAAGTGTTCTTCTTCCAGTGAAAAATTTGTAAGTGCAATGTGATGATCGTTTTTTTGTTTCTTTTTTCCACTTGCAGGACCATTGAAGATGAAGATGTTTTTCTGTATATGTTTTTGGCATGTTAGACTAGAAGTTAGTATTACACAATTAAATTTTTCTAAGAATTTCCTTTGTGGCACCCAGTGTAAGAGTCCTGTAGGTTGGAAAAAAAGAGGTAGATGACTATAAACTCTTTGGGAGGTACAGATTGTTTATGTATCTTTTCCTGCTGGAAATGTTGTTAGGGAAAAATAATGTTACTTACAGTACTGAAACGGTAAAACAGTGTGTGGCTATCAGTAAGGGAAATAAATTTTCACATAAATTCTACAGATACTCTCTTCTTCCAGGAAAAATATTTTGTATTCTACTCCGTGTTGAAAAAACACTTGTGAACTGTAATAGGACACCTAAAATAGATATGCTCATGATATTCTGCATTTTTAGTTGTAAAAGAGCTATTTTCAGTCCAGCAGCTGTAATGGAGAGCCATTATCCCCTTACCTTGCCTAAGGATGGGAGTCCAGTAAAGGATACTGGCTGCTGGGGAGATCTGATATTTACAAAGTGGTTTATAACACAGCTGGAGGGAAGAGTGATAACAGGAGCTATTCCAAACAACTCTGCACTTGGAACTCTGGAAAGGATTTTGAAATCTACTGAAAAATATATTTTTCCATTGTTAGTTTACTTCAGTGACACATTTTGATGGTATGGTTAGTCAGAGAGCCAAGTTAGTGCAACAAGCTAACCAGAAAAACTGAACAAGCTCCTTTTCTAACTGTGCCTTGGCAGTGGACATAAGAAGCAATGTGTATGGTTTTTTCCCTTAATTCCCGTTTCTTTTTAATTGGATTGTCCTCTAACTACCCATGTTCCATTTAGAAATGGTTTTTGTCTCAAAAACTGGAGAGAAATTTCAGATACCTTTCTTTTAGTTAGATGGCATAAGAAGTATTGTAGTAATCAGGAAAAGTAATAAAAAGCATTACTTCTCTTTTTTTCCCCTTCCATCACATAATGTGGAGGTGACTAATTGAAACACTGTAACTCTACTATTACAGTTTCATAATGAAAGCAGATGATAACATAGAAGGTAATAGAACACAGTTTTCTGTGTGCCTGTGGCTGCTCACACATAACTGGGACCTTTTTGCTGCGGAAGTGGTGCAGACACTCTGCAAAATCATTTAGCTAGAGTGGGCTGTGATTTCATCCCTAATGCTTCTGCTGCACCAATTCAACCTGTTTAACAGAGGAAAATACAGTGTCTGGTTCTGAAGATGTAAGAACAACATGGGAGTTTCCTTAGGTGGTTCTTGAATGATTTTATGATTTGAGAGAACCAAGCGCCCTCATGTTTCCTTATGAGCTTTTGTGAATATCTGCAACCCACTGTCCTGGGTTGGGTTGTTAAAACCAAATGTTTATTATGCTGTGTTATATTTTTTAAGGCTTGAAGTATAATTTATGTTAGATTAAATACCTCAATTAAATGTATCTGAGTATTGAAACATGGTGTGAGGTACTCTTCTGTAAGAATCTGGAAATGTGTGAACACATAGGATCTTCAAATCTGAAACCAGCAATTTCTTCCTAAATAATTCTTATCTTTTAGTGAAAATAGTGAAGATAGACACTTAATGGAGATATAACTAATATTCATTTTCAGCATAATTCCTTAAATCAGTTTTTCAATATAGCACATGAATTCCAATCTTGTGTCACCATTACATTTTTTTTTATTAACACTGCAAATAGTTGGAAATGTAGTTACAATGCAAATGCATTTCATTTTTTGCTTTAGCATGAAAACAAGAGGTTTTTTGTGGGGTAAAAGACTGTGGAACACAAGGAAAACAGTTTTGCAAAATACATTGCATTATTTTGCTTGTAGATAATGATATTAAAGAGCAGTTGTGAATACAATCTACAAGATTGCTGCATTTTAATTTACATTTGCAATACAATAATAATGATTGCTATATTGTTAGAGGACTGTTAGTTGCTCCCAGCCATCTCTTAGCTGAAAAGAAAACTCAGTTTGCAGAAAACAGTTTGGTGGTTTGTTTATTTTTTTTCTTACAGTGTTTTGCATGTGAGAAGCACAAGCTGGGAAAAGGCATAAGGAGGTGGAAAAATATGATGATAAAATCATGCTTTGATCAGATTAGGGATAACAGCTTCCATAAAGTTATTGCAAAATAGTTTCATAATAGACCCTGTTTATCAGGAACATTGTTGGTTGTATTTATAACAAGGGAACTAAGTGAAATACAACACCATGTTTTAACCATAGCATCTAATAATATCTGAAGATGTCTGACTGAAATGGCTAGCTTTGTTTTGCTTAAAATTTAGCCCTTTTTATCAACCAGTCTTTTTGAGCTTTTGTGTGTGTGTGGTTGTGTTCAAATTAGCATGATCTATGCTCATATTAAGCCTATTTTCTTTAAAGTGCAGGAGTGCTTAGTTTTCTAACTTTATCCATAACTTCATAATAAAAGTAATCAGTAACTTATACTCCTTGTATTATTTATTTGAGATATTCCTTCAAGGATTCAGTAGGTTAAGGAGAGATTTATAAACACGGACTGATGTGTGTGAGACTGGGCTTAACCATTTGTTACAGCATTGCCTGTTGTTTATATTTTTTGTTGAACAACAGTTTCAGCAGATTGCCAGCTCTGGTGTCACCCCTTAAGGTTATCAGAATCTATAAAACAAACAAAAATAATTCTGGTGTTGCACACAAGAATGATCCCTCTTCAATTTAATGATGTCTTAAATTGCAATTTTCTTTTTAAATGTTTTTGACAGATGAAAGAGGGAGTGGGTGTCTAAAAGGCAGCTCAGTTACAGCAGCCACCCCAAGACAAGGCAAAGCAGGGAAGAAGTGGTCAAGGGAAGTGATGACTTATGATGAGATTCATAGCTAGCTGGTATTTCCAGATGTGATGTTAAAGTTTTATCTTAATTAGTTCAGATCATATTTATCTTCTAGTCTGACTGGAACACTTTCAAATTCTTTTAATAGTTTTATTTCCTGGCACAAAAAAGAAATCCTACAGTCCTGTGGTTGCAATTGATTTCTTCTCTCCTTGTTTAGGGTTTCATTTCATCATTTTATGCATACTTGATTGCTCCTCGTGGTTTCTAATTTTCTCTCTTGAAAGTTTTGCCTTTCATCTAGCTACAATAATTGCAGAATATTCAAGAAATTATCTAAGGTTCTGACTTGAGGATGTATGGAAAGAATGAGAGCAGTCCGTAGTTCTATGTAATAGTCCGTGACGGTGTCAGACTAGCTACAGGCTGCTGGATATTATCTTAAAAAATTAATTCCTGGTATAAACTTAATGTGTGTCTTTGTAATATATTTTAGCTTCATCTGCATTATTTGGAAATCTGGTCCCACATTTAGCTGAAAGTAAGTCCAGGTTACTCTCTGTGTGGGCTATACAGGGCATATTTGATTTTCTGTTTTAGGGGTTGAAAAAGGTGTTAAATATTTGGTTTACCAGGATATCATTATAGAACCATGTTTTTTGTGACTAGTTACTGAAACAGTCTCAAATCTGGAATAATTTTATTCAGTCACCTTCTGGAACTCCTGTTTTTTCATAACCTGGTCTCGTATGCAGTTCACCATAGTACATTGTTCTTAGCCCTGTCTCTGCAGTGAGACTGGCAACTCTACAGCAATGGTCGTAGGCAATATTGTTTACATCTGGATGTTTCTTAAATCTTATAATCTGAGACCATAGTGGTCACCTAAACTAATTCAGCTTCTTATTTTGCAAAATCCTTAAGTTACAAATAATGGATTTCTAAATGCTCTCATTTGTTTTTTTCATGCTGGAATTTACTATATTTACTATATTTGTTAGTGAGTCCTGTCTTGTTCAGCATCTTTGTTAAGTGTTTTTTTTCTGCAAAGTGCAATATTTTATCTGTTATGTATTTATCTTGTTTTGTTACCTTGCTTTCTTTTTTTTTTTTTTTTACTTCGCTATTGAGGTTTCTAAAGAATCTCACAGAAGAAGAATCTCTTTTACTGCTATTTAAGTAAGGACAACCATGATCTCTTGTCTAGGTCTAGAAGACCGAGGGAAAGAAGAACTTGTCTAGGGAAAGAACTTCAGTATCCTTTTACAGTAGGTAACACAGGAAACCCAACGATATGGCTTTAAATAGCTAAAATGTCTTGAAAAAAAGTAAAACATATGGCTTTAGCAACTAAAATAAATGGAATTATAACTTCTTGGGAAAAAAGAAGTCCTTCAGAAATCAGATTTTAAATGGTCAATGCAATAAATGGTGATTTTGCAAGCAACATGAGACACCACTGTGACAGGCGGTGCAGCTGGTTTAGAGTCTTCTCTGTGCTCCAGCCCTTGGGCAGGGTTCTCACTTCAGTTAATCGAGACTGAATTATTCAGCTGCAAACTGAGTGGGGCACAGAGCTGATCCTCTGCCAAGCTGGCTCAGGGCAGGCAGGGTGTACTTGCTCCAGTGCTTTCAGATACATCCCTGTGGCTTCCAGGTGAAGTGGAACAGCTGCTTCAAGGCAATGTGGGGCTTGGGCTGATGAACTCGCAGCTATCAGCACATAGGCGCATGCAGAAGCACACCCACACACCACCACTGCCTATGCACACACACCCATTCTTGTTGCTGTCTAATCCTGTGTGATCTGTTTTATCCCTTTGTTGCAGGAATCCTCCTTCTACCCATTACTCAAGATAATGAAAGACAACTCTCATTAGTCTTGCCTTTTACAGATTTTCTGAACAAAAATTCTTGTTTTGAGTTAAGTGATCAATTAAGCTAATGTCAGGCAGGTCAGGTCAAAATGTGAAAAGGGGCCCTAAAAACCACAGGATGCTGACAACAGTAATTTAAGGGAGTTGTGGGAGCTGAAGCTACAGAAGTGCTTGAGGTCTCAATCAATCATGCTTGCTTCAGTATTGATTCATAGGATAACTGCTTTCACTACGACTAAAGTAAGGAGAGTAATTGAGGTATTATAACCTGAGGTAACTGCTCCAGTAAAGTCTACTGTGACTTAACAAGGCCAAATTAGGTAAATTTGCTTGGTAAAGCTTTTTGGTTTTAGAAGACTTCCTAATGCTGTATGATAACTGATTAAGTGTGTTCTTAATCTAAAATAAAGTGGAAGTGGTGGGTTGACCCTGGCTGGATGCCAGGTGCCCACCAAAGCTTCTTGATCCCTCCCCTCAGCTAGACATGGTAGAGAAGATACGACTAAAGGTTCCTGGACCAGGAGAGGTGCTGGGAGGGATCACTGACATGTTACAAAAGTGTCATGGACAAAAGTGTCAGTTCAGGGACATTCATTTAATTTCTTACCAATCAAATCTGGTCAGAGTAATGAGAAATAAATCCCAAATTTCTAAAAATCTTCCCCCTCCATACCTCCATTCTTTGCAGGCTCAACTTCATTCCCAAATTCCCTACATCTTGCCATACTGTGATGCAGGGGGACAGACAATGGAGATTGTGGTCAATTCATTGCACGTTGTCTCTGCCTCTCCTTCCTCCTCAGGGGAAGGACTCCTCACACTCTTCACTGCTCCATTGTGGGGTCCCTCCCACAGGTGACAATTCTCCGTGAATTTCTCCACCACAAGTCCTTCCCACAGGCTAACTAACTGTTCCAGCATGGGCTGCTCCCAGGGGGTGCGTGGGTCCCCCACAGGGTCACAAATCCTGACAATCCAAGCCTGCTCCAGTGTGGGTTCCTCTCTCCATGGGTCCACATGGCCTGCCAGGAGCCTGCTCCAGTATTGGTTCCCATGGGGGCAAAGCCTATGCTGGACACATCTGTCTGCTATGACATGGGGTCCTCCATGGGCTGCAGGAGCACAGCCTGGCTCACCATGGTCTTCCCCATAGCCTGCAGAGGAATCCCTTACCTAGTACTTGGATCAGCTTCTTCCCCTCCTTCTTCACTGACCTTGGTGTCTGCAGGGCTGTTTCTCTCATTCCTCTCATCTGGCTGCAGTTTCGCAGGATTTTTCCTTCCTTCTTAGACGTTACTCTGGAGGCATTATGACCATTATTGATGGGCTCAGCCTTGTCTTGCAGCTGGATGGCTCTGGCTCAGTCTGACATGGTGGGAAGCTTCTGGCACCCTCTCACAAAAGCCACCCATGTAGACCTCCCCTCCCCCCTCCCCCCCCCCCCCGCCAAATTGTGCCACATAAATGCAATGCGGCACAACAATCTTGCAGTTTTTCTTTGGTGATAATTGCAGTGAAGAAGATTATAATTTAATTACAATAAACCCTGTGTTCCTGGTCAGGGATGCACTTCAGCGTGTGAATCTGTCAGTTCCTCAAGAAGGATCTTCTCAAGTTGTTTTTCTTTCCAGTGGAACACTCCATTTGTCATAAGGTGGTTTATAAGTTCTTATCTTTCACAGCAGCTCTGATACGAATTAAATGCAGCTGCTGTTTATGTAGAGTGGTAGCATATAGTTTTTACTTTCTTTTGGATTTTGCTTGGTCAAATGTAAAAAATGCCTTTTTTTAGTACAGTTTGGTTCCTTTTTTATCAGCTGGTTAAAAAGGTACCTGTGTTCTTGAAAGTCTTTCAGAATTTTGATTGATACACAGTTTGTGGCAATATTACTGCTTGTCTTCAGCTTTGTACCTCATTCTGCTTATACTAGGAGTGTCAGTATTTAATTGTAGTTATTTCTCGACAATTGTTCTTGGAGAAGGATATGATTTGTGAGCCTTATGATGTTTTAAACTCCAGTTGGTTGGAAGCAGCTCACTTGTGTGGAAAAGACAGGATTTACAAAAGCAAAAACAACCAAACAAAAAGTACTTCATCTGATAAAGCAGTTTTATTAATCCTGGTGAGCAGTTCTAAGGAGCTAACTATACCATTTTCCTAAATTTTAGGTGTATTCACATAGGTAACTTTCCAGCTGTGAATTGTGAACTGAATCCATTGTACTATTTTCTTTACTGTTGCTGTGTTAACGCTCTTGTGTCATTTAGACAGGGTTGTGTTAAAATCTTGGAATGTTCATAGCAGGACCCACTTTAGGATTTATGGCATTACTAAAAAAGGCACATTCTCAAGGGGAAGTGCTGCCAGTGCAGAATTACAGCAAAATCACAATGAGTCTGTTCAGGTTGGAAGTGGGAATTTTACTAATATCTTAGTGTTTACATTAAAAGTGACAAACTTTTTCAAATACCCTGCAATAGTGTTTGTAAATATGCAAAGACAATTGTAATGCATTTCTTGGCTAGCTTTATGCAAAGTGAGGTGGAATCAGATGTTAACTTAATGTATAACTATTAATGTGTATATATACGGTTTTGTCTCATCAACAAAACTGAGTTTTACAATTAGCTGATAAAGTACAGAGGCTGGTAAAGGGAGCTGCAGTTACAGCTCTTACTCTCTGCAGTTTGTTTAGTTATTTGTGACATGTCCTAGCTGTGCTGTCTTTAAAAGATGCATCATCACTTTCATAAGGAAAATTTAAGTTATTTGCATTCCTCAATATAGACAGGAATTAAATATGTGTGGATGGATATCTTACTAAAAAGGGAAATAAATCAGTAATTAAACTGCACAGATGGGATAGAGATAATTAAAATATATATAAAAATTGGCTTTACAAGGCATAGAAAGAAATCCATCTGTTTTAAAAGAAAATACAACCAAGTATAAAATCAGCTTGACTCGTAATTTTTTCATAGCTCTTGAACATCTGTGCAAAGCACTTTACTAGTGTAAGTAATGATGGGTTTGCTTTTATCAGCAAAGATTTCATTTACAGGAGTAGAAGGCTATAAATACAATACAAACACTGCTGAGCCCACAAGTCTGACTTGGATTGCTTCCATCGAAAGTTTGTTACAGGGGTGCTGCTGTTCTGCTTTGAGGCTTTTATTAGTGCAGGCTCCTGGCTCCATGTTGCATCCTGCCTCAAGGTCATAGGAACTCATCACCTGCATAAGCATGCTTTCTGAAGAAAATAGTATGTAGGAATTAGTTTTGTGAAAGAATTTTTTATTGCATTTATTTTCCTTCCAAATTTTGCATATATTTGCACAGCATTACTATACTGACCATTGCCTTCTTCCTTTCTTGGAATTTTTTTGTCTTTCAGGACTTAAACATATTCAGAGGAATAAGTCCATAACCCAGAGAAGCAGTTTTTCGTTTTGTTTTAGTCAATTGTCAGATTATGGGGTTTTCTTTTACATTTTCATCATAGTTCAAATCTGTGGTAATACATTGCAAGAAAAATCAACAAACTTTTTAATCTGGTGCCTGTAGTGCCTGAAGTACCTAATCTGTTTTTGGATACTTAGGAACACAGCTGCAACCTGAAAGGCTCCTCTCAGAATATGTCTGGCCAAAACTGAGGAGAACTAAATTTTGAAGTTAAGTGTTATCTGCAGTAACATGTCTAATTGTCTTACTTTTCTAATAGAGGGAAATAAATTTTGTGTTTTCCTATCTAAACCACATAACTTTCTGATGTGAAATGAACATTAGATTGATCCAAATTTTGGCTGATGCCAGGGAATACTTTTTTTCTTAATGGGGTAAAAAATCTCCTATGACTGTGATTTAAAGGTAATAGTAAATTAGGTTAAAAGAGAGAGGCGTATATAAGTAAAATGATGAAAAATGTATGAAAATTTTCACTATTTTAAGTCTTAATCAAATTTTTTAAAGTTAAGCAAAATATTTAAAATCTTTACACAATCAAATTAGTACTTGAACAGCTACTAATCTAGTAACAAACCCTGAGGAGCCTGTAGTGACAAAATTGATAGGAAATTTTGGTTAAGAGAACGCCTCATATCAACACACTTAGACTTTTTGTCAAACGTTTATTTGTCTTTTGCTTCAGAGGGCAGAAAGAAAACCTAATTCTGTATGAGAAGCCCAAGGCTGCTCTGCTCTTCTGCAGAGCATGTGCTATTATTTAGTATAGCCTGCACTAATTGTGTTGCTCTTAATTATGGGCTGCATAAATCTTCCTATGAAAAGGCTTTGTTTTCTTTGCTTATAATCTTGCTGTATTTGAAACATTAGATCTAAAATTTTCTATGCCATGAACAGATTAGTTTAAATTTTGTAAAAAATATTATTGTCCTTTGAGGAACAAGATTAGGGGAACTAGATTGCTGATCTATATTAAGGAAAACAGAAATGCCTCCTAACAGACAAATTGCTTCACATTTATACTTGGGGTGACTTTACTCATTACCTTAGTGCAGTGACTTGAGGGGGTGGAATGGAAGGGACTAGGGAAGGGGAAAAAAAATCACATGGCAATGCAGATAGGAAGAGAATGACAAAGTGGGCACGGCAACTGGGAGAGGAGCACTGACCAGGGCTTTAAACAGAAAATACAGTAGGAGTGATCGCAAGTACCAGCAGGAACAGGAATGGAAGATATGTAGGGTTTAGATCATTCAACTTCTGGAGCGGACAGTTGGAGTTTTCAGTTATACACTCCTTTCTGTTCAGCTGCAACTAAAACCAGACCTGAAAGGTTTTTTTCTAACTTGCCTTCATTAATTCAGAAATGAAGCACATACAGAGGATTTAGTATTTAATTGAATTAATAGTACCAGCCAGGAGTCAAAATGGCCCTACCTGACTATTTCTGACTCAGGCTTGAGCCTTTGTGCTTTGAACTTGCTAATCTTCCAGCCCTAGGCTGCCATGTTCCACACTTTTGATCCTTAACTTTATTGAAAAGTGCAAAATTGGATAAGAGCAATTATTCTGTAAGATGGATGGAATAATGGGTTCTTGCTTTTAATTTTTGTTTCTTGGCAAGGAACAGAAAATTATACCCAGAATTTAGTAAAGAATAGAAGCACTGAAATTTCCTATGCTCAGAAACTGGGGAAGGTTGGGCTTAATTCTTTCATTTCATCAATGGTTTTGAGTTTTTTAAGAGAAAAAGTGTGTATGAAGAGAGACATAATGCATTTTTTAGACCTACTCAATATAGGTGAGAAAATTTGGTCATACAAGCCCCCTTCAAATCTGCAATACAACATTAATTTCCGATTAAATACAATTTGAAAATAATTATTTGGCACTTTAATTACATAAAATCACTTAGATTGTCTGAGGAAAAACTTCAGTGAGTGGGAGGGCGTGTTTGACAGGATTGGAAATGTGATGGAGTCATTTATTGCAATGGGATGTTATGCTATGGGTGGTCTTTTTGTTTACAGAACATGGAAATTGAATTAAATTTTATACTTCTAAAATACAATAATGTAGTATTTTTCTAAAGGACCCTTTGTTTCCTAACTTTTGAATCTTAATTTTCAGACTTGCACTTGGCCTTGTTAAACCTCTTGAGGTTCCCATGGGCCCAAGTCTTGAGCTTGTACTGGTACATCTGGATGACATCCTGTCCTTCAGGTGTGTCAGCTCAACTACACCGCTCAGCTTGGTGTCTTTTGCAGACTTGGTAAGGATTCACTTGATCCTGATATCTGTGTCATTGATGAAGACATTAAACAACCCTGGTCCCAGTACGAACATCTGAGGGACAGCACTTAATCACTGATCTCCGTCACGGCATGGAGCCATTGACCATGACCTGAATGTCACCATTGACAGATGCTTTAAACATTAGAGAACCCAGCTGACACTAAAGAGAAAAAGACCAAATTTAATTTCCAAATAAAAGATAGCTGATTCTTCTTGCTTACTGAAACTCAGGAAACAGCTGATCAGCATATTCACAATAGTGGTAGGAACACCAGTGATTATATCTCTAATTTCTAGTTTTAGTGCGTTTTGGCTTACTTGGAGCAAATTCCAATACATTATTTCTTTCTTCGTTTTTGATAAGATTAGCGGACCTCATGTATGAGTGAGATCATTTACACATTTTAGTATACAGCTCTCCGAAGGCAAAGGCTACCTACCTGGTTTTGAGGCAGACACACTTGATGCTTCAACGCATCTTCCTAAAACTTATGTCATTGCAACTTCGGTGTCAATTTCCTTTGTGGCTTAACTACTGCTTACCTTCCCTCATTCTACATCTGTCTTCAGTCACAATAAAGGAAAAATAATTTTGTTGCCACGTATTTGAATGAACTTATTTCTGTTATCGTCTCTCTAAGAAGTTCTTTGTTGCTTTCCCCATTTTGTTCAGTATTCTAAACAAACATTGTCAACCTCAACAGCAGGTTGAGGGAGGTGATTCTCCCCTCTACTTTGCCGTTGTGGGTCTCACTTGCAGGTGTACTGCATCCAGTTCTGGAGTCTTCAGCAGTCTTCTGTCTTTCATGAAGAAAGACATCAGCATATTAGAGGGAGTCCAGAGAAATGATCTGACAACTGGAGCTCCTATTTTATGACAACAGGCTGAGGGAGCAGGGTTAGTTCAGTCTGGAGAAGGGAAGGCTCCAGGGTGACCTCATTTCACCTTGCAGTACTTGAAGGGGACTCACAAACGGAGGGCAAACAACTTTTTACATGGGCAGATAATGACGTGATAAGGGGGAAGGGTTTTAAACTAAAAGAGGAGAGATTTAGATTAGATGTTAGACAGAAGTTTTTGACTCAGAGGTTGGTGAGGCATGAGAACATGTTGTCCAGAGAAGCTGTGCATGCATCATCCGTAGAAGTATTCAGGGCCAGATTGAATGAGTCTTTGAGCAGCTTCATCTAGCGAAAGGTGTCCCTGCCCATGGCAGAAGTTTAGAACTAGAAGGTCTTTAAGGTCCCTTCCAACCCAAACCATTGTATGATTCTATGACTGTCTTAGTTTACTTTTTATAGGACTTGGTATGCATAGTTGTAACAGTAGTGACAGCTCTCTGTAGGCACACATCTAGGCAGATAAATGTAATAAACCCATTAGGTGGGTTTCAAGCGGCTCTCAAATGTTATTTCAACCTGGTCATAAGAGAAAGTTGTGTAAGAAAGAGTTTCTCTTAATATATGGTGTCACCATTGTTGCAAAACAGAACTATTGGTCACCTTGACAGAGTAGTTATTTGCTTAATATTCATCCTATTAAAAAAAATGTAGTGTTATCCTACAGAAATAGCCTCAATTATGTGTAGTTCTGTTCTCATTCCTTCCGAGTATTATAGCCTTTTACAGTAAGAGACGAGAACAGTAAAATGGATTATTGCCCTTTGTTTCAATTCTTACTCTTCTTTCCCTGTTCTTTTCTGTCCTCAAAGCACAACTCAAGCCAACCATCAATTTAATAAAAACTAGAGAAACTAATTTCTGAATTATTTAGTCAATTGGATTGGTAAAAATCTGAGGTCCTTAATATTTTTTTCTGAATTGTTTCCACCCAGAATTCTCCAAATATATAAAACCCATCTATTTTCTGTACTCCATTGCACCTCTCTATTTGTTATCTTTTGGAGTTTTTCTTTTTGCTTTGTTTGATTTGAAAATCTATTGTAAAGATAGAACTGCTTTCTGCATATTTGATTGTTCTGTGACAGAATATTGTGTAAAACAGAATGATGTGACATACTGTAAAAGAAGATATAGTGCATATAAATTATGAATTCCTTAATGAGTTAAATCACCAAGCTAGACGCACTTCAGTGATTTTTAAGAAAATCATTATTACTGAAGAACCGATCAATGAATGTGCAGGTCTTTTACTGTCTGGAAAAAGAAAATAGTTTCAAATCTGTGACTTGAATAGAAGGATAATGCCACTTTTTTCATAACATAAGGTTTCAAATCTCCATTAAAACCATTAATATTTTCAGCCATAAAAACACATGAGGCAGCATAAAGTGGGTTTCAAATTATCACTGTCTAACTGAAAGACTTTTTCTTTTTACTAATCAACCACACTTCCCAATTCAGAAGTCCGACAATGAAGTATCTTGTTAAGGATATTTTATAATACTGGGAGGGTGAAGAATCATGTTCAGTCTTAGATCTCTTGTTGCCATGAAGCATATAACTCAGTAGGCTTGGATTTTTTTTTATTTTTAATGTAAGAGTGATTCTCATTTATGCTATAAGAAGACAGTCATGTTAATTAATGTTATATTTTCATACCATCCAGTCAGAAAGCGCAGCTATGCCTGTGGAAAAGTATAATAGCAATATAATTAGGATTTCTTCTAAGGAAAACATTGTAACAGACATCCTGCCATGCTTATGTTATTTTAATTGGATGTTTAGCTCAAGGGCGTTCATAATTTATCATAAACTTTAATGGTAATACAATCAGCTGGAAGGAAGCCATACTTATCTCCTTGATTACACCATATGAAATTAAATCCTAATTTGAACATCCTCATTTTAATATTCTTTTACTGACATGGCAAGAAGTGAAGACTTGGTTGACAAAGAGATCATGCTGTTCAGTTTCTCAGCTGGGTAATAACTCGATGTAGTACAAGTGTAAGAAAATTAAAAAAAAAACACATTAAATCTGGCCTATCATGCAGAAATCTCGCCAGTATGCAGACTGATGAAAAGCTTTTATGTCAAGGGGATGAAGAAGTATAACAGGAAGTCTTACTGTACTGATTTTGCCTGTTCTTTCTTTGGAAGAAATCAAACTTCTTGGGTGCTCCAGTTGTGTCATTAGTTCCCCAGTGGTAACTTCTGAGAAACCACTTTTAGGTCTACCAGCCACCAGAACCAGGATCCAGTCATTCCCAAATTTTGTGGAAGTTGTTACAAATTTTATGGTTAACCTTATTACAAGAATGATGGAGTATTTAATTAGTGGAGATAGAATAGAGAGTCTTGGTCCAAATTAGGTACGTGTGCTGGCACTTCTTTCTTGTTTAACATGAGAATTTAAAATGTGACTTGGCAATGTCTTTAAGTGTTCTCAAGATGTGCTTACCAAAAACGGAATAGCTCACTTTTCACCAGTCCATGTTTATTGTTTTGTTGTCCAAAGATGTTTAAAATCCTGTTTTAAGTATGTTAATGTGATGTGATATATGATGTGATACATTTTTTTACTAAATATATTTCTCTGGGAGAAGTTATTAACATTGCATTCTGTAGGCTTGATCTTCGTGGTGAGCTTGTGCTGACCCCTTCCAATGGGCCATTATGAGCTACCAAATTGTTTTTACCCTGGATCAGTAAGAATTCTCATTGCTCTTGTCCTTACCATCTTGGATATTCTTATTATCTGTGTGTTTAATCCTTTTAGCTTCATGCTAAGTTCTGATCTTCAATAATTTTAAAATTCACTAATTTTAATCTCCCTTAAGTACTTTTTTGCACACGTTTTCTGTTTCTCCGTTTTGCATCTGCTGACTTTCTATTTCTTTGTCCTAGTTAAAAATATATGTTTGATTTACCTTAATTATTATTTATAAATTATTCATTTTTTATTGTTACTGCATGACATGTTACGTTTCATCCATAAAGTAAATATTCCGAGCACTAGAAAAATCTCGCTGGAGGCAATTCTTAGTTCCAGTTTTAGAGGCTTTCCTCCCAGTACCCAACTCAGTCATCTGCTTCTGGCTGGGAAGGATAGAGCCTCCCCTCAGACAGGCAAAACCTGTGCATAGTGGGAATACAGAGCCTCACCACTGGATGAGTGAGCAAAGAGAACATAGAGGGAATTGGCTGATATAGTTGCCAAGCTACTCACCATGATTTTTGAAAAGTCATGGCAGTCGGGTGCTGTCTCTAAACTGGAGAGGAATGGATTTGATGGGTAGACTGATCAGTTGGTAAGGAATTGGTTGGATGGTGACATCCAAAGAGTGGTGGTGAACAGCTCAGTGTCCTGATGGAGGGAGGCCGGTGACAAGTGGTGTCCCTCTGGTGTTCATATTTAATGTGCTGTTTAATGTCTTCATCAGTGACAGACATCAGGATCAAGTGAACCCTCAGCAAGTCTGCAGATGGTACCAAGCTGAGTGGTGCTGTTGACACACCTGAAGGATGGGATGCCATCCAGAGGGACCCGGACAAGCTCAAGAAGTGGGCCCATGGGAATCTCATGGTTTAACAAGACCAAGTGCTAGGCGCCGCAGCTGCACCTGGGTCGGGGCCACCCTTGGTATCAGCACAGGCTGGGGAATGGACAGATTGAGAGCAGCCCTGGGGAGAAGGACTTGGGGGTGCTGGTGGGTGAGAGGCTGGACATGACCCAGCCATGGGCACTCACAGCCCAGAGAGCCAAACGTGTCCTGGGCTGCATCCAAAGCAGCGTGGGCAGCAGGGGAGGGAGGGGATTCTGCCCCTCTGCTCTGCTCTGGTGAGACCCCACCTGGAACACTGCATCCAGCTCTGGGGTCCCCAAAAAGATAACATGGCCCTTTTGGATCAAGTCCAGAGGAGGGCCATGAAGATGATCCAGAGTGATGAAGCATGTCTCCTAATGAGACAGAGAGACCTAGGGTTGTTCAGCCTGGAGAAGAAAAGGCTCCAGGGAGACTTTAGAACAGCCCCCAGTACCGGAAGGGAGCCTACAAGAAAGCTGGAGAGGTACTTTTTGCCAGGACATGGAGTGTGAGGAGAAGGGGGGAATGGCTTTGAAACTGAAGGATGATAAATTTAGATTAGATATAAGAAAGAAATTTTTTATAGTGAGGGTGATGGAACACTGCAACAGATTGCCCAGGGTGTTGGGAGATTCTCCATCCCTGCGAATATTCAGTGTCAGTGTGGATGAGGCTCTGTGCAACCTTTTCCACTTGAAGATGTCCCTGGTCATTGCAATGGGGGTTGGACTAGATGGCCTTTAAAGCTCCCTTCCAATTCAACTTATTCTATAATTCTGTAATTCCTTCTTATCTCATGTAGATAAAAAGATATGGCACCCAGATAGGGGCATTTCTCACTGGATCATTGTTTTTAATGATCCAAGATTACCACTCAACAGTATTTCCGGCTGTGGGCAACCCTTTGTCATAGCTCTAAGTCTCCCAGACCACTTTGATATAAATATAAATAAGTTAAGTCATGGCTGAGTGTTTAAACACACTTCAGTGTGTTTGTATAATCTATTTCAGAGAATCACACAAAATCAATCAGGTTGGAAAAGATCTTTGATATCATCAAGTCCAACCTGTGACCTAACAACACCTTGTCAAGCAGACCATGGCACCCAGTGCCACATCCAGTCTTTCCTTAAACACCTCCAGGGACAGTGACTCCATCCCTTCCCTGGGCAGCCCATTCCAATGTCTAATCCCCCTTTCTGTGAAGATCTTCTTCCTAATGTGCAGCCTAAACCTCCCCTGCCACAGCTTAAGACTGTGTTCTCTTGTGTTGCTGGTTGCCTGGGAGAAGAGGCTGACCCCCCACCTGGCTGGACCCTCCTTTAGACAGTTGTAGAGAGTGGTAAGGGCTCCCCTGAGCCTCTTTTTCTCCAGTGTGAACAGTCTCAGCTCCCTCAGCCACTCCTCACAGGACTTGTGTTCTAGGCCCTTCCTTCACCAGCCTTGTTACCCTATTTGTCTGTCTATCCTAACTAATATGAATCACACTCTTTTTTCCCCGTTGGATGCTGTCTTTCAGGAGTCCTGTACTCCAGCATGTCCATATCTTAACACCTAATCTACCCAACAGCTTTTGCGAAAAGCCAGATTTTGATGACAGTTTGACTAAATATGCGGACTTCAAAGAAAATCAAATAACTTTAAGGCTCTTAGAGTTCTAAACAAAAAGTCGGTGCTCTGCTACAGGTGTTGATCTTACGAGATTCCCTGTTTTTCTCTTAATACGTTCTTCCTTGTATGTCCTAGATAGTCACTAGTCCTGATCTGTTTCTCTTTTTTGTCTGCCTGTTTCCATTATCCTTTATCTCTTTTGATATCTCAGATTTTGTCAGTATGTTGGATTTATTACCAGAAAACAGGAAGTGAAACAACTTGTCCTGAGCTTGAAGCAAGGAGACTAGTCAGCTATTTAAGGTATCCAAAAGGCTTCCAGGTAGCTTTAGGTATCCAAAACTTTGCTTTCCCTAGAAGCATGTTTATATTGTCTGTCTTGCTAGATGGTTTTAAAAACATGTATTACCTCTGTCTCACATTCTTGGCTCCATACTTAGACCAGCACTGCTAAAGGATGGCAGTGAGTTTTTATCTGATGTTGCTTGATGAATATAATTTAAAATGGATGCTGCAGATTGAATTCCTGTTCTCCATCTTTAAAGGTATAATCAAGTATCCCTCCTATGCTAAGCTTCTATGTTTTTCAGTTATGTATATCTCTTGATAATGCTTATCCTTTCTTTATTTTTTGTGGGAAAATGTATCCAAGTAAGGCAAATGGACTAGGGAATTAAAATACTTAAAATAATAGTGACATATTGCTAATTATGAATAAACAAAAGCAGTCAAGGCCAGGTGTTTTCCTACACTATTTTTTGTTGTAGATGTTTAGGCATTAATGTAAACAAAATGTGTGATGTATGTAGACAGTTCATTTGTTTGATTGATGAAGTATTTAAACAGAATTTATGGTGTTACTTAATGGAAGTCACTTAATTGGAATGCTATTTTTTACACATCATTTCAACATTATCTGATAGTGCTGGAATATAAATTTGTACTTAATTGGCTATGCAAGCATTTCTTGAATTTTTCTTTGAATAATTAAAGGATTCAAAAGCTTCTTTAAAGGGTAAACCCAGCAGTTTTCTGAAGTGTGTTTGCAGTGGAATGATAACTTCTTGAGATTAAAAGAAAAAAGAAAATTGTAGCTGGTAAGCAGTAGCAAGGAAAACAAGCTGCATGCCTGTGCCTCAAAAAACCCAAAACTTTAGATGCATAATTACGGGTTGTATTGAAATATATAGAGAGTTATGGGATTTTTTTTCCAACCAGTCTCATTCTTTCTTGAGTTCTTGGCTCAATGACATTTTAAACAGTTTTTCTCATTTCAGTGCTTGAGGTAATTTTTATTAGTAATGTGATTTACTGTTAGGAGTTACAATTATTTCAGACATGAAAAGACTCCTTTCAGATGTGCCTATACTGAGGAGAAAATATCTCCAGAAATATCAGACAAGTGACAGCAAAGGCAAGTGCAGCATTCTGTTGTTTCTGCTGTACAGATCTGTTCAGATGAGAGGTCTGAACAAACTCTGTGTTGAGAAACTCACCAAACTCTTTCCTCTTTGGTTCCAGTCTGCAGGGATAGCAAACTTCAGTCTCCTGGCATTTCCGCCTGGGATCACTGCTGCTCTGGCTAGTGATCCTGGGCCACTTTTGGGTTGATCTGTTTAGTAGAAAATTTTGCTTTTTCATTAACCTAGTGCTTTTTTATTATGATTCCCTGTAGCTAAATCCCTCTATTCCAGCTATGTGAACATTCGTGGTATGGCTTAGTTTCCCAGGGAGAGGAGCTGGGTGTGGGTAAGACTTACAGTGGAGCAGTATTAAAAGCACACCATCAGTATTCACCTGCTGACGTAAATACAGTTTCTGACAAAGCAAGCCCTAAGTGCAGCAGTTCCCTGCCTCGTTGTTTTTACTGTTCAGAAGCATTTTGTTATCAGATATCTGCTGGTGCACTGCATTCTTCTATATGCGGCAGGATATGTTTTCTGATCTAGGAGTTCCTTCCAGTTTATCTGACCTTTCCAACTTTCGCATGGCTGTGGAAGTTAACTGATCCTCACCACTCCCCAGCGTGGGCTGCCATCTCATCTGTTCCCCCTTCTCACGCTTTCTGTTCTGACATTTTGAAATTACTCTTTCTTAGTAACTTCTATTCTCCACCTTCATGGGATTTTCAGATGACATTAGCAAACTGGTGTTTCTGCTCAGGTAGTACTTTAACAGCTCTACTTTGACCAAGAAATAAGAACTGAGTATTCTCATTTGACATTTGTCTGGTAGGTGTACATCCAGTCTTGTTAGCCAAAAAGAAATACTGTGTTCTCCGCAAGATGTTATACTGCACTGTTTATGGCATTACCTGTGTAATGCTAACAAATCAGCGAGCTTTTTAAATTGCATGGAAGTTCAGCTAAAGAAATTGCTGTTGGTGTAATTTTGTTTAACTGGATGTGTACAATACAGCTGTTGAGACCATGTATTTCATCTTCCGGTATGTTGTGCTCATGTGGTACAGCTCCCAGTGCATAATTCTGGGCATATATAGAACTTGTGGGGAGAAAAAAAGATACGTGAATAAGTGGAAGGCTATCTACTAAACACAGGTGAATTATTATCTTTTACTATATCTAAGTACTTTCCACTAATCTGCAGAAGAGTAACAGATTCCCAAGAAAAGAAGTAGGTGAAAAAATAAGTGTAAAATAATGGGAAAAAAGGGCAAATGAACAGAAGAAAGTAGCATCTCTTTAAGGCTGAGTTACTCAAAATAATTTTGAACTGTGGTATGAGTTTGCCTCTGCACACTTTCTGTATAGTATAGATCATATATTAACAACATAAAAAATATGCTGAATTGTCAGTGTTTCCAGTCTCCCAAAGTTTATATTTTTGTGAAAAACTTTTGGAGGTCAGGTGAAGATTCCTTAATATTGATTCTACAGTAGACATTTCTACCACTCTGTTCCTCTTCAAAGTATGGTTTGTAATATCAGTTTACTAATTAATATGGAATTGGAGGGCTGTAAAGTAATATAACTTAAAGAGGTCATGGAGATCATCTGGTTCAGTCCCTTGGTCTTCAAGCAGGATCAATTTTAAGACTGAAAATCAAGGTTCCATCAGGTTGCACTGGATTAGTATTACTTAATAAGTTCCAAAACCTCATGTTTTTGCTAACAGAAGCATTAGGGGGTGACAGACGTGATAGAATGCCTATCTCTGTGCCAAAGTAGTTTATATTAGGTAGCTCTTTATAAATAATTGTGATATAAGCTTAAAGGGAGAACTTTTTTGGTGCATGGCTTGAATACATAAATCTTCTGGTTACAGTAAGGATGATTCCATTATTTCTTTTAATATTTATGGAAGGTGAAGTTCTGTTTCCAAATAACTGTGGACTTTAGGAATTATAAGGCTGTTTGGTTTTGCTGTCTTGTATCAAAACGGATTTTGTGGAAACTTAGGTAAAACTGAGGGCAAAAAGCAATAAAAAAAATATTGACAAAAATATTTATTACTTTCATTTTAGCCTCAAATTTTAGTCTTAAACAGTAGTACTATTAAAGACTCCTAGAATATGAGGAAAAACCTTTTGTGTCCCAATAGCTGACTTCACTTATAAATAATAGCTCACAGCATTTCCCTTTTATAGACTATAATAATAAATACACTAGAATAGAAAACTCAAATGATTGTTTTCACTTAGAATTTTTCATTTACTCAGGAACGTGGCCAACCTGTGAAGCAAAGAAATACTGAAGTTTAGCTCAGCACTTACATCTCAGTGTTTGTAGCCCTGAAGCTTGATTTTTTAAAATAGTTTTTTCAGAAGAATTAGAAATTAAAATGGCTTTTTCTCAAAATTTTCTTCAATGCTTGAATTGGTGAGTTACTTCAAAAGTAAGGATACTTAGGACTGAATCAGTTAAGAAAGACCTTTTAAGCTTCTGCTGAGCAAAGTAAGATGTACATTTTCTGTAGTGGGTAACGGGTTTAGTAAGGCATGCTGGTTCTTCAGGAAGATTGATTTTTCCAGGGGAAATCATAAATACCAGGGAACCATTTGTGTTCAGACTGTTGTAGTTTGCAGGTTGCTCATCTCCTAGTAAGAAGAATTACGTCTTGTAAAATATCACTACAGTATTAGGATTTTTCATAAGACAGGGGCCTCATACTTTCTATAGCTAGTGGTGTTATTGGGGCAGGGGCTTGCAGAGGACTGCTTTCTCTTGCTGTATGAAATTGTCCTCTCCCAGTCTTTTAAGATTACACAGAGTACTTGAAGCATAAGGGCTGTAGAAACACTAATTTTTTATATTGCACTGCAGAAGAAAATCTCCCCAATTCTTCATTCAGCAGAAGAGATTTCATGCACTGAACATGGCAGGTTTCTGAGTGGAGCAGGTTACTTTCCCATGTCAGGCGATGCGACAGGAGTGCAGATGGTATGCTTAGCATCCAAACTGGTATCAGCTGGTATGATAGGAGTGAAGTCGTCACATGAAGCAGGCAGCACAGCCTCAGGGCATTACAGGGTGTTAATTCTGTGGCTTCAACTTTGCTTGGTTAGCGTGAAGTGGGTCTGGATGGACAAAGATTCTCAAACATGTACCAGGAGATTGGTCTGAACAAGTGAAAAACAGAAAGGATACACTACACTGTTTTTTTAGGAATGGTTCTAGCCAAGTGTGAATGAACTACTGTCTCACCTTCGAACTATCATAAACCAAGCTACTCTCTGCTGTAACGCTCTGAAGAGTTCCAGCCTTTTTACTGTGCCGAGTATATCCATGCTAAAAAGTGTTCACCATGCTAGCTGCCAGTGTTTGGATGTTTTCTTTAGAATGTGGGTATTTGTAGGAGGGAAGGCTTTTGGGATAAGCTAAATGTAAACATATGAACACTGCTGAGTAGGAATGAAAAGGACACAATCTTTGTTGGTGTAATAAAAGGGAAATTTCTCAGTAAAAATTCCTTCTGGGGCCATCCTGTAAAGTGGGGTGTGTTGCTAGTTCAACTGTGATACTACCCACAAGGTACCCAAAAAAAGCAAAATTTCCAGTTTCTATATAATTTGTATATGTGGAATCAGCATTTGTGCTGCTTATGCACTTAAGAGAATAATTACAGTATTCAAATCATTGGTCAGATGTACAAATGCATGAGTCCACATTTTAGAAAAGTTTATCATTAAACAGATATACTACTTTATGCCACAACACACAGAGAAACAATGCAGAAACTATGATTAGTCATCAAATCACTTTTTCATATTTTTTTTCCGTAACCCAGAGGGTAGAATTTGATATTTCTGTCTAAATATATAACCTTTAAGACTTTCTCCAGTTTTTTCGGTTGCATGTATTGGAGGCTAATATTTGACTCATTTAATATTTTTGCCTCTATATGGCCAAATGTGTCACATAGTGAGAAGGGGACAGATTGTGAAATAAAAGTTTGCATACATGTGTAATGTAATAGAGTTAATTGTAACTTTCACTTAATTCGATAAATAATTCCATAGGCACACTAAAACTTTAATTATTCTTATTTTGCTAACACAAAAATTTGGTTTTTAATGTTATGGTTCAATAGTCATCATAAACTACCTTCAGGTCTATGGTTAAGGGCAAGAGGTTGGCAAAGTAACTTCCCTCTTCTTTTGCTCCTTGATGATTAAGCATTTTCCTCAACTGCATTTTTAAAAAATATATGTTTTGTAGGAAGAAATATTGGTAAATGCTCTGATGCATTGCTGTGTATGAGCCTTCAGAAAGGTTTAGTGTCTTGCATTGAAGATGTGTTGTTATAAAAGATTATGTATTACTTTTGTGGTCAAATTTTGCAGTATTTTTAATAGATAGTATGAATTCTGTAAATAATACAGCATGTACATAAAAAGCTAGTGATTCTTATAGAGTCTACTTGATGCAGGTTATGGCTAACTAGTAGACCATAATGTAATGTGTCTTATTTTAACAATGGAGTATTTTAGTGACTCGATACAAATGCTGAAAGAATTATTAATTAATTATCTTAAAATTTGTGAAATACCACTTATTAATCAACTCTTCATCTGTCTCATACTGTATGAGACATGGGAAGAGTATTTGGTTGTACAGGGAGCTGAGGCACCCTTTGTTGTTCATTGGAACTGGAACTGTTACTGATTTCTTTGTCTGTCTACATTACCCTGGTGCTCCTACTCCGAAGGCTGGTTTGTTCCAAAGGAGGGGGTTAGTAACCCCAGGCAGTCCAAACCTGAGGAGGCCAAAAGACTGTCACCCTACCTTCCTTAAATCTGTTGACTATTAAAATGCAGCCTTTTCCACAATTGTTTCACTTAGATAATGCCCAGGGTAATTTAAGACATTTTTCTTTTTCCTTCCATGCATGCTGCTGTCCTTGTATACCAGAGCTGTTTACTTTGTCTATTTACAAGCTAAATTAGAAAAGTCCTGACAAGTTTCTTTTGCACTGATTTGGTCCACGCATTTGATAAAGATGCAGGTCCAGAATTGTGTGAAATTGTTTGCTGTGTCTTTCCAAAATATTCTGACTGATGCAACACAAAGTTTTGTTTCCCTTTTCTGTAGAGGATTCACACTGAATTTTCATAATGTCTTCATGTCACCTTACTGTCCGCTAATATTCTTACATTCTCTTTGGATGTCAATTATTTCCAGTTTAAAAAGTCGTCTTTCCTAAGATACTTAGTCACTTACCTCTAACAACACGGGTATAGGATTACATGTGTTATTTCATTATAATGACTTAATTTCTGTAAGTTCTTAATTTCCACATTCTCTGACTCTTGCGGGTTGTCTTCTCTTATTTAGTCATAATGTCCTTGACTTTGTGCCTTGAGCAGTGTCCAAGATTTTGTGCCAGTGTCACTAGGTACAATACTGCTCCTCAGAAGCTTCTGTAGTAACTTCCCTCCAAACTTATAATTTGCCACTTGTACATAACTTGTTATTGCTTCTCTGTTATCTAGTTCATATGCACTTCATAATTCCAGTCTTAATCCTTATCTTCTCCAGGTTGATAGTATTTCTCAGAGCACCAAAACTGACTTGCAAATCTGTCTTCTTGTTCAGAAACTGATGATTACCTGTAGTTTAGTGTTGCGTTTTATTATAGTACGTATTGAGACCATCCTAATGTGCCTACAGACACCTGAAATTTTTTTAAGCACTCAACTTGCTGCTGTTCAGCAAAACAGTATCATCTCAAACACAGTAGATTTACATGTGTACTTCATATGGATGAAATGTCCCTTGAACTCACTGAAAGTAGTGAATAAATCCTCATCTTCAGCAGAGCTAAACTCTAACGAGCAGAGGGAAGAAAGACCAGGAATAATTCCTGTTCAGCTTATTTCTACATTTATTAGAAGTCCAGTTTGGATAAAATGGTAAAACAATTTAGTACTACTGTGGATTTAAGAAGAGCTTGAGTGGATGGAGGATTATATTTTATGTCTTCTCTGTTAAATGGGAGGAACTGTTCTTAATGCTCAAAGAAAAATTGTGTTAATTTAAAAAGCACTATTTACATTCACTCTTTTAATATGTGATAGTCTTGCAATAATGAAGTTGGTTGGTTTGGGCTTTTGTGTATATGTAATAAGAACTTTCCCATTTTATTACATCCGTAAATCACTGCAATTACAATGATTTCAGAGCTTGCAATGCAAATTACATGTGCTTGCGTATTAGCTGTTGTACTTCTCTGACATGATAATAAAGCATTGCCTTTTTCTTATTTCTTTCTTATAATTTTTTTAATTCCTCCTTGTACTTCAGAGTTCCTCAGAGCATGATTAGATTGTTAGTATTTCTTAGCAACTTCTAGTTTCAGCTAGCATGGAGAGAGGCAAGCAGAAGTCCTTGCCAACTGTTGAATTAGTTGTGCTCTAAGAATCATTCAGAAGACAGCAAACTATTCAGAAAAGTCACAGAGTCATGCAATATGAAAAGATAAAATGTTGGGCCACCATGTATTAATTGAAGACAAATTTTCCCATTCACTGCTTTCAGTGAACGTAAAATGGTTGTATCATGTCACACTAACAGTTCATTTGGCAAAATATTCTCTCTCTGCAGTAACTGGTAGGAGAAGCTGAGGCAGGGGTGCAGAACAACAAGGAAATATTGTGGTATGTCTTCAGCTGGGCCTCCAGGAGTTCTAGATAGCAATGATTGCAGTCTCCCACTAAGTTGTTGCCTTGCTCTTTAAAGTGATGCGAAGTTTTACCATCAGCAGCTTGCTGTGCCAGTAAAATCTGTGCTTGAGCGATGGGATTATTTCCTTTCCTGTTTCTGAGTCTTGAGTGCATCTCTGTAAGTGTCATAGTTCTTCGTGTGAGAAGAGATGGTGACCGTTCCTATCCATTTTTCTTACGGTACTCACTTACTCTGACTTCATTGATCTCGGGGTTCGCCCTCTTTGGATTACTCCCTCTTGCCCTAGTTATCTGTTTATTTAATTATTCACATGTGTAATTGCGGGGTAGTCTTGGTTAGTACCTTTGTACTCACTGTGCATGGTGGTTGATGACAAACTCAACATGACCTGAACATGTGCACTCGCAGCCCAGAAAGCCAATGGGATCCTGGGCTGCATCCAAAGCAGCGTGGCCAGCAGGGCGTGGGAGGGGATTCTGCCCCTCTATGCTGCTCTGGTGAGACCCCACCTGGAGTACCTGTTCTGGTGCCCCCAACATAGGAAGGACATGGGTCTGTTGGGGAAAGTCCAGAGGAGGCCACGAAGTTGATGAGAGGTACAAAGACAGGCTGAGAAAGTTGGGGCTGCTCACTCTAGAGAAGGGAAAGCTGCACGTAGACCTCATAGCAGCCTTCCAGGGTCTGGATGCCAGAGAGCAACTCTTCAGGGACTGTATTGATAGAACAAGGAGTAATGGGTGCAAAATGAAAGAGGAAGAACTTAGGCTAGATGTTACAAAGAAATTCTTTCCTGTGAGGGTGGTGAGACGCTGGAACAGGTTACCCAGGGAGGTTGTGGATATCCCAACCCTGGACACTGTTTAGGGCCAGGTTGGGTAATGCCTTGAGCAACCTGGTCTAGTCGAAGGTATTCCTGCTCATGTCAGGGGAGTTGGAACAAGATGATATTTAAGGTCCCTACCAACCCTTAACATTCTATAATTCTATGTTATCAATTTCAGATGGGATGATATTGACAATGTGCCTGGCCACAGTGTTCAAGATGCTGGTGTGCTATGGACACAACCATATAATGAAGTTTCTGATTCACGCTAGACTTGTCCTCATGCCATTTCCTTTTCCTTTCATCACTACTGAACCTTCATGTGACATCTGCACAGAATTGCATACTGTGTAACTAGGTTCTCTTAGAGTTCTGACAGCTTGCACACAGTCAGACATTCTTCAGGTAGAGTTAGGATTGTGTTCCTCATGTATACTTTGCATTTATCTACACAGAATTTAATCTAGCATTTTATTACCTTGCCATTCAAAATCATGAAAACTTTTGCAGGAAGGTTTACTCTTACTATGCTGAATAGTTTTAATTTACAGTCAATAAATCTTGCCACCCCCCAAACCCACCTACTTTGCCAGATAATTTATGAGTTCATTTTTCAATTCAGACTCTCACACAAATCCATCTTCCAGGAAATTTAATCATCCTTCCCTTTGCCTCCTGGGCTTGACTGCCTTGCTTAGAATTTTCAAAGCAAAGTTAGGATCAAATTGAATTGCTTTCATTTAGATGTTAATAAGTTGAGTTGTAAAAAGACATTTTTTTCCTGCAATATTGAGAACAAATTTCTGTACCAAGATTATAACAGGCTGTCTTCAGGACGTGTTGATGCTTTCAGTGTCATGTTTGTTCTATTTTCTCCAAATTGGGATCTGTTAAAAGTTTTCAGTAATGTAATTGAAAATGGATTAGTACAGTTTTGCATATGTGTGATAATACTTCATTACTGAGTTGACTCAATTTTTTTTCATTGCTACTTTTAATCTGCTGTGGATTATCAAAAAGCGAAATCATTAGTGTATGGAGTATACCTTCTCTCTGTAATTTCAGTGGAGCATATCAAATAAACCTAGGCATCTGAAAGTAGAATGTGTGAAAAATGCAATGTTTATGTCATAAGAATATTTCTGTTAAATAAGTAAGTCAAGGGTTACAGAAGAATTTGCACAGTTGGAGGACAGCATTTAGCTTTGCAGCAATAATTTGTCATCTGTTGCAAATCTTTTGGATGAAATGCATTTTACTACTTTTCATAAAACTTTCATGCACTTCAACATGAGAAGTCATGTACTTTAAGTGGAATGTGTTAAGGTGTTAATGGTTGTATATGTGTAAAGTTAATGGTAGTTTCATTTATACTCAAATAGCATTCTTCATTAGATAACTTAGAAAAGTAAGCCAGGCTTTGTGAACAAGGATGTTAATACCATTTAGCACCCAAACCACCTCCCCTTCCTTCTTTTGTTTCAACATTACACATTTTCTTTATTTTCCTTTAGAGGGACCTTATTATGAAATTCTAGGTTTGAAAATCATGGCTTCAGCTTTTTACAGAAAAAGTGGACAATACAAAACCACAGTCACCTTGCAGAGCTCACAGCATACAATTTTAAGTAAAACAGACCAGGAAGGAAGTGTAACTTATAACTGGAGAGCTGGAAATCTAGCCAGATCAGGTGTTCTTTTTTCGTTATTCAAAATGTAAGTTGTAGGGGGAGAAGAGAAAATTGTTTTTCCAAAGAGCAAATATCATCACCAAGCCCTTTCCTAGACACTGTTTTCCCTTTCAATCTCTACTCCACCTGTCCTGCCAGTGTCCATCTCTAGTTCTCAAGGAAGCCATATTTGAGTTTTTCCAGCACTTCTAGTTAAAACACTAACAGGCCTGATGATGTTGGCTCCTGTTTTCTGTGATTACAAGGAAATTACCCAAACCCTCATGTCCCTGCTTCATCTCATCTCATCTCATCTCATCTCATCTCATCTCATCTCATCTC
>NW_024581072.1:1261549-1281478 GCF_017639235.1 Corvus kubaryi | reverse complement strand
TCATCTCATCTCATCTCATCTCATCTCATCTCATCTCATCTCATCTCATCTCATCTCATGTAACAAGCAAAATACCCGCATTCCAAGACAGAATAAATGTTCTTGGACAGATTTAGATAGGAATTCTGTGAATAAGGGGTATTTGAGTAATGTTTTAACTTCATATGTTTTTCAACATTCATTTTCACTTTAATTTAACAGAGGTACCTGTTTTATTAGAGGTAAATTTAACATAGCTGAGGGTATTTCTCAGAATGTGGCTGTTGCTTTTCTAGGTGTTACATGACTAGCCTCAAAAATTTTAATCTGAGTAATACTAGCAACTGTGTTTGCTCAAGCCAGAGGCATTTGGTGTCTGAATGAGATGGAGGGGTACTCTAGAAGTTTTGTATTAAAGTTCTGCTTTTCTAAATGTGACAATGGTTATGTCTTGTACGTGTTAATGAATTTTAAATAGCTTTCATGATTCTTAGCCTTGTTAGGTGTTATTTTACATTTATTGCCCTATTCTTAATATTACTTCCATTAACAAAACTTCTGTTCTTGAAAGAATTGAAGTAAAATGAGCTAAATGTTTTTGAGTCTGAGATACTGTGCAATCAGAACTTACCTCTCTTGATTTCTTCAGTGTATAAAAGACAAACTTCAATACCCATCTCAGAATCTGATTACAGCTCAAGCTTACAGCACATTTTTGAACAACATTTTCTATCTAATTCACACATTTTCCTTATGTATTAATTACAGACCAGTCTGTTTGCAGATAAAAAACCCCAGCCTTTTCTCCTTTATCTGCTAGTCATGGGAAATAATTCTGTATCTCTGGAGTTAGTAGGTGTTAGCTTAGCAAAGAGCAGTGGATTTTGAATATATTTATGATGTTAATATTTTACTACTCCATATAATTTCCCATTTAAGAATAAATACTCATCACATTAATAATGAGCTAAGTTGTCTTCTAGGGAGGAAACTGAGTCAGAGATAGTTTTATGATTTGCTTGTAGTTTAGTTGTCAGCACAGAAAGTATAAAGGCCAGGTATTTTATATCCTAGACCTGTCAGCCATAAAATGCATCTCTTCACTATATCACAATTACTAATTTGACAGAAGTAGAATGTCTTTTCTTACTACATAAAGAAATTGGAAACCACTATCACAATCAATAGCTTAATTGACATACTCTCTTGTATGTGTACCTGACAAAACATATATTCCAATGGTTTTATTTCAGTTATTGGATTCTCTTGTCAACATGAAAAATAAAGTTTGCTAAGGCTATTCAGTTTTTGAATGTTAAGCAGCACTATTTGCATGTATCAGTACCATCAGCTTTGTGCTCCATAGACACAAATCCAGGGTGCTCTTTAAAAAATTGTGAATGTTGCTAACAGATCCTTTCATTAAGGATCTGTGCTAATTAGGGTTTAGATTTTGGTGAAGTCAGTGGTTCATGCATAGTACATATGAAGTCAGAAATATTACCCACAGACTTATGCCTAAGCATTTCCTTTAGTTCTGCAGTTGGACAAAGTAAAGATCAACCCAAGATACCTGCTCTTCTGTTTAGACAGAGGACAGTATTTGCTCACAGTGAACACTACTGAAACTCAGACGAAAACAATGTAAATATTTTCTACTGAATGCTTTAAAGTTTTATGCCTAAAAATAACCCTGATCTGTAAGGATTGGTAATGATGCCAGTGAGTCCTTTTTTGGGTAGCAGCACTTCAACTTAATGTCTCTTTCCCCCTACACCCCTCTCTCTCTCTTTCTAGATGCAGCAGTTGTTCCACGAAAACTATGAACACAACCGCAAGGGTTACATTCAAGATCTTCACAACAGCAAGATTCACACAGCCATAACACTTCATCCGAACAAAAGACCAGCCTACCAATACAGGCTGCACAATTACATACTGAGTCGCAAAATTTCCGAACTGCGCCATCGGACCATCCAGCTCCATCGAGAAAGTGTCCTAATGAGCAAGCTCAGTAACACTGAAGTAAATAAGGAAGATCAGCAACTGGGAGTGATGCCATCTTTCAATAATTTCCAGCCACGTGAAAGGGATGAAGTAATTGAGTGGGAGTTCCTGACAGGAAAGTTTCTTTACTCAATGGTGGAGAACCAACCACCCCGGCAGAGCCTGAGCAGTGTCCTGCGGGCTGCACTGGATGATACGGTAATGCAAGTCATGGAAATGATAAATGAGAACTCCAGATCTAGAGGAAGGCTCATTGATTTCAAGGAAATACAGTATGGCTACCGCAGGGTAGACCCTCTGCATGGAGTGGAGTACATCCTGGATTTACTGCTTTTGTACAAAAGGCACAAAGGAAGGAAAGTTACAGTTCCAGTGAGACGCCATGCTTACCTTCAGCAATTGTTTAGCAAACCTTTCTTCAAAGAAGCAGAGGAGCTGGATGTAAAAAGCTTGCTGGAGGACACCAACACTGACACTCAATCTTTCTCTTTCCTTTCAAACTCTTTAAAGATTTTTGCCTCATCATTCCAAGGCACCAAAGACATTGGGGAACACAGTGACAAGAAAATACATATTCTTGTCCCTATCACAGGAAGATTTGATACTTTCTCAAGATTTATGGATAACTTTGAGAAGACTTGTCTGATTCCCAGACAGAATGTAAAATTGGCAATAATTCTCTTCAGTTCTGAGTCAGGCCAAGACTCTAGCAAACACATAGAGCTATTGAAAGAATACAGCATTAAGTATCCCAAGGCAGATATGACCCTGATTCCAATGTCAGGAAAGTTTTCTAGAGGTTTAGGTCTTGAGATGGCCTCGTCTCAGTTTGACAATGACACTTTGCTGCTGTTCTGTGATGTTGATCTAGTATTCACATCAGACTTCCTCCAGCGATGCAGAGATAACACTATTCAGGGAGAACAGGTTTACTACCCTATCATCTTCAGCCAGTATGATCCAAAAGTAATATATGGAGGCCATCCTCCAGCTGACAGTAGTTTTGTTTTCACAAAAAGAACTGGATTTTGGAGGGAGTATGGATTTGGAATTACCTGTATTTACAAAAGTGATCTACTTACTGCTGGTGGATTTGATACCTCGATTCAAGGCTGGGGACTTGAGGATGTAGACCTCTTTACTAAAGTGATAACATCTGGCTTGAAGGCTTTCAGAAGTCAGGAAGTAGGAGTTGTCCATATTTTTCATCCTGTTCAGTGTGACCCAAATTTAGATCCGAAACAATATAAAATGTGTTTAGGGTCCAAAGCAAGTACATTTGCCTCTGCCATGCAGCTCGCTGGACTCTGGCTACAGAAACATTTGGGTGTCAGGTACAACTGGACTCTCTCCTGACAGCTTAGCCTATTTGGCCTTTTTTGGGGAGTTTACCTCATTGCTATTATTTGATTTTGCTGTCATAGTTTTAAACTCCCTCCTTGTAGTCTTCCAAAGACTTTTGACCTCAAACAGGATGACCCTGCTGTTCACTGATGTTTCTTATACCTACTGAACTGGTGAGGTGAATTCCTTCATATTTCCTTTATTTGAAATTCAGTCTAGTTATGGAAATCATACAAGTCCATGGAGCATATCCATCACACGAGACTGTGTCAGAAGAACATTGTTTTTCAGCTTTTGAATTCAGTATCATCTTTGTTTCATTTCTCAGATTTGATGTGATACAAATATTTACTGGTGAAGGTACCACAAAAGTGCTTTATGCTTCTTCTGGGGATGGAACTCTCTAAGATAAACTTGAGTTTTATAATTTATATGAGGACTTATATGTATAAACGCTACTTTTCTTCATCTTTAGAATTTTTAAAGTAAATGAATAACTATAATTGTACTTTTATTTTTTAAAAGAAAAGAGTAAAGCTGAGGAGCTACTTGCAAATACAACTGGTACTGGCTACCAAGGTCCTTAAATGTCTTATTATTAAAACAAACTCCTCATTGTTATTCAGTCGAAGTGTAAATGAACTTTATTTTCACAACAAACAGGATGTAGTCAAATGCTCGTGTACACTTTGAAGATTTTTGAGCCAACATCCTTCATTTGCAGGCAAGAAGAAACTATGACTCAACATGGTCATTTATGATAAAGTGCAAGCATACAGTATTCTTATTTTGAAACACATAGTATAAGTTGCTGTTTCTCTTTTTAGAATGAGTCTCTAATACATAATTTTCTTTTACATTCCTTTCATAAGGCTGCACTTCAGTGTTAAAAGTTAAAGCTCTATTTTTTTTTTTTTTACATTTTCCATGAATATTGATACTCAGTAGCAACTTGTTGTTAAAATTAAAGTAACTGTAGAATAATTATTTAAGTTTCAAAATTTACTATTGCTGGTCAAGTTCCTTGCCAATATATTTATATTAGTGGAGGTTGTAAGACTGTGTTCAGATTTGTCTCTCCAAACAGCCTGAAGTTGTTATATTGTGGATTCATGAAGTATTTAAAGTAATACCAACAGGAGAAATAATAAAATAAATTTCTGTATTTTAGAGACATGTTTATATAGGGATATATGTGTGTCTGTGTGTGTGTGTGCGTGTGTGTATATCCCTATATATATAGATATATAGAGAGAGTAATTTCAAAGTATGTTCCGCTTTTCAGTTCAGACAGTGATTTGTTACAATCTTTGTTATTTTTGCCACATGCTTGGAACATTTCATGTTATACTGTGGTAAGAGCTTAGAGATATTCAGGAAACCATCAGAATTCAGCTAAACTTAAATTATTACAGTGGGTACCTCTAATAACCTCAGTACCCTTGATTTCAAACTGTATTTCAAACATAGCTGGGCAAGAAAAAGCTTTAAGGTTTTCAGCTGTAACTGACTGCTTCTGTGTTTCCTTAAAAAAAAAACAACAAAAAAACAAACCCAAAACAAGAAGAGATTGGAATTCCTGGCACATCTGTTTGTGTGAGGATATCCAGATAATTTCCTAAGGCATGAAAAGGGTGTGTAGGTCATTTAACATCTGTTATCTGTGGTTCTCTGTTCTAGACTTACCATGCAAGGAAAAAGGCAACCCTGACAAGGATTGAGTAAACTCAGTATTAAAGGGCTGACCCTAGTTTGTTGTGTGCTTTAAAAAAGGCTATTCCGTTGCCTTGGAGAAGGTAGTGATTGTGGTAGATGACAACAGTGAGTGTAATTCATGTTCATACCAGCCCTCCTCAAGCAGAGCTCTGGGCTTGTTATTCTCCTGGAGGCTCTTGCCTTCCTAGCCTAGTCTTGTTAGCTCAAATGTCTGATGAAAGAAAAATTCAGTATCACTTACAAAATAATTCCTGGAAATTTTTCTTCAACTTGAGTGCAAAAGTCACACTTTGTTCATTAAAAAAGCCAAGAACAAGGAACATATGATTTATTTGATCAATCTCAATTAACCAATGCAACTCAGATTGTAAATATCAAAAACCAATTGCCTGTTGATAAATGTTTGTGCTGATTTCACAAACAAGAAAAAACCTAATGACTTGCAAAGACATCTAAGGAAATCATTGTCTGCTGGGATGTATTCCAGTACTTATTTCAATTGCTTAACTTAGTGGCCAGAAAGTATTTGCTCAGCTCAAAGTAAAATAGTAGATTAGAACAAGCAATGAAACCAATCATTCAGTGGGGATAAAGATGTATACAGAGGGCTTGCAGGATCAGGTCCTACATTATATAAGCAAAATGCTAGTATTTACCAGTACAAATATTTATTTAGTGTCTTGACTGATTCATTTGTTTATATGATGAATTACTTTGTTAAAAACCTGATTATAAATGTTTATTATGAAATGTTGCATTGTCTTTTGAAATAACTATCCTGAGATAACTTGAGAACTTGTGTTAGTTTGTCTAAGGAATAATATGCCTTCTAAGGAGATCATATTAAAAGAAAAAAAAAAGCACAAAAGTGTTAGAGTAATGTTATGTATGCATAGATTAAGATGGGAATATCTGTGTTAATCAATTGTTTGCTTTTGTCTAGTCTGAATCATAATCTTGATTGTAAAATGAAATTTCTATGTATATAATGTCCCTTTGTAAATGCGTGACAAGTGAATTCACAATAGAACATATCAACCAATTTTTCCCCAAACCTCCTTCCCCTGGGAATAGTTTTCCTGGTTTCATTGCTGGGAAGTGGGTGGTGAACTGCTTACACTTTGGCTTTTCAGACACTGCCAGTCTTAAAAAAAAAAAAATTCAGTACTCAGAAACCTCAGAAATGCCCAAACCATCACATCATGGCATGTTTTCCCATTCACAGTACTTAATTTAACAGAGCATTTGCATCTCCTGGGTGAACAAAAAACATCAGGTTTTCCAAGACTTGATGAGGATACTCTGCATCAAGGTACTGGTTCTTAAGCTGAAGAAAGGCAGAGGGCCAGGGGGAGGTGTGAGACTCAGCCACGGGAGTAGGCATCTTGTGCCCAAGTCATCCCTGTGCTGCCACCAGTGCTCCTGGTGCCTTTCCTTGGAGCTATGAACTGGCAGCTCAAGCCAGTGCAGGAGAAGAGCTGTGCTTGCTGCCACCAGCTGCTCTTGAGAAGCAAAAGGGCCATTTTAATCAGGGCTTGGGAGAAATGAAAGGAGGACACCAAACTGAGGATTCATTGAGTCGGGTGGCAGGTTGTCTTGTGCAGATCATGTTTCTGCCTGTCCCCAGGGGAAAAGAGAGCCTGGTCCCACACCTCTTCCCTGTTTGCTCTCAAGGGGCATTGAAGGAAGGTGCAAAACCATCAGTCCTTCCACTTTGTGGGGCTTGTGGTGCTGCATTGTGTGCTTGGGTCCTACCATATCATGGGACATGTGGGGAAAAAAGGTGCCATATGGTCTTCCCAAAAAGCAGTACATGGAGTGGCACCTTCTGCACTCACGAAAAACCAGTTGTGCACAAAAGTGCCTTCTGGAGCCTTTGCTCTACTGTGTACTTGACAGTGCCTCTTGCAAAAAATTACAGTACTGCTAAAATGACTCATAGGAGTGTAGCGCACATCCTCAGTACCTGTGGAGAGTTGCAGGCAGCATGAGCTAAAAACCACTTCTTCTAAACAGAGGCAAATAAGCAATTTTAACTTCTTTTGATGGCTTAACTAATCACTACAATTACTTCTTAAGATGTAGTTTGCTACATCAAACATTTTGCTCCAAAGAATGATGCCCTCTTTAAGATACAGAAAAATCCCACTTGTGTAGTCTATATTCTATTTTCCTGCAACTTGAAATCATTTAAAATTTATGGAAAAAATAAAAAGGACTAAAAATTGGTGAGCCACTGACTGGGGGAAAGGTTTATATTTCTGCTCTATTTTGAAAAGAGAAACAAATCAGGAGAAAAAAAAATTCTGTGGTAGATACACACAAAAATTAGCCATGATGTTACAGTACCAGTGGTAATTATGGTCCTAAACGGCAGGAAAATGAGATGTTTCACTAAGTCTATCTATTTACAAGAACTGAATATCACTGAAGGTCATAGTCTGTTGTACATCTGTAAGTAATACATATAGTCCACTTTTAATTCTTTCATTTCTTAGAATAATTTTAATTTTCTTCTGTCAGCATTCATTCACTTGATTAATAAGATGGCTTGTCATGACTCACTCCAATTTCGTAATTTTCTTTTTTTTGGATCTTCCCATTTACAGTGTGTATTACTACAGAATTGAAACTTTTTGAGCTAGCATGGTAGTTCTGTTACAGTTTTATGATTTCACTGCCATACATAACTGCTGGACAAGAATATTTTAGTGAGTGAGTTGCCAGTCCTACTTCAATTTGTTTCCATTTGCCTGTCACTGTAAGTTAAAAGTGTTCTTAATATTATTACTTCATTTCTTCCTCTAGTCTTCTTCATACTAGTATTGCACCAAAGCAAGGAAATGCAAGAACTTTGTAATGGTTACATCTGGGAAAATTAACAGAATCTGGGGATTTGCTTGAATGATCTCCTTTTTTTGCCTTCAAAAAAGGCAAAAATTACAACTTACCAGTTCTATAATTTTAATGAAAGAAATAATGGTTATTAAGATGTAAGACAGCACATATATTAGTGACACCCTACAAACTGTTATTTTACATCCTTATTTTCTAGTCACCTTCTTATTCAACAGATGTTTGCTATTTTTAGGAACTTTAAAGATAAATTAAAAGCATCCTTGCTGATTGAGTATTTACTTAGTGTTAATGGAGAGCTTAACCATGTAGGCAGAGATCCTAAGATGTACTGTATACTGTAAGCTGCTGAGTTTTGTTTCTCTTGTAGGGCTGGAGGGAAGGTCTCCTCAGCTCTGCATAACATGCCTGCAGTGTGGTAGTGTTCTTCACAAATCAGCCATGTCTAGCAATGATTTTAAGCTACTGCAAAGTTATGGGCATAGCATCCAGCTTCATACGGCAGGCAAGATTTACTGGACAAGATTTATCTAAACACATGAGAGACAGATCTTCAGATTCAGAGGCTGGTGACATAATCAGGTGGTAGACAAGTGGATTAAGTACATCTCCTGCTGCAACATCTGGGTACACCCACTGTAAGCACCCCTTTAAAAAGGACACTCCAGGAATGCAATGGGTTCAATGGGTTCACCTAAAAGAGGTGTATTCTAGCTAACATTGGTGCCAAATGCTTTTACTTAGAGCAGGTAAATTGCCTTTAAGTAATTTCATTTTAAAAAAAAAAAAAGGAAAGAATAAAATGAATAATTTTAAAAGTGCTTGTGCTTGAGATTATTAACATTGTTACTACTGGTTATTTGGGAAGACTTCATAACTCGCTCTCACTCTTGATTAGGGTAATAATGGAGCAATAAACTCTGCTTATTTTTCACATCTCTCCATACGCCATTAGCTAGAGAAAAGATAACTAAATGCTTTGAAGATGGTGGTCGAACTGTGAGTGACCAGAGAGAGAACTGCTGGGTGTAGTTCAACCTCGAAACCAAAACTTAGACCTGCTACCAGGTAAGGACAATTTCAGCATAAGAAGCAGAAGCCTGAGTTTGTGCAAGGCATCATGGCATCTGGGATGCACTTTAATGCTTAGTGTGTGGTATCTAGGAGCAGGCACAGTGAAGTCTGAATACAGTGCTACCAGCTCTTGAAGAAGTGAAGAATGCAGTAAAAAATGTTTCATAGGTGACAAGATAGATAGTAAAGATTTAGATCCAGATGGGTGTTTGTCTTCTTTTATTTTCAGGGAGTGGAAGATAAAACTTCTTTTAAAGAAGAACTCTGCTTTACTTTCTTCCTGAAAGCTTTTCGCCTTGCTTAGCATTCCACTTGTACATGCAGAGGCAAATGCTGGGACCATCTGGAGCAATATCAAAACTATAAACTTTCCACACTTAATTTGTTCTGATCAGCAAGCCCATGTTTTTTGAAGTGATAGCTGAGCTGGCAATTTTTAGTCCCTCCTCTTTTTAGACATGACACTAATTTTATTGTTATTTAACTAAGTGGGATCTTTGACAGGTTTGTGTCACAGATTCTTTAGTGCTTTGTGCCTAACTAAGATGCTTTAGTTTTCTGTTGTAGCTTCATATAATGCACTGTTACATGGAACATCACTGCTTTAAATTATGAAGTTCCTTTAAACAAAGGCTTCTGGACAGTAGTTTTCAGCTGATGTAACCTTGCAACCACAGCTGTGTGGCTGAAACAAAGTTCTCCTATGGTAATTTATTTGTTGCATTCATACAATGGTTTTGCTTGGTAGGAAATGCAGAATAGAATATGAGTTACAACTGAATATTTTCTGTTGATGAAGCTCAGCAAATCTGTTTAACTGGGACCAAGCAATGAGCCATTCCTCCAGCATGTGCTGTTACTGGAGGACATCCAGAGGCTACAGGTGCTTTTAACGAAAAAGGTTATAGGGAGATGTCTCTGGTAAAACTGAATGGGAAATCTTGTTGTGCACTTCAGAGCTGCTGGTAGCAGAAGAGTTGTCTTGCTTGTAGAAAAGTATCAGTCATAACTTCTGCCACAGTCAAGCAATGTTTAAGGAACAGACACACAAGGGCAGATCCCTTGCCCTCACGTGTGAAAGAGACCAGAGAGATCAAGACTTAACCTGGAACACCCTTAGAAGAGAGCCCACTCTGAAAGAAATGTGGATGTGGGCAAAGAAGGGAGCATGCAAGAAACCAAAGAAAAGATTCTGTTTCTTCTTTTTCTTTTAGGCTTGACACGGTGCTGTGCTCATCAGGGAGCTACCAGGTCTTCCTGGATTGAGCTTGGGACTAGGCAAAAGAAGTACTAATAACAAAGCATAAATGTTGTGTATATGACAAGACCAGATACAGGTGGGTGATGGGAAAGAAAGTGTGTGGGAAAATGTATAAGGAGTCAAGAAAATGGATTTTTTTTTTTCCATGTGACGTAGAAATATTGTGTGTGTATAAGCAATTTTACTAGCCTTGATATGTAAGGACAAGAGCAAGTAATTAAAGGACATAGATTTGAAAGGAAGGAGAAGATACAGTGCAGAAAACAGAGTACCTGTTTAAACACAAAATTGAATTACAGTAGACATTAAAGTTATGTGTGAAAAAATAGCACAAGAAATAAAAGGAAAGAAACTGCTGGAAGAAAGGAAAAATTGAAAAATATTTAATAAAAAGCAACTGATGTGCTAGCATAAATGTAACTTTTGCCCTGGGTACAGAATGCTTCATAGTGCCGTTCAAGAAACAAGTGAAATATTACGAAAATTATTTCTGTAGCACTGTATCCCACTGCTTTACCTCAGTGTGGCTGAGGGACCAAAAGCCAAGCTAATACTAAAATATTTTTTCTTTTGTTTGCTTTTTATCAGAGCATGAAGTACCTACATTTGCTTTCCCGTTGTTTTGCCCCTACCCTGCATGGTAAATATCTAGTAAGATACTGTGTTACTGGGATTTTGTGTTTCTGAACTGAGTAAAAAATATGGGAGACCTCTTTAATACTAACACTTGAAGTATAGTGGTAAACAAAATGGCAGTACCAATGCTATCACACATCTGAATTTATCTTTTTGTTGTTAAAATGTCCCCCAATTACAAAAAGTTGGCAGTCAGCAGGAACTTCTGCAGTCTTGTCCCATCTTTCTTTCCCTCACACTTTCAATTTCTAGCTTCTGCTGTACTTAGGTACTGATTACAAATTTAGAGAACTAAAGAAATCTGTTTCCTTTTAATATCATCATACCAATGAATTTAATTATTCACACAAACTTTGTTATGAGCTTATGGATTTAAACCAAAATCATATATCCCAGATAAAATTATCTTTCAGAGTCTTTCTAGTTAATTCATACAAATATGAAGTTAGACACTGTAATGATATCACTGATGTGTAAAATTGCTGAAGTACAGCATTTTTTTGCATTAGTTCCCAGCTCTGTTGCAAGCCATTTGGCTGTCACTCTCTTTAAATCCTGAATTTTATTACCACTTCCTTCAGTCCCTTCTTATGACATCTTGAGTTTATTGCCAGCAACAGAAACACAAAACCTTTCCAGATTTAAAATGCATCCCTAAACTGGGTCTGAAGTACACGGGACTCACTGATTCAGCAGGTATTAAAGGGCTCAGTGTCACAAGAATGCAAAAGTCTTGGAAACTGAGAGAGAAAACATTGAATAAGTGGAAGTGCTTAGCTCCATAGACATTCCATCTTATGGAATCATTCACAATCACAGAATGGTGGAGATGGGGAGGGACCTCTGAAAATCATAGAATCATGGAACAGTCTAGCTTAGGAGCTTTAAAGGTCATCTAGTCCAGCCCAGGACTGCAGTGACCAGGGGCATCATCAACTAGATCAGAACCCCATCCAACCTGACCTGTTCTCAGGGATGGGACATCTCCGACCTCCCTGGGCAACCTCGTTCAGTAATTTACCAATCTCATTGAAACAAAACCCTCTTCCTTATATCTAATGTAAGTCAGCTCTCTTACGGTTTAAAACCATTATCCTTCATCCTATCGCAACAGAACCGGCAAAGAAGTTTGTCCCTATCTTTCTTATAGGCCCCCTTGAGATACTGAAATGCTTCTGTAAGGTCTTCATGGGACCTTCTCCTGCAGGATGAACAACCCCAACTCTTCAGGCTGTCTTCATAGAGGAGGTGCTCCAACCCTTTGAACATGTCTGGACCTCCTCCTACTCCTACAGGTCCCTGTCCTTCCTGTGCTGGAACCCCAGAGCTGGATGCAGTGTTCCAGGTGGGGTCTCACCAGAGCAGAGCAGAGGGGCAGAATCCCCTCCCTCCCCTGCTGCCCACGCTGCTTTGGATGCAGCCCAGGACACGTTTGGCTCTCTGGGCTGTGAGTGCCCATGGCTGGGTCATGTTCAGCCTCTCATCCACCAGCACCCCCAAGTCCTTCTCCCCAGGGCTGCTCTCAATCTGTCCATTCCCCAGCCTGTGCTGATACCAAGGGTGGCTCCAACCCACGTGCAGCACCTTGCACTTGGTCCTGTTAAACCTCATGAGATTCCCATGGGCCCACTTCTTGAGCTTGTCCGGGTCCCTCTGGATGGCATCCCATCCTTCAGGTGTGTCAACTGCACCACTCTGCTTGATGTCATCTGCAGACTTGCTGAGGGTTCACTTGATCCCTTCATCTGTGTCATTAATGGAGATATTCAATAGCATTGGTCGCAGTATGGGCCCCTGAGATTCACCACTTATCATTGATCTCCATCAGGACCCTGAGCCATTGACTGCTACCCTCTGGATGCCAGCATCCAACCAACTTCTCATCTACTGAACAGTCCACCCATCAAATCCAATTTAGAACAAAGGATGTTGTGGTGGACCCTATAAAGGGCTTTACAGAAGTCCAGGTAGATTATATCCATAGCTCTTCTCTTGTCCAGCGATGGAGTCACTCCATTGTAGAAGGCCAAAGGGTTGGTCAGGCAAGAAGTGAAGCCCTGGTGGCTCTCTTGAATTATCTCCTTCCCCAAACCCTGCTCAAAGATGGGTAGAATCCACTGATTTCTCTTTGACTTGGTAATCTGAATTTGTTTTCACATGTAATTTGTACAGCTAAAAAACTCTGCTGGATTGAAAAACATCTGTGGAGTGAATACAGGTGCAAAAAAAATTCCTGTCCAGGACCTGTCTTGTCCTGCAGCAGTCACTAAGATACTGATGCAAATATGTCACAGGGGCAAGAAAATGAGCAGGCAGAAGAGCTATGGAGCATCTCAGAGGAGCCTTTTAATTGATATTTCTAAGATCAACTGCTGTGCTGCTGTCGTTAAGATGTCAGCTACCTGCTGAGGACTGGACTGAGGCAGTAAGTTGATCACCAGTGTGCCCAGAGAGATCTGTTAAGTGCTGCGATACTTACATTGATAAACTAAGATGTTCCATATTTGGGATTTCAAAACCTGGGATTGTGATCAAACTGCTGTTGAATAGTGAATTTATTTGCCCCTTTCATGTGCTTTTTTAATAACATCAGGTAATTATAGACAAACTTTGGCTGAACTTCAGTTCCTGCAAACCTAGTCTAAAGCACCAAAGAGCAATAATAATTTCCTGATGACAAAAGAAGTGCTAAGGCAAATGTCACTGACACTGATAGAAAGTGTTCTGTGTGTATTGCTATCCATTTGGATTGTAGATATAAGAGAATCTGTCAGTTCTTGAGGGTTATTTTAGGCAGTGACATTTCCTCCTATGAAAGGGAACAAATAGTTCCTTCAGTTACTGCTCTATATAATCTTTCTTTTTTGTCTACTATGGGTCATTTTAACAGGCTGAATGTGTTGGTCAATAGTCGTGGCAACAAATAGATGCCAAATTTGTGTCATTATAAGGCTTTCAAACCAGATCAGTAAAGTTAAAAACTCTGGAAGGCAGCAAGTGACCAATTAAATTAATGCTGGTGGCATTTGACAGTTTAGGATGAGCTAAAAATGAGTTTTATGAAGCTATTAAGGAATAACTGTAATACTGAAGCACCTGTTAGAACTCAATATAAAATTCTCTAAGGTTTCCTATAACTAAAAAAAAAGTGATCTTGTAATGGCAAGCTGTACATTCCAGATTACTGTAGCAATTTCAGAGTTCACACAGTAGTGTCAGTAACACAGATTGTGTTTTACATGTCTCTGGAATTAGAGAGATTTTCCTTATCACCACAGTTGCATATTCACACCATCTTTCTGTGTTCACTCACCAAATTTTGACATGAGTCAGACTACATAAAGCCATAACCTAACTTCCAAACGGTCTTTGGGAGCATTTTAGTACTAAAGGAGGAGCACAATGCTAATATGATTCCTGCCCAACGTGCAACACCAGTGTGGCATAAAGTTTCTGCTACTTGACATAGAAGCCTAAGTGGTACCACAGTAGTAGTAGTTAACTTACGATTATTTAGTATTTTCCATCTTGTCCTCCAACAAAATTTGATGTGAACTGTTCTTTCTCACACACCTTGAATGGATGAGATTCGTTGGGCATAAAGAGATAAAAAATTGTAGAACCGCTTGCCTTTTCTAAAATTCCAATTAGTTTCTGAGAAACTGAAAGCAGTCTTTCAAAGCAGGATATGTTTATGTTATTTTGATACACAAGCTCACTTCCATATTGAAGAAGGTTTCTATCAAAATGAAATTATTCAGAAAGCGCTATTTGCTGTAAGATAGGATTCATTAATCAGATTGATAAAATAGACTGCAGTAGGCCATACACTACAGAAACCATACTTCTGTGATAATTTAAAAAAAAACGCACTAATTTTAGAAAGGATTTTTGAAATCTCTACCACTGTCATTCAGCCATATGAGTGAATCACAGTTGCCTGTTCATCTGCCCTCATTCTGAGAGTAAGACTGAAGGAATTTGTACTATGTCATGGGCCATTTATAGATGAACCCATCTTTACAGAAGGCTTTAATAGAGGATTTTTAAGATTTTCTGCAGGGAGTTTTTTTATTAAAATGGAATTCTGCAGGAAATTGGAATAGAGTAAGGGATGACTGTCATTTGGATGACATTATTTGGATGATTAAAGCTACACTAGAGATCACTTGAAATGCCTAAATTTTCTCAAAAGCTTTGCAGTGTCTTTGCTGTTGTGGCATGGGTAAGATCTACTTTTGGAAAAGTGGTGTAAAAATCGTAATCTAGGAGAAGGCATATTATGAATGCAAAGGATTTGGCTTACTGGACATAATTATACTGAAAGCTTAAAAAAATTTAAAGCCAATTTTCTTATGTGCTTTTATGAGTTCTTTATAAAACTTCAGCCCTGGTAAAGTGGTGGTGATTGCTGAGTTTAGAAAGGGCTGCTCCCAGCTTCAGGGGAAGGGGGGCAGGTTGCTTGAACACTGAACACTGAACAGGTTTGCAGGCAGCAGGATTTCTGCAGCTGTTGTAAGAGTAGGACTGAGAACTATCCACTTAGGTAAACTTTGTTACTGGGATTACAGTCCACATCTAAAAGGCTTAGAGAAGGCTGCAAGATTGAGAGTGCCTGTATCAGTAGAGCAAAAGAATAGGAATAATGGTTGCTAACAGGCCACAGTGAGGCTGTGAGAGGCTGTTAGGCCATTATCTTCACTTTTTCTGAATGGCATGGCACTAACAAAACTGTAACATAACACTGACAAAGGAATTGCTCTGCTAGTCTCACTCAGCTGGTGAGTACATATGGCAGTTATCCTATAGCTGCTCTAATTTATGCCAGCACTTGGGTCACAGGAGATTACCTGACAGTCACTTCTTGTGTTGTTGATACCCCACAGCCAACTATGGCACTACGTTTGCAAATAGGCAAGTTGTGCTTCCAGACCTAGCAAGAAATATAGATCTTGAAGAAATGAAGGATGACAGAGAGAAATAACTGCTGTGAAGATTTTGTCTGTCTTCCTTTACCAAGAGAAGAAAAGGATTATTGGATATGGCCAAATGTCACACAAAGAGAGGATGAGGAAGTGTAGTAACAGGGTGCACAAGTGACTACCTCCATGGGGTCCATGCACAGACCCACTGCATGTGATGGTTATGCAGGTAAGTATTAAAAATCAGGAAGAAATTTACAGCTTACCCTGGAAAATAGGTTATCAACTTGTTAATGAGAAAAGGTGAGGATATAAAGATCACTTAAGCTAGGAAATGGCTGTCAGAGTCAGAATGGCTTAGAGCACCTTGCTGGCAGAAGCTGGTGCAGCATGTTTCCAGTCACAGGATTTGTTTTTGAGCAAATGTCAAAGGACTCGAACAAGGCTTGCTTTGTCAACTGTATTTTCAAGTATATTTTCCATCATGGGAACAATCAGTTTGCAGCTCAAAGTCTAATCAAAGCAATTCAATTTGATAACCTGCTAAAACCTGTGAGGTCAGGATGCCTTTCCTGGAAATAGGATGCCATTAAATATCATCATCACCGTCACCATTCATTGACCTTTCAGAAATCCTCCCCATTTCAGCAATATCAGTTTCAATTAACAGTAATAGTTTATAGAAGGTACCTGTCTGTCTTGAGTAATCTTTGACTGAGTGCAGCGCATGCTCCACTTTTTATAGTGCAATTTCCTGAAGTTTTATCAAATAGATCATAACTCACATGAAGTGCACATTTTTGACAAAGGCGATTATATTTAATATGTGAGGAAAAATTTGGGAATGTCATGTTTTTGACATGAGAAGCTTAATGAATTCAGTGGAAGCCATGATAGAAGTCAGAGTTAAGATGACATCCATTAGAAACTGTCCTGGGGTGATGTTATGAGGCCGCTTTATTCCTTAACTGTCTGCTCAGTGCCCAAGGATGGAATGTGGATTGGTTCAATGGCTCAGCCCGACGGCTCGGGGGCTCTGGGGCTCGGCGGGGCTCGGGAGGGAGTGCGCCGGGAGCGCTGGGTTGATCTTTGGGTTTCTTTTGTGTTCCGGCTCTCTGGAAAAAGGTTCTGTTGGTTTGTCTTGTTCTTTTCTTTCTCCCTTCCTTCCCCTTCCCCTTGCCTCACTGCCTCCCTTCCCTCCTCGCCGGTCCGGGGAGCCTGTGGGTGGCCCTGGCGGGCCCGTGGGGTAGCCCTGGCTGGTCCGAGCCCAGGTGTCTGTTCCCTCTCCAGGAATTTGTTGTGTTTTGACGGGGTTTTTTTTATCCTGTTCTGCCCTGTTTTGTTTGTGTGTTAATAAACAGTTTGGTTTCTTTTTCCCACTTTCACTCCTTGTGACCCATTTGTCTCATTGACGGAGGAAAAGAGGAGAAACACTCATTCTGGAGTGTTTCCTCCTGAAGTTTTGTCTCAAAAATCGAGACATAAATTTGGTGCCCAGCTTAAGGGGCACATGAAAGTGGAAAAACACCCAACATTTTGCTTTGAATCACTTTGTATTGAGGTACAGCAGTAAGACCATGCTGTTTGATTTAGTAATTTTTCTGTGGAACCTAACCATAAGTACACGTCCACAGCTATGGGCAGTCGGGTCCCTGACTTACACTTTTTATAAGTCAGGAATAAGAATCAGGACTGCCATTTTGATATGCCTGGTGTTAGTGATTTCTCGAAGTTTGGCTGACATAATGGAAACCATTGAGAATGTGTATGTCATGTTGTTTTTCCATTCTGGCCTTGGTAGTTTCCTTTTGGAATGTATTAGCAATTACACCCAGTGTGTTAGGGGAAAAGCAGGGGATGATAATTCCCAGCCCTTCATCTCCTTCTTCCCCTTCAGATCTGCCATGCCACCGTTTGAAAGTATCCGGTTTTCCCAGGATGTCAAAGATACCACCTTATTATTTTATTCAGCAGGGTTTCTCTATGTGGTCTCCAGCTTGTCTAAAATAATGGCTGAGATTTCCAGAGGGGTTTTCCAAACACCTGCCCCAGTTGTAGAAAATCCTGAGTGGTGTGGGCTATGGGAGGACATAGGCTAGACCCTGAAGCAGTTTTCTAACCCAGTAGCCTGGAACTTCCCTCCTGAACAAATTCAGAACACAGCTGAGGTGGGGAAGTATTTGAAGGAAAACTGCAACAATAACGCTGATGAAAAGAGAAAGCTCATTGCCATGTGCTGGGTCCTGGCTAACACCGCACGCTGCTGGATACTCTAGGGCAGAAGATACAGCCAGAGGGGCAGGAGAATAAGCCAGAACACACCCCAATCACTCCAGCTGCAGCTAAAGCAGATGGGGAGCCTAAACCAATAACAATTGCCCCTGTCCAGGGAAAGACACACAAAGCCAAATCCATTCACCCAGTGGATGATGATGGGCAGCCAGGACCTTCACAGCCAGCAGAGGAAGTGGAACCTGAAATCATTACCAAATCCCTGTCCATAGAAAGCCTTCATACCCTGAGGAAAGATTACACTCAACGGCCTGATGAAACTATATTAAGTTGGATGGTCCGAATCTGGGACGCTGCAGGCGACGGTACCATTCTGGATGGCACTGAAGCGAGGCATTTGGGATCCCTGTCACGTGATCTAAGTATTGACCAAGGGATGACGAGGGGACCTGAAGCTCTCAGTCCCTGGACACGCCTCTGAAGAAGTGTGAAGGAAAGATACCTCTGCCAGGAAGATCTCCAGCTGCAGCTGAACCCCTGGAAAACCATGGAACAAGGGATTCAATGCCTGAGAGAACTGGCAGTGGTAGAGATCATATTCTCAGATGACCAAGCAATTAGGAGCCCTGACGTGGTAAAATGTAAAACGTACACCAGTGATGTGGCTGAAACTTGCACAACACACACCACCAGAATACGCCCCTGCTTTAGCAATGATGACATGGAATGATGGGGATGAGACAGTGAGTCCTATGGTGAGGAGGCTCCGGGCGTATGCAGACACTGCGCGCAGCCCAACACAAGCAAGAATCGCAGCTGTGGAAAAGAGACCATACAGAAGATGGGATAGACAAGATTCACCAGAAACTCAGGAAGGAGCTGAAAGAGAGCCTTCTCCAAATCGCATCAGTGCAGACCAGAGAAGATGTCTGTTACCAGAAGCAGATGTCCCACAGCTAGGGAGAGAGGGTACACCCCAAGAGCTGAACTGTGGTTCCTCCTGTGTGACAGTGGAGAAGACATGAGGAGGTGGGATGGAAAACCAACTTCTGTCCTGGCAGCACGGGTGTGTGAATTGAAGGATGGTAATGCCGAGAGAGGGAGTTCCACCAGAAGGGAAGTAGCTAGAGTTTCGAATGATGACCAGGACTAGAGGGGCCCTGCCTCTAGCGGGAGAGGGGGACGCAAGGGAAAATCGCGTCTTTTGGACGGTGTGAGTCCGATGGCCTGGCACATCAGAACCACAGAAATATGAAGCCTTGGTTGACACGGGTGCGCAGTGCACCTTGATTCCATTGAGACACGTAGGGGCAGAACCGGTTTCTATTTCTGGAGTGACAGGGTGTCATCCATAGGGACAGCGTGAAGAACGACACAGAAGTCCAGGAGAAATGGGGTTATTTAATTAATTATCACCTTGTTTATATAACTTGGTTCACAACAGAGAAATGACATTATTGGGTGCTTGACAATACACCTCCCAGAGTGATTGGCTGAATGCTACGACGCCTATTTCAAAGTATTTTTTCAGTGTGGAAAACAAGACTGCATAACAAGTTTGCACCTGTAAGATAAAGTCTTGGTTTACAAAACCCTCCACACTGTTTACAGCTAGCTTGCGTGAGAAAGGAGACTCTCACAAGCAGCTGCAAAATACAGGAAAATTTCTCTGCCAGCCTTTTCAGCATCTACAACAGGGGGATTGCAGCAGTTGACACTGCTTGAAGCTGATGTGAGCCTAACTGGACAAGAGTGGAAGAAACTTCCTATTGTGACTGGCCCAGAGGCCCCGTGTATTCTGGGCATAGATTTCCCCCAGAGTGGGTATTTCAAAGACCCGAAGGGACTCAGGTGGTGTCATAGGTTAGCAAGCATAGTCCCGGAAGGGACGTCCTTGCTAAG